>NC_136749.1:620000-1102500 GCF_936440315.1 Barbus barbus
GCAGAGGGAAAGTCTTGAGATGTGCCTGGAGTTAAGGAATGTTGTGTGGAACAAGGCTTCTTATTGGCTGCTTCTATTCAGCAGTGGGAGCTGAGCCACTTGGCTTTGGGAAAACCAGGTGCAAAATCTGAAGAAAATGGAGAAGTTCCTATTGCATTACAGCTAAAGAGAAGAAAACGACAGATTTTCCCTTCAGTGACCACTCTGTTTGTGTAGAAACAGGGATGTGTGGAGGATGTTCCTCTGATGATCAATCTCATGTTTATATGAAACAGCTGATCTGGTGCTTTTTGTTATGCATGGCAGAGTCTGAGTCAAATGACACCGTTGTTTAGCAGAGGCTTCAGCTCGCAGGCTGTTGGAGTGTGAACTCTGTGTGTGTGTCTGGCCTGCTAGCTGCAGTCTTTCGTGTCAGGAGAAGTAAACAGGAAGCCCAGGGCCGGTCTGTGGTCAGAGGTGGAAACCAGGCCACTGTAACCGCCAGTGAGGAAGGATGAGGTAGAGCGATACAAACCATGAGCTTCACTCCTTATTGATCAGCTTTTCTGTCTGTCCCACGCTCTAACATGTTCCTTTCTTTCTGTACTGAAGAAGATTTGAACAGACAGCGTGCAAATAACTGGGACGCCGGGCCTGTCAGCGTTCCAGAATGAATGAATGAATGTCTGCAGCTGAGCCAGAGTGACTGCAGCGGTTCTGTCCGTCATCCAGTAAAGATGAACGCACTTAAATCAGGAGCGTCAAACCCGCTTAAACATCACTGCATTATTGCCTTCTTAATTATGGCTGGATTCATGAAACATTCTTAGAAATAAGAAAGAAAAGTTAAGAATATTATGAATTCCCCAAATAGCTTTACCCTAATCGCTTTATTTTCTTACCATTGTTCTTAAAGTAATAATTGACCCAAAAATGAAAGTTTGCTGAAAATGTGTTCATCCTCAGGCCATCCAGGAGGTAGATGAGTTTGTGTCTTCTGTTCCCATTAAGAAATAAACCCATCTACAATCAAATCCAATCATTTCTAAATCAAATGTCTAAATAAGAAATTCCTTATCGTTTTTCTTACAGTAATTTTCAGCTGCTTACACACATTTTCAAAACTTTACACACAAATCCAAGAATTGCACACACAAAATGCAAAATGCCTCACATCACTTGCAAAATGAAGCACTGCATTCAAAATATCACAAACACATCTCAAAATTTGCAAACACCTTGCCATAATATTAATTACATAGAGAATGGTGTGTTGTGTTTTGCAAAAAGTGTTTTGTGAAATTAAAAACTGAGGCAAAGTCCGAGAATTAGTGTCTGGTTTTGCAGATGTGGTGTGTGCTTCTGCTGTTTGAGTGACAGCTTTCAGAAACTGTGTGACAAGGAAAGATTTTGTGTGGAAGCAGATGAATAAAAACTGTAATAGGATTTTCATGATCTGACCGCTGAAGTCTAGAATCAGCTCTGTACTGCTGTTCTGTTCATCTTTCTGCTGGACAGCCACGTGAAGTGTGTCTCATTGCAGTCATATTAAAGTGTCCCACACTGCCGCAGGACACACGTTGATGATAAGTTTAAACTGTTCTTGCATAAACAAATCCCTTCAGTACATGGTTATCTAGCTGTATAGCCTGTAACATGTCTCTGTTTCCTCTTTAGTGCTTGCTTGCTTTGTGAAGCTGTGGTTTTATCAGCGTCTCTCCTGCATCATCCAAACATCTCAGACGCTCGTCCTTTCACCTGCGCAAATCAGTCCAGTGAAAGAGGTGAGGCAGTGTTAGTGTCCTCATCACAGCAGGCGTTTAGCCTGGACTGAACCTGCACATCATGTCTTATGGATATGTATGTGTTTAAGTGCTGTGTGTCATGCATGTGAATGTAAAGCTAAATCAGTCTGTAACTCATCACACATGATCAGGAGCATCACTAGACTCTTAATACTGATGCTCGAGCTCCAGTGAAACATGATTGATAAATCCTCATCTGACGGTGGAGAGTATACAGACGGGAAACATTTCCCCTGATAATATTTCAGTAATCATGTCGTGTGTGTTTTCCATCAGCTGTTTCGGATTAGAAGCAATTGCATGAATCACACTTTTGATCTAATCCTTCAAACAGCTTTGCAAAAAGCTCTGAAGTTCAGTTTGATTCATTTGCACAGAATTCACTCATGCACTGAATCGTTTGCAGTGGTTTCTTGCACTTGAATTGGATGCTTTATAAGAGACAGAAACAAATACAGCACTGGATGAGGCGATATTTACCTGCAGTCCATTGTATAAATCAGAACATATTGCATTTGGCAATATCACATAAAAAAATGCTGGATGGAAACACCAAGATGCATTTAAATACTAAAAATGTGCATAAACTATGATGGAAACCCATTAACCAAATAAATTCCTCCATGCACATCAAAAAAGTCATGTGATTTTGCTCTATGAGACGATATAAGTTGACTAACCAGCAGACTGATCTCGTTCACAGCATCTGAAATGTTGTTTTGGTCTCTCTGAAATGCCTGAGCAAAGTCTGTCGTCAAAGTATTTCTGTATAATTGTCTTAAAGACTGCGTTCCCAAACAGCAGCATCTGCCCCTGAAAAGCAGTGACCACATTTATTGTGTTATGATATATAAAAATTATTATATTCAGTCTTCTTAGTGATATTTAGTGCCAGTTTACCAGGAAGTGATGATTTTGTTCTCTTTGACTTGTAAATGTTTTATGCGATATTCTAGTTTTACACATAAGTTTAATTGGAATCTTTGGATGGAAACATAGCTAATGTCTTCTATTGGAAAAGCAGCTCTTCAATATGCATTCAGCTTGTGAACATTCATTTCCAATTATATTCAAAACAGTATCAAAATATTAACCTCAAAATATGGAGGCAGTATTTCTGTGCTCCGGAAACTCTCCTGCGCATGATAACACAAACTGCATCATGTAAGACACACAGAGTCAGTGCTCATGACAGGATGTGCTGTAATCAACTTCCTGCATGGCTCAGGTGTCCTGTGACTCTTTCCTCCTTCAGTTGCTCAGTTCATGATTACGGATGTGTGAGCGGTCATTATTAAAGACGACTGATGCTCTGTCTCTAACAGTAAGAGCTGTAACCTCCAGAGCGTTTCCTTCAGTTTCTCAGACTCAGTGAGAATCTGCTCTGGTGTTTCAGAGTTACTGGAGTGAGTCACTGTGTGTTTGGAGGATGACGTATATTTGCTCGACTGCAGGGAGGCCTGGGAAACCAGACCAAGAACAAATAGTCATGATGTCTTTGTCTCTGCTATTGGAAATATTGACATTCCCCGTGCTTGACCTCCTGTCACAGCTGAGTCAGGATCGAGCCGCTGGAGCTCATGCAGCATGAAAACTGAAGCGCTTCAGCATCTCCAGTGAGTGTTTATGAGCGCTGTCTGGTGTAAACCATATGCTTTCCACAATGAGGAAAACGTGCATGTGTCTGTGTGAAAAAAATTACAAATGAAATTAAAATAAATAATTGTTGTATTTTTGTTTGATTACTTTTTAAAAGATGTATTGTTTTATGCCTTGATTTAATTACTTCAGTTTTCTTTGAAAAAAAAGTGCTGCAAGAATTCAATAAAAATTTAATTTAATTAAACCAATAAAACAGATTCCAGAAAAATCAAAACAGAAAATACAGAATTTGGAAAAAATAAAACTAAATTACAGATAAAATAAAACAGATATCATATGGCCCTGTATTTTTATGTATTTTTTTGTTAAGCGTTTAATAAAATGTTGTTTAACTCTTAAATTTTTAGGATTTGAAGAGTCCAGAAAAATAAAGATGGATTTTGGAAAAATTTGGGGATAAAATGAAACATTTCACATGGCCCTAAAAAAAGGTTTATTATTTGTATTATTTTTTAATTTATTTTTTTACTTTTAATAAATTGTTGTTAAATTGGCCAAGTTTAATTTTTTTTTTAAATTAATTAGATTTTTGATTATTATAATTAAGTTTAACCATTAAAACAGAATGAGCAGTAAATCAGCATATTAGAATGATTTCTGAAGATCATGTGACACTGAAGACTGGAGTAATGATGCTGAAAATACAGCTGCAGATCACAGAAATAAATTACAGTTTAACAGATATTCACATTTTTAGCTCCGTTTTTTCACTGATATTTCACTGTTTTTACTCTGTTAAATAAATTCAGCCTTAATGAGCAGATGAAAAACTTTTAAAAATCATCATAATGTTTCCAAACTTTTCATTAGTACTACACACACACACACACACACACACACGCACAGGATACCTTCATGGGGCCCTACTAGTGTGTTAAAGTCCAAATAAGGGCCGCCTGAAATGAACATTATGCTCTGGTGACATCTACACTGTAAAGCACTGTTTTATTCCTATGATTTATCAGCATGAAGCCATAAGGTTTGTTCACTAATGCTAATGAATGCCACGCTCTCTTATTCCAGCAGAAGCCTTATTCAGGCCGTTCACAACACTTGAAGAAGTCCAGCCCTCTGATGGCCTCTTGTTTACTGCTGTTGCTGAAGAGGGAGTTGAAATATTGTTTTGCAGTCATTTGCAATCTTCCATTTAGCTTAATTACCCTACAGCTGGTTTGAGTATTTTCTGCGGCAGAACTTTCTCACCGCTAATTTGAACTGGTTCCACTGCTGTTGAGAGTTAGAGAGAAACACACCCTCCAATTCAGAAACGCAGCAGCCACATTACAGGCCAAATGCAGATCTTTGTTTCATTAGCACTCTTAGCGGGTTCCAGGCTAATGTTAACCCAACTTCACTGAGGCTTTGAGACAAACAAGATGCGAATGCAGATGTGAGTCTCTGAGGTTGGCTTGTTCCTCTGGGATATGGTTTATTGTGCCGTTTCCCACTGGCAGAGGCTCATGGGAATCTGAAGAATACGGGCTTCCCAAAACGCCCTGGCTAGTGTACGTGCTATCCACCTCTGATTCATCCGGACGAAACTCAGAGCGGAGAATACGAATCAAAGGTCATTCATCCAGTCGTTTACTGCTCAAATGTGTTGTGTTTCTGAGTGAATCCAGATCACCCAGAAATTATCATTCTGTCATCATTTACTCACCATTATGTTGCTCCAAACCTGTGGCTTTTGTTCATATTCAAAATGAAGATATTAATATTAATATTCTCTCATAATGTTTGTCTATCCATTTCATGCTTCAAAAAATTCATTGTTAATGTAATCCATATGAATGGAGCCAAGTCTTCTGAAGAGACACAAGCTGCTTCTAAACTTTCTTATTTGAGTTTTGCTCTTTCAGATGATCTGTTTTCTGTTGGACTGTAATGTCCTGCAGATCTGTTTTGATGAATGACAAGCACTGAATAATTAGAATAGAAACACTTGCTCCCAAAGCTGCTAGTTGTCTAATTTGCATTTCTCCTTGTGTAGTTCACTCGGTTGTGTTGTGTGTCATTTCTCAGAATATCTAATGTGTCTCAATATTTTTCTTTCTTTCAGAATCAGATCGGATCTGCTACAGCGGCACAGGATGATTCGCTCAGTAAGTGTCCTTGTCTTCTTCCTCTTCACATGATTGTTCAGCTCAACTAATGTTTTTGTGGGCTCAGAGTTTGTGTTAATATCTCCACTGGGACTTCTGATCTCTCTTTTGTGGGTTAGGTGTAGTTCTAGTTTTATCATTACAAATATACGGTATATTATGTTTTCATTGAGCAACCCAGTGTTGTGCCGTACATGTGAAATTACAGTATTTCAGATGTTTTTAGTATTTTCCAGTAATATTTAGAATCAAAGGTAGTGATACCTGATTAGAAAACAAATCAGAGCTTGAGTCAGTTCTTATCAATGAATCAGTCACACAGATGAAGTCATTCTGAATCATTCCGACAGTTCAACTCACTGCATTGTTCTTTTATTTACATTGTTGCAAACTCTTCACCTTTCGACCGAAAATTCACCTTTATGAGATCAAAATTGGTCAGCTATGAGACTGGCGTAGATCCGATGAGAAAGTGTTGGGAGGAGTTCATGATTGTGTTTTGTGATTGCACAAAACACAAGATACTTCTCTTTTCAATATAAATGAGATTTTATTTATGTAAACCTAAGACATAAACTAATCGAACACATTCACACATTACAGAAAGAGAGAAAGTGAGGAAAGGATGAGTTTAAGAGAATGGAAATGTGAAATCCCAAGGTTACAGCAATATGTTCAATTGCATACACAACCATCAATCACTGAACAACCATCAATCACTTATTTAACCCTCGCTTTGAGTTTCTCAATGAGGCTAAAATTAATATTAAATACATCAATTCAATTAGAACCTGGAGGTGTTACTTGCTTGCTTTGCCTGTGTTAAGGGGTTTCCTTTGTGTCTCGTCGTCGTTGCAGACGGTGAGGTGGGTGGGGGGGGGGCTTCCCTGAAGTGTCTGATTGGTTGAGAGTTCAGTAGTCTTTGAAGTGAGGTCTTGGGTGTTGGCTGATGATGTGGAGTTGGTCTGATTGAAGTTTGAAGCGAGTGCAGTCGGAGCTGGACTTTGCAGCAAACTTGCATTAGAACATGAAACTCCACGTAAAGAAAAGAAAATAAAGTAAAAGAATAAAAGGATGTAAAGACTATGTTGGTTTTCTTCTCATTATGGTAGCAGCTGGCACGTGGGCCAGAGAACGCTCAAAGAGCAGCTTCAAAACGCGGTGGCAGAAGAGAAGAAGAGGAGAAGGGAGAGGACCAAGAGGTTGTAAGAGAGCATTTTTAAGAAGAAGAGGATTTGTAAGAAGAAGAGAGCGTTTGATGGTGTTCTGAGTTTTTAAACTCGGCTTTCAGACCGTCCCATTTGGACGTCTTGACCAATTAGATACTGTCCTTGCTTGGGGTATTGCTTTGTTTCTCCACCCCACTAATAAATCGTTGTTATCTGTTCAGTCAGAGGTCCGAACTTTACAGGCTCTTGCAAAGTATATTTTGAACATGATTTCTATAACAAGACTATGATGCATTTGACAAATAATTGATTGGAAGAAACATTTAAAGCATGAATTTTCAAACTCATACATACCAAACATGAATATTACCCTTTAAGGCTTAAGCTATTCAATACTTATTAAAAGCAAGACATACACAATGAGTGATTAAAATAAGGATAGTCAAATGTGTGGGTTACATACACAATATGCAGTTATGCATAGAAATGAGTAGTTTTATTAAAAATTGAAAATGAAAGTCTTTTAAGATGATTTTACGTGCATATGGAAGCAGACAGTCTTTGTGAATCAAGGAATTTCAGTCGGGTTCTTTGTCTTCTATGTGTGGGGGTAGTCAGTCTAAGGAAGCTCATGAATTCAGCGTGGAACCCATGTGATAGCCATCTCTTTGACCATCAGTCCTGATTATTTGCCCCAAATTTGACGGTCTCCTTCCTGAATTGGAATTATCAATAAGTGTTATTTTGTCTCAAGGTTGTAAGCTGTTTTGTGAAAGAGTTGGTTAGTTTGCTTGCTTCAGACTAGTTGGAGCTAGGGATCTGATTTACGGCATCCTGTTTCCTTGGGGCCTCTCTGAATTCCAGCTCCTCAGGTTTCAATTTTCTGAAGCATCTTAAATTTGTCTGATTCAGTCTCTGATATTCTACAACATGAAGTATGGAACATATATTTGAATTTTATTAAGTTGACTTAATTAAATTAACGTAAAGTTTACTTCTTTTTTAAGGTCAGGGCTACTTTGGTTTGCCAGAGTCACACTGAACCCAGTGATTGGTGATTTCAGAGATGACGGTAATCGCTCTGGTCCCTGACGGTCAGCTCTCACTCTCAAAGCCTGAGACAGAATCACAGTGCACACTGACATTCACTGCTGTCTGCAGATCACAGAAGAGGAATCTGAAGCACTGATGGCATCTGCGACTGCCTGGCTCGTTCTTTGTGAAACCTGGATCTTGAAGAGTGATGTGATATGACATCTTGAGCAGCGTTCGGCTCCACGATCACATATTTTTCAAATCTGTCTCTCAGACAGACGATTGATCGCTTCCTCAGGCTGCTGCGGAGTGATGAGATTCCTGATCAGCTGCTGCTCACTAACAGCTCTTTATGAGCTGGAGTTCCCCTCGTGTGTTCAGCGTGCTCTCATTATCCGGCTCTTTTACTTGTGCTTGGGAAGTGCTTGTCAACAGGAGTCTGCCGGAGGGAGACAGACACGAGACAGTGTGTGTGTGTGTGTGTGTGTGTAGCCAGCAGGCCCAGTCTGTCAGGTCACTGGGTTTCTCAGATACTCAGGGTTGTGTGTGAAGGTCAGGAGGTGTGCATGTTTATGAGGACACAAATGTGTATAATGACATGGGTATGACAGAGGTATTACAATATGAAGGTGGTTTATGAGGACACTGCCTATGTCCCCGTAATTCAAAAGGCTTAAAAAACATACTAAATGGTGTTTTTTTGAAAATCTAAAAATGCACAAAGTCTCCTGTGAGGGCTAAGTTTAGGTGTAGGGTTGGTGTAGGGCAATAGCACACACAGTTTGTTCAGTATAAAAACCATTACGCCTATGGAGAGTCCCCATAAACCACAAAAACCAACATAGGTGTGCACACAGCGTGTGTGTGTGTGTGTGAGATCATGGCCCACATCTGAGCCATGCCAGGACAGGAAGTGGAACAGCATGGAGACGCTGCTCTCCTTCATGAACAGATCCGGGTGTGTGTGTGTGTGTTCAGCCACACAATGAGAGAGTGTCATGCTGTCTGCTCACAATGAGCTGTTGTTTGTTGGTCTTGTAAAACAGTCATATGTGTGGGATCTATTCTTTCTGTGTGTTGGAGCTCATTGTAATCTGGTTGACTGTCTCTGATGAATTAGTCTGCAGAACTTCAGCGGATACTGACTCACGGACGTTCATGGACACAAATGCTCTTCAGCGCATCATCAATGGATCGTGTGAAGGAACCTTTGACCTTTGACCTGCTCTAAGCATCAGCATCCTCACTGCATCTATTCATCAATATTAGGCTTTATTTTTCTTTTTTTTTACATTAAAAGTGATAGTTCAGCCCAAAATGAAAATGTTGTTATCATTTACTCACCCTCATGTTTCTTTCCTCTGTTATCTTGAAGAGTGTGGGTGAGCAAACAGTTTCTGTCACTACTGATTTACATAGTTGGAAAGACTTGAAGGTGAACTGTTCCTTTAAGAGCAGGACACACTGGGCGCCAAACCACACGCACATAAACATAACATAAGTTTATTTCATTAGTTTATTGTTGTTCTTTAATAGTTTTTTTTTATTTGTAAAAGTTGAAAGGCAACATCTATCATACTTTTTATAGTGTTGACTTTCAGAAACTATAATTAATTTATATAATTGGAATCATGATTATTTATTTATTTATTAAATAGATATCACAACTCTCCCATGATTCTGAATCAAACTGAACAAAATTGCCTGCAGTTTACTAGAGGCTCTGACAAAATGTTAATTGCTTTTTATTTAAAAATGAATACATACACACAATTATATATATTCATTTTCATAAAAAATAAATAACTGAAATAAGTAGTTTTCATAAGTATTTTCTAGGACACTTGAAGTTTAGCTCAGGAGCATTCATATCACCTGCAGATGTTACTGCACTTTGAGTGGCGTTAACTTGTGGCAAATTCAGATGAATGTGTGTGATGTGGAAAGGCACACACCCCTCAATTTAGGTCAAACAGCTGAAAATGAATGTCAGAGCAAAAACAAAACCCTGAGGTCAAAGGAATATATATATATATATATATGTATAATTTAATTATAATTAATTATATCAAAAATCTATTTTTTAATAAATGAGTCAATGACCCATCACTCATAAAGGCTTCTCTTTCTTCATTACCAAAGAAAAGAATCTCTTGAAATAGTGATTCAGTGACATACATTTTCTAACAGTCACTTGTCTCCACCTACTGGTGTAAAATGTAATGATGCTGTCTTTATTTGAAAGGTCAAGTTACTTTCAGAAAGTGATTTACTCAATACACTAGCTTCTCTATTCTTTTTGAATTCTATTTCTTTTCTTTTTATTTATTAAACAATTAACAAAATCAAAAAAGGCCACTAACACTAGCCCGCTCTATTCGTTTTCTATTCTATCTATTTTGTTTTTATTTATTATATAATTAAAAAACCTTGCTATGTGTACTGCGTTAAACTAACTGAGGCTTGTTATAGCATTGAGTATCATTGCTCTTTTTTTATTTTGATTGCTTCTCTTGTCCTCATTTGTAAGCCGCTTTGGATAAAAGCATCTGCTAAATGACTAAATGTAAATGTAAAATGTAAATTTATGAAAATGACTATAATAGGATTACAGTATCCAGAAGTTGCTATCTAAAGTTTATATATTAATAGATTTATTTTTATCAAGTTCAAATTATTATTATCATTTTCAAATAGATTAATTTATGTCTAACTATTTTATGAAATATTAACTTGCAGATGTTGTTATGCATGTGTTGTGATATCATAAGCTGCCCTGCTTTCTAAGACAGCAACACTCTGTAATCTTTTTACCACTCAAATGTAAATGTTTGTGTTTTGGTCTGGCACGAGGGGTTCAGGGTGTTTTCACAGCTCTTGTTGACTGATCAAGAGAAGCAGAAGCACTTCACACTTGTGTTTTTTGTGATCTGCTGGCAGTTTGCTCGTGTCCCACACTCTGAGTCAAAGCTTCTAGTGCTGATCCAGGACCAACCTCTGTAGACCCAGCAGAGGTGTACGAGAGAGTGTGAAGCTGAGCTCAGACCAGCAGCAAACGCAGAGATTCGAGCCTCTTCCTCAGGAAGAAGCAGGCCTGACTTCGTGGCACGAAGGTCTCCTCCAGCCGGATGTTTGCAGCGCTCAGTCGCACACCTGCAGCGCGACGATGTTTACTGGGTCTGCTGCGGTTGAGATCTGCTGCTGAAGTGAAACGGCGTGGGCCGCGTATTGCTGTCTTCCAGAGGATGCACTGTGAGATATTTGGAGAAAGGAGAGCACTGGTGTTTGAGTGCTTGAACAGAATCTTTATGCCGGTCCAGGTGGGTTGCTGCTGGTTAGCGTTGGTTTGATGTTGGCTTTGTTGGTTTACCCACACAGTCACACTGTTCACCAGCAAAGCATGACAGATAATCCTGGGTTGAAGTTGGTAGTTCTTGAGAAGCACTGGTTTTTAGGCCTGTTTAGTTTCTGGTTTTTTTTCAATGTCATCAAAACACAATTCTCAATGCAACACAAACAAATCTAACAGGAATTGATATTATGGCAAAGGTGTTTGCAAATTTTGAGATGTATTTCTGATATTTTGAATGCTGTGCTTCATTTAGCAAGATGTGATGCATTTTGCGCAATTCTTGGATTTGTGTGTTAAGTTTTGAAACGAAGAAGCAAAGTGTTGTGAAGGACCAGACTGGGTTGGATCCATTTGCAGCTTTATTTAGAATGGTCAAACAGGCAGGGTCAAACACCAGCAAACTGAACAATTGAGGCAAGGCAGAGACAGAGTCGAGAAGCAGGCAAAAGGTCGAGGCAGGCAGTGATAATCAAGGGTCCAGTAAACAAATCCAAGTCGGGGCAGGCAGAGAACAATCAGTAACGTTTAACAGTCCAAGGGTCGAGTGGTACAAAACAAACACGGGTAATAACGCTCAGAAATGACAGCCAGGGCAAATCAAAACTTCGCAGTGTGGTGCTGTGTGTGAATGGTTTATATGTGTGTGTGTTAATGAGGTGCAGGTGTGGAGTGCAATCAGTCCCAGGTATGAGGCATGATGGGAATTGGAGTTCATGAGATGGCTAATATTCGGGCGATGGCTCCCTCTGGTGGTGCGAGCGAGGCAGTACAGGAACCTCTTCTGTAACAGAGCCCTCCCCCTGCGAGCGGCTCCTGAAGCGAGGAGGAAAACGACGCCGGGGTGATGAGTACCTGGGTGATGAGTTGTTTTCGGAGGGTTTCGGGGACATAAGTAAGATTGGCAGGGCATTCGGCTGGAGGTGGTTCTTGACCATTCATCTGTTCGATCTCTGTCATGATGTCCCACTGTACTGGAGCCACGAGCAGACTTTCAGGGATAATATTTTCAGAGAGGGTGGTGTGAGTTGATTCCTCGGTTTGGCAGGATAAAGCATCTGCTTTAGTATTCTTGGAGCCCGGACGATAAGTCACCGAGAACTGAAATCTGGTAAAGAACAGCGTCCACCTGGCCTGACGTGGGTTTAGGCGTTTGGCTGAATGGAGATACTCAAGATTTTTGTGGTCAGTGAGAACAATGAAGGGGTGCGTGGATCCCTCTAACCAGTGTCGCCATTCCTCGAGGGCCAGTTTCATGGCGAGCAGCTCACGGTTGCCCACATCGTAATTGCGTTCGGCATCTGACAATTTGCGGGAGAATAAGGCACATGGATACATTTTAGCCGGCTGCCCATGACGTTGTGATAAGACTGTCCCTACCCCTGTGTTGGAAGCGTCGACCTCGACGATGAACTGTCGTTCGGGATCTGGATGACGTAGGATGAGTGCTGAGGTGAATCTAGCCTTCAAATCATCAAAAGCCTGACGTGACTCAGTGGACCAACTCAGATGGGTTGTGTGACGTTTTGTCATGGCAGTTAATGGTGAAGCAATGGCGCTGAAGTTCCTGATGAAACGTCGGTAAAAGTTTGCGAATCCTAAGAAACATTGAAGTTCTTTCACTGTTAGAGGTAAAGGCCATTCCAGCACCGCACTAACCTTCTTGTCCTCCATGGCTACTCCCTCCTGACTGATCACGTACACCAGAAACGACACACTGGTCTGGTTGAACTCACATTTATCAGCTTTGGCATAGAGTTGATGTTTGATGAGATGGTTTAACACTGACCGGACGTGATGAACATGTTCATCCATGGTGTTGGAATAGATCAGGATGTCGTCGATGTATACAATCACCCATCTGTTGAGCATATCCCGGAAGACGTCATTCATGAAAGATTGGAATACTGACGGACTGTTGGCTAGGCCGAAGGGCATAACGAGATATTCGTAGTGCCCACTAGTGGTAGAGAAGGCGGTCTTCCACTCATCCCCCTCACGAATGCGAATAAGATTATAAGCATTGCGAAGGTCTAATTTAGTATAGAATATGGCCCGACTGAGCTGTTCTAATGCGGCTGGCACCAGAGGAAGTGGATAACGAAACTTCACGGTGATTTCGTTCAGGCCGCGATAATCAATGCAAGACCGTAATCCCCCATCCTTTTTCTTTACGAAGAAGAATCCGGCTGAAGCTGGTGAGGTCGAGGGTCTGATGAAGCCCTTGGCTAATTCCTCTTCGATGTATTGCTTCATGGCTTCGGATTCTGGCTGAGATAGAGGGAAGATTCTTCCATTTGGTGGTGTGGTACCGGGCATTAGGTCAACAGCGCAGTCTACAGAGCGATGTTCAGGGAGCAGGGACGCCTTTTTCTTGCTGACGGCCTCGGTTAAGTCGGAGTATTCAACTGGCACGTTAACTTTGTCAGAGACTGTAACAGGAGGGTCAGGGAGCTTCCTGTGGATTCGGGTAATCTTGGTCAGACAACGATCTTGACAGGAGGCATCCCACTGGATAATTTGATTCTCTCTCCAAGAGACGTGAGGGTTATGAGTGCGCAGCCAGGGTAGCCCAAGGATGATGGCGTGAATGGGTGAGTTGATGACGTAGAATTGAATGGTTTCTGAGTGTAAAGTTCCAATGTGAAGCGTGGCCTCTTCCGTGATCTGCAGGATCCTTCCCTCGCCGAGGGATCATCCGTCTAGCGCCTCCACTGTCAAGGGTGAGTTACATGGGGTCAGGTTAAACTGGCATTGGTTAGCAAACTCACTGGAAATAAAGTTCCCAGCTTCCCCTGCATCTAATAATGCTGTGGTAACAAATACTTGGTTTTGATTAATTAACTGTGCTGGTAACTTAAGGCAGGATGTGGAAGAGATGTTCTTGGTTTGAGAACTCACCGTTTGAGGCTTTGGTGACGGGCGTACAGGGCACGAAGTTTTCATGTGTCCCGGTTCACCGCAGTAGAGACAGAGGTGATTTTGCATGCAACGTTCACGCTCTTCAGGGGTGATATGGGTGGTTCCTAGCTGCATGGGTTTGTGAGCTGTGTCAGTCTTGTAGGGTTGATGGAGTGTGGCTCGTGTCGGGCGTCGCGAGATCAATGAATTCATTCAGACTCCTCCCCTCGTCGCGGCAAGCCAGTTCAGACTTTAGGCTTTAATCCTCTTCGAAACAGTAATTTCAGTGTGTCTTCAACCCAGGTGGTTTGAGCAGCGAGGGTGCGGAATGAGAGAGCGTATTCCACAGCCGATCCTTTTCCTTGGGAAAGGGTTAGTAGTTGCTCACCCGCATCTTCCTTTTCAGTGGAATGTTCGAAGACCTCACGAAACTGCTGAAGGAATGCCATGAAAGTGGGGAATGCGGAACCATCCGTCCTCCAGACTGCTGTACCCCATTCCAACGCCTTCCCGGTAAGCAGCGAACAAACAAAAGCTATATGGCTGGACTCGGTGGGATATAACAATGGCTGTTGATTGATGAAGAGTGAACATTGCAATTGGAAACCCTTGCATTTGGTAGGAGTTCCATCGAATCGTTCGGGGAAAGCGAGGCGTGGGCTAACAGGAGAACTCGCAGTAGATATAGGGTTACTCGGTGCGGGCGGTTGCGGGGTCATGGCGTTGGTCGCTGACTGACGGATGCCTTGCAATGCTTGAACCAGTTCTTCTGTTAGACTGGTTAGACGGTTCAGCTGGTATTGATGCGATGCCAGTTGTGAAGCTTGGACAGATAATTCGCTGGAGAGTTGCGTGAGAGCCACTGGATCACTGCAAGGCGAAGTCTTCTGTTGTGAAGGACCAGACTGGGTTGGATCCATTTGCAGCTTTATTTAGAATGGTCAAACAGGCAGGGTCAAACAGCAGCAAACTGAACAATCGAGGCAAGGCAGAGACAGAGTCGAGAAGCAGGCAAAAGGTCGAGGCAGGCAGTGATAATCAAGGGTCCAGTAAACAAATCCAAGTCGGGGCAGGCAGACAATAATCAGTAACGTTAAACAGTCCAAGGGTTGAGAGGTACAAAACAAACACGGGTAATAACGCTCAGAAATGACAGCCAGGGCAAATCAAGACTTCGCAGTGTGGTGCTGTGAGTGAATGGTTTATATGTGTGTGTGTTAATGAGGTGCAGGTGTGGAGTGCAATCAGTCCCAGGTATGACCCATGATGGGAATTGGAGTTCATGAGATGGCTAATATTCGGGCGATGGCTCCCTCTGGTGGTGCGAGGGAGGCGGTACAGGAACCTCTTCCGTAAAACAAAAAGTTTTGAAAATGTATAATCAGTGAAAAACAGTAAAGTTACAGTGGAAGTCATCGACTCTCTCGTCTCCGCGGAGCTCAGTGAGTTTTAACAAACTTGAAAGCGTGCGCTGGGTTTGATGGGGCATCACTGAGGATATATGAGGGAATGTCATGTGAGCTCAAATGAGTCTGAATGAATAAATAATGGTGTTAATAGGAAGACTAATTCAAAGTCTGCAAAAACTAACCCTCTTGATAACATCACTTTACATCACCTCACATTCAAACTTGAAATGTCTTCATCTTTCAGTATTTTTTTTTTTTTTTAGTGAGCAATCAGCTTGGTGAAGTTAAAGGCACATCTCAGTGTCTGAGAGAATCATGACACTGACAGTCTTTCCTGATCTTTGATTTCCGATGCTCAGACTATTAAAAAGAACAGCTGAACATCAGTTTACAAATAAAATATACATGAATGTGTTCTTATAGCTATTATTTTGGAATTGATGTAAACATGCTTAAAAACACTGATTTATGCTTGGGTTTAATAAAATAAATATATTTATTATTTATTACATATTCTATTTGTTAATGCAAATCTACAAAATAGAATTGTTTTTTGACAGTGTATGCTTATTTAACCTGGAATGTGTCTTATGACTGTATCTGGAGCATGAATTTACATTGGATTAAAACACAACAAGCAAACAAATAAAGCGAGCCCTTATTTTAGCAGTGCACCACACAGCACTGGAACACACTCATCATTCGGCTTTCACAGCTTAAAGAAATGTGACACTCTTTCAAAACAAACAGTTTCAAAAAGGAAGCAGTGGGTTCAACCACTAAGAATATTTCCAGACTGTTGGTGCATCTGTAAGAATATGAGACCAGCTTGCTTTCATGTCGTCTTTACTGACTGCAGGTGATGAAAGATTTGCACTGCCTGGAATCACCTGGACTGATTTATTACTCACTGATAATTGTTTGCACTGATGAGACAAAACGCGCTGTGCATCCTCACCGTGGCCTCTGGAGCGTGTTGACGATGGTCCTCTTACACTTGCCTTTTGAAGTGCTTGGCTTTCATTAACCGTGTCACAAAGGAAAGTCAGTCCTGTACGGCGCTTCAAAGGCTCGGGTCATTAGAGCCAATGGGCCAGCAACAGGTGCAGGGAGAAACTGAAGAGCACAAGAAGACTCCCGTCATGTCTAGGTGTCACTGATCTCTAGGACTGTGTTTGAGTCTGGTTTGTGTCTCTTGTTGTGCTTTATCTTAGTCTTAAAATCTTAAAATCTTTGAGCATTAGGTTGGTGTACTTGAAACGACTTTGTTTATTCAGCTTATGATAGAACACATTCATCGTTTTGGTCTTGACACCAATGAGCTAAATTAAAAAATCATTATGCCCTCATTTCTCATACATATCTTGCCTAAAAGCTTCCTGCATGTTTGTTGGAAACAGCACCAGCTTTCAAATAAACAGTAAAAATAGCCCACCCAGGCTGATGCAATGCACAGAAACCTGCGGCGGAGCATGCATCCATGCAGAATGTGTGTTTGGGCTCATCGCTCAAAGCCGCACGACTCTGCTGGTGCGGGTTCAGATTAGCTTGGTGTTCCTCAGGGTCTCCCAGATGACCAGACTGAATAACATAACATACTGGAAGTGGTCAGCGCTCACAACCCTGAACACCGCTGACTCTGTGTGCATTACAGCGAGATGCATCTGATGTCAGACTTTATGGATCAAGTGCTAGTTTTGAACACTTTCTGATAGATGCATACAGATACAGATACAGATACTTTGTGATTATCTTTATCAAGTTCTTTTTAACCAGCAAGACTTGATCAGAAGACAGTACACACAGACATATGTGACCCTGCATCACAAAAGCAGTCATCAGTAACACAGGTATATTTGTAGCAATAGCCAACAATACAATGTATGGGTCAAAATTATACATTTCTCTTTTATGCCAAAAATCATTAGGATATTAAGATCATGTTCCATGAAGATATTTGTAAATTTCCTACTGTAAATATATAAAAACTTCATTTTTGATTAGTAATATGCATTGCTAAGAACTTCATTTGAACAACTTTAAAGGAGATTTTCTCAATATTTAGATTTTTTTGCTCCCTCAGATTCCAGATTTTCTAATAGTTGTATCTCAGACAAATATTGTCCAATCATAACAAACCATACATCAATGGAAAGATTATTTATTCAGCTTTCAGATTATGTATAAAAAAAACAAAAAAACAATTGACCTTTATGACTGTGGGTTTGTGGTCCTGGATCACATTTAATTTTATATAATGTGTGTGTATAGTACACCCACACACACACCCACACACACACACACACACACACACACACTTGTGTTCTGCAATTTCACTTCTCTAATTGTGTACATTTCTGGTTTGTGGCATTGCTAATATTGTTGGTTCCTTCATAATAAATCAAGTTAGGGTTTTTCCACTTTAGCAATAAAACTACTAAACAGTCAGAAAAAAGCATCTGCCAAATGAATAAATGAACTATAAATACAAGTTTAACCGGTGAACAGTACTCAGCCAGCACTATCTGGCATTAACCAGCCTAACCATGGAAATAAACTGGTCTTTTGAGGCAGATTTAGCATAAACTCTAGTGTATTTAGTGCTGTATTTGGATGGAGACCGTCACATTAAAGCTACTGTCAAGAGTTTGGATGTGTCTTCTGAAGCTTTTCTCTTGTTTAAGCGTGTGTTTTTGCTTCATCTATAAATAGCGTCTTACTCAGTTTCTTCCTGTTCCTCCCACTCTTGTTCTCGTTCCCGCTCCTGCTCTCCTCATCCTCGTGCTAATTGCGTGACGTCTGACCTCAGAACAGCCGAGCGTTGCCGAGGTCACGGGGTCACAGGCCGCTCAGCAGGAAGCCTCTCTGACATTTGTGGGTCTGTGAGGTGTGTTCCTCTCCTCGTGCCCCACGGAGCTGCTTTCTCATGAACCGTATGCTAATATGGCCACAGGTACCAAACATGTCCTTGCTTGTAAGAATTTCCAGAGATCACTCGATCCCGTCTGAAAGCAGCCATCAAACAGGAAGATTAGTTAAAAAAATTAATGGTGTGTCGGATGTCTCTTGGACCTGAGGGCTTTATGTGTCTCTGTGTGTGAGTTTAGGGAGGATGTTGTGCATACTGAGCCACATATTAAATTATACTTACACAACATTATACACAACAGCTCATAGAGTCCGCTGTAACAGATGCTGTATGTTTGTGTGGTGCTGTTAGACTGAGCGGAACCATGCACTGAAAACACATCTTTACTCTAAAACATTTCTTACAAAGAAATTGGTATTAAATTTCACAAAGAATTAAAAAGAAATGATAATTATCACATTGAAATCATGATCTTGTGATATTTTAAAGGGGTCATGAAATGAAAAACCGAAATTCCCTATTTGACATATAACATTCATATCCCTGTGGCAGCTCTTCTCTCTCTCGAGCAGCTTGTTTCACACCAGATGATCACATTTCGTGTGTCTGTATGCGTGCGGCACATCGTTCTCTCTTTCGCTGAGCTCGTCCCATTGGCTGCTGCTGTCCTTAGCCGGGCTTGACCCACTAAACTCTGTAGTGAACCTGAATTCCCTTCGTCTCATTGGGTCCTGTTTGGTCATGTGACTCCTGATGCGTCTCCTCCCTGTGGTGAAGAGCACCCTCCAAAAACCTCAGTGTGCGCTCCTCTCGTCTGTCTCCAGGAGCATCGGCGCGGTCATTACTGTGAATTGTGGGTAAATACGCGTCGTGTGTTTGTGTGAATCTGCTCTCGTGTGCCGCCAGCGAACGCTGTTTCACATCATGTGGAAATCTTTGTTTCTCAGAGTTGTAACTTCTTCCTTGTGTGTGTTTGGGTTTATTTTCCCACAGTTCATCTCCTTTCCTCTTCCTGTGTTTCTCTGCCACTCGCATGGCTTTCTCACGGCCTTCCTCCTCCAGCGCAGCTGCTCTGATCCGTCCAGCACATGGAGGCTTTGAGAAGAGTGCAGGAGCGCAGGACGAGTGTGAGTCAAACACACCAGCCGTCTGACCAGCTGCTGAATTACTGACCTGCAGGAGTGAGGCTCATCATCGCTCATCAGCAAAAAATAGAAATATCCTTACAACAAGCTGGAAGAATATCATGTTAGAGAACTAATCTTTAATTCAGCTAACACTTTATTTTAACACATATGTACAGAGCCCCTAAAGGGACATTGGCAAAAAAAAACAAACAATGAAGACTTTCCCATGCTCATGAGAAACGTTTCACATGCGCACACATTACAGTGTCTGATTTATGTAAACTATAACCTATTTCCTTTGTCCGTAACTTCAATTTTAGTGTGAAGAAAATGAGAGTATGAATGCACATGATTTCATAAAGACCCGTTTGCTCAAAAAGGAGCTTTTCTACCTATATCAAGGCCTCACGTCCGCTGTAATGCATCCTGAGACGGTCAAGATGTTCAAGGGTCCAGTATACTTATATTGCGGCCTTATGTCCGCTTTAATACATCCTCTGTGATGGCAGAGAAACAAGGTGGACTAGGGAAAGGAGTAGTTGAATCAGGACTGTCTAGTTTGGTTCAGCTACCAAATCAGACATCAAGAGACTACAGCAGACAGTCAGGACTGCTGAGAGGATTACTGGTCCCCTGCCCAACCTCCAAGATCTTTTCACCTCCAGAGTGAGGAAAAGGGCAAAGAAAATCATTCAGGATTTCACACACCCAGACCATCTCACTCTTCGAACCGTTGCCTTCTGGTCAGCGTTAGCATTTTGACAGTCTATGCGATATAGTTGACTATATGTTCCTGTTGGATAGAAAACCAGTGCTAATGTTTTGACTGAATGACTTGATTTTGAATCAGGTTTGCTGTGTTTGATAGAGTTAGTATATGCAGAAAAAGGTATTCAGCATTTTGAAATGTAGAGTTTGTATTTAAGGTATGATTTTGGCCAGATAATTAACTGTTTGGATAATTGTGTGATGCAGGTGTGTTGCTGTGTTAAGAGTTTAGAAAAAGGACTTTAAATATTGGTAAACGCTTGTTAGCAATTGAAAAATAAAATAAAATAAATTGTCAGGACGCCACGGACACACCCTTCAACAAAAACTCAAGATATTCGCAATTTAACATCACAAAGGACTTTAGATTACACTCATCAAATTTGGTGTTGATCTTATTAAATTCCTGTTAGGTTTCGGATTTTGCTCCAAGATAATTTTTTGTTTTGTTTAGATATTGGTGTGCTACATATGTGTACCGATTTTGTGTATGTGATGTATGTGAAACGTAGTGAGAGGGGCACTTCTTTGAACGGGAATAGGTGGCGCTATTGAGCCATTTTGCCACACCAACTTTTGAAATCTATATCAGACGTGTGTGACGACCCATGTGTTATGCGTGTCATCTTTGTGTGACTGCTCCGCCTCTCAGCTAATTGTTCTCTGATGGGTTCATCGAGGACACCTGCTGTTGGTTTCCTGTCTCGCTGGTCTCACCCTTTAAAGAGCTGCATGACCGTTGGCCAGAGGAGGGCTGCACTTTGGACTTGGCTTTGTTTGGTTTTGGTTTAACCTTGTTTTATTTTATACATTCAACACTAGCATAGTCCATTACATTTGCATGCATTCACTTAACTTTACACTACTGATTCCTGACTGTTACATGCTACATTGTTTTCTTTCTTTGTGTTTTTCTTCTTTAATTAATAAATTGTTTGTTATTCGCACTTTCTTGTGTGTCCCCATTTTTGTTACGTCCTTTTCGAGCTATGGGGCGTAACACGTGAATTTTCACCACTTCTGGTTTGTGTGCAGTTTCGTGGGTTTTTGTTCGTTGTAAGATGGTTTCTCGTGCGCATGCGAAAGTCTTCATTTTTTATTTTTGCAAATGTCCCTCATGTGTTCACATGTACTTACTATAGTGATAACACCAACCCCAGTCTGAACTCTATAGTAAGTACAGTAGTTAGTACATTTTACAGAGTACTTATTTGTGTAATTACACTTTAACAAAGACACCTTAAAATACAGTGCAACCCAAATTAAAAATGTCCAATTTTGTTTCCTTTTTTTTTTTTATGCAAAAGCTTTAGATTTATGTGTAGAACAAGACAAATGCAGACAAAAAACAAATAAACAAAAAAACATATTTCTTATGTTCTGATTCTCAGCTGATTAAATCTTGTTTGATGGATGTTTAGATACCGTTATAGAAAAGCAACACCCTGGTTTTCTCCAGTGTGCAGGCGAAGGGCTGCTCGTCAGGGTCTGATAAGTGCTGGCATGTTTTACTATGATGTTACATGAATGCAGAGCCGCTGTTTGCTGTAGGGACAGTGGACTTTATCAGACAGCTGTTGAGCAGGCCTTTCTGCTTCATTCGTGTGCTGTAATGAGTGGCGTTTCAGATGTTTTCTCTGCGTTCCAGTCTATGGCCTCACTCCTGATTCACAGCCACAGACATACAGCTGCTGTTCAGCTTTATTGAAGACTTCAAATCCAGCTCTTCAACTGGCTGAGAGGAGTCAGTGCTTCATTACAGTTTTTTTTTTTTAAATTGCTACGACACATTTCTCAATACCTAGGTCACTTTTTCTATACTCTTCACACAGTGAACACAAGTGATCATTTATCATTGCTTTGAAAGAAAATGCATTCAATGAATTCTTTTCTCACTCAGACACTAACACCACCAAAACTCAATGTACCTACAGGCCAGTGTGCACGTTTACATACTCTTTTCAAAATCATAATACAAAAATTAATAAGACAATAATATGCTACATTTCTACAGTAATACCATATTGAATATAAAAAAGCTATTTGATATAGCTGAACACCTACACGTTTCATTATTATCTGTACAAAGGGGATAACTTAGGAATGATTTGTTTACATGTTAAGGAAACATGGTTAATGTAACTTATCATGCAGTGAATTATAAGCAGTAGAGTGTCATTCTTGTTTAGTAAAAAAAAATAATAATTCATGAAACAAGACAATGTATGCTGTCTGTTGCTAGTGTTTTTTGTAGGTCATAGTTTTATGAGTGACAAAGTGTGTTTATTGGGTGAAATACTTTGCTATTAGAAACCTGAATGAAATGTTTTGGTACTTTTAGTGCATTGATGTCAGTTTTTATTTGTAATTAATTAATCAAATACTCCAGATCAGTACATATATGATGAACATGTAAAGAATAAAGGAATAAGACTGAACTGACTGTTTCATAACCTATAGTCTTTCCTTGACATCTGAATGAACTCCTTATTGATTTAGCAGAAATATCAAGTACTTTGTTTGGGAGAATTTCTTTTTGCTTGTACTCTTCAATTTAATAGCCCTTTTATGTTCATCATGTAGTTAATATATTGGTTCTGCAAGAGGAGTACTTACATATCCATTAATCCAGTCCAGGAAAACGCAAGAGAAGTGCCTTCCTGACAATGACGACTCTTTGAGCCTCTGCAAATGGACCGAGCGCTGCTGACAGACACAAGCTGATCAGAGCCAGTCTTTCTCTGCTGTGAGCTATAACAGTTAGCTCCAGTTCGGGAAATCATTAAATACAAAGCTCTCTCTTTTTCTTAGGCCTTGCTCATAGCTTTTCTTAAAAGTACTGAATTGAATAGAATATATATACTGAATATTCTGAATAGAAAATATATATTTTTTGTTTTTTTGTTTTCATAATAGTGTTTTTATATAAAATACATGGATTTAGTGGCAAGAGTGACTTATATAAATATGCATTTTATAATTTGACAGTTTGCTTTTGTAACAGAAGGGCCAGGCTCCTCCCAGAGCCAGTTACTCCGATCCACTTCACCTGAGTTTTAATCACCTGCACCTGCACCTCATTATCACCAGCCACATATAAGCTCAGTCACCAAAGTCACCAGTTGTCCGATCTCAGGATTACTCCATGGACCATCTCTGCTTCCTGACAAAGCTGAGTATAACTACCTGCGATTACTTACCTGTCCCTACTTACCTTCTGCCTTGTCCTCTTCCAGTCCTCCTCCTCGTCTGTTCCGGTGGCTTGGTCGGCTCCCCGTATGTCTCTGCCGCGGCCAATCCCCAGGATCTGTCAAAACAGAGAGACTGATTGTGATTGACATTCTTATCTCCTTAACCTCACGAAGTGACACTCACCAAGTCCGAAGAATCCACACGATTGCTGTTTGCTGTTCCACCCTGTAAATAAACACCTTGTCATTTCACTTACCATCTGTGTCTGACCCGTTCCATTACAGAAGATCGGACCAAGACGGCTACACCATGAGTGTAAACGACCCATTCCAGGAACTGGTCGACACCTTGAAACGGGTATTACCAGCGCCCTATTCAGGTGATCCAGAGGAGTGCAATGGCTTCCTTCTCCAATGTACACTAACTATTGACTTACATCCTCAGATGTTCCTGACCGATCAGGTGAAGATAGCGTTTGTGATCACGTCGCTCACAGGACCCGCATTGAGATGGGCGGAGACTATTTTAACTCAAGCTGGACCCGCCACGCACTCTTTTGCCCAGTTTCTCGCCCATTTTAAAGAGGTGTTTAGCAGCTCTCCTGGTGATTCTTCAGTTGGGGAACAGTTATATAAGCTTCGACAGGGTAATACGACTATTCATCAATACGCCCTGAAGTTTCGCACCCTCGCGGCCGTGAGTGGATGGAACGAGCCATCACTGATAACTGCTTTCCGGCAAGGCTTAAATACCCGCCTGAAAATTCATCTGGCAGCCTACGATGACACCTTTGGGCTAGAGAAGTTCATTCAACTTGCCATCCGCTGCTCCAACCGGATGCGGGCCTGTACATCGGAGACCACAACCGTTACCGCCATTGACACTCCTTCGAGCCACCAGCCAGAGGTTAGACCCATATCTGAACCGATGCAGACTGACACTTTTCATTTACCGTCAACAGAACGACAGAGGCGAATTACCAACGATTTGTGCCTGTATTGTGGACGTTCTGACCATAGAATTCAATCCTGCACCCTTCGTCCGCCCAGGCTTTGGGTGAGTGGTATGCAACCTCACATCCCCAAGATGTACCCCTTAACTACTTGTGCTAACATTGTCCTTGTAAATCACCTAATGCCAGTCACAGTCCTCTTGGACTCCGGATCAGCGGGGAACTTCATCTCGGGGAAACTCAGCCGGCAACTCCACCTCACACCCATTGCAACCGAAACCACTTACCAGATCCAGGCCATAACAGGTACTCCACTTACCCGTCACCTTGTGAAATATTGTGTCGGTCCCCTAGTGCTGAGAATGGTGCAGCTCCATCAAGAGAGTATTCATTTACTAATTTTAGAGGAATCCACTGTAGACATTGTTTTGGGTCGACCCTGGCTGGTTAAGCACGATCCAGTGTTATCTTGGACCTCTGGAGATGTTCTGAAGTGGGGTACCAACTGTTTCCCCCATATGCCTAAACCTTCTCCACGTCCAGTTGTTGAATTACCTGTGCAGGCCACGTCCATAGAGAGCCCCGTGGAGAAACAATCTGTGGAGGTTCCACCGGACTACGAGGCTTTCAGGGATGTGTTCTGTCCCAAAAGGGCATCTCGGCTACCACCTCATCGGCCATGGGACTGCGCAATCGACCTCGTTCCGGGTGAACCAGTACCACGGGGAAAGGTTTATCCCCTATCACTTCCCGAGCAGAAGGCGATGGAGGAGTATATTGAGGAGGCACTCAAACAGGGTTACATCGTCCCTTCCATCTCCCCTGCTGCTTCGAGTTTCTTCTTCGTGGCTAAGAAGGACGGAGGGCTCCGTCCATGTATAGACTATCGTAAACTAAATCTCATCACGGTTAAATATCGCTATCCCCTTCCTCTTGTCCCTGCAGCGTTGGAACAACTTCGCGGTGCCACCATATTCACCAAACTGGACCTCCGCAGCGCGTACAACCTCATCCGCATCAGAGAGGGGGACGAGTGGAAGACCGCCTTTGTAACCCCTACGGGGCACTATGAGTACCGGGTCATGCCCTATGGGCTTGTCAACGCCCCATCTGTCTTCCAGAGTTTCATGCATGAGGTGCTCCGGGAGTTCCTTCATCGTTTTGTAATCGTCTACATTGATGACATTTTGATCTACTCCCGGAGCTTGGCCGAACATCGCCACCACGTTGCGGAGGTCCTTCAGCAGTTGCGGAAACACCAGCTCTACCTCAAGGCAGAAAAATGTCTATTTCACCAACCATCCGTCCACTTCCTTGGATATATCATCAGTCACGGTGGCATCCGCATGGACAAGGGGAAGGTGGAAGCCATTACATCCTGGCCTAGACCCAGCACGATCAAGGAATTGCAGCGCTTCCTGGGTTTCTCAAACTTTTACAGAAGATTCGTTGCCAACTATAGTTCTATCACAAGCCCCCTCACTGACCTCCTACGAGGAGGTAAGAAGTCCCTTGCCTGGGATGTGAATGCCACCAATGCCTTCAACCGTCTCAAAGAAGCCTTCACTACCGCACCACTCCTCGTCCACCCCGATCCAGAATTGCCCTTCATCTTAGAGGTGGACGCATCAACAACTGGAGTAGGTGCGGTATTATCTCAGCAGCAGGGGAAGCCTCCCAAGCTCCATCCATGTGCCTTCTTCTCCAAGAAGCTCAGCCCGGTGGAGAAAAACTACGACATCGGCAACAGGGAGCTTCTGGCCATCAAGCTTGCCCTGGAGGAGTGGAGACACTGGTTGGAGGGGGCAGCTCAACCATTTCTCGTGCTCACAGATCACAAGAACCTCGAATATCTACGAGACGCCAAAAGATTAAATCCACGCCAAGCAAGATGGGCATTGTTTTTCACCCGTTTCAATTTCCAAATCTCCTATCGTCCAGGATCCCGTAACGCCAAGGCGGACGCTTTATCTCGTCTTCACACCAAGGAGGACTCTCTCGAGGAGCCCGAAGGTATCTTGCCCTCCAACATCATCGTAAGTCCCATTGCTTGGTCCTCTCCGCCAGTGGTCTCCGACACTCCTCCTGCCAATCCGCCGGGCTGCCCACTGGGTCGTCAGTATGTTCCCAGGACACAACGCACTTCCCTCATCCACTCCTCTCACACGTCACTTGGTACTGGTCACCCAGGGGCCAACGCTACTCTCTCGCTGCTAAGCGATCGCTTCTGGTGGCCGAACATGGCCAGGGATGTGAGAAGGTTCATTCAGGGCTGCCCAGACTGCGCCATATCCAAAAGTTCCCGTCATCTCCCTTCAGGCAAGCTGGTGCACTTACCCATTCCCAACCGCCCGTGGTCACACCTGGGAGTGGATTTCATCACTGATCTTCCACCCTCCGACCATAATACCTGCATCCTCGTCATCATCGACAGATTTTCCAAATTCACCCGTCTCGTTCCTCTACCTGGACTCACCACTGCCATGCAAACAGCAGAACTTTTATTCAATCATGTATTCCGTTACTACGGCCTCCCTGAAGATATAGTCTCGGACAGAGGTCCACAATTCATCTCCCGTGTATGGAAGGCCTTCTTCGCTCTCCTAGGTGTGACCATCAGTTTGACTTCAGGTTATCACCCTCAATCAAATGGGCAGACTGAACGTAAAATCCAGGAAATTGGGCGCTTCCTGAGAACCTTCTGCCATCGCCGCCAGAGTACGCCCAGAACTCACTCCGTCAATATTCTACTGGACTCTCTCCCTTCCAGTGCGTACTCGGTTTCCAGCCTCCATTGTTTCCCTGGTCCGGAGAACCTTCCGATGTGCCTGCGGTCGACCACTGGTTCCGAGAAAGCGAGGGAGTCTGGGACTCAGCACATCACCACCTGCAACGGGCAGTACGCAGGCAAAAGATCGCCGCCGATGCTCGTCGTTCAGCAACACCCACCTATCTGCCTGGACAGAAGGTATGGCTCTCCACACGAGACATTCGGCTACGCCTGCCCAGCCGTAAGCTGAGTCCCAGGTTCGTTGGCCCCTTCACCATTCTGGAACAGGTCAACCCGGTCACTTTCAAGCTTCAGCTCCCTGCACAATATAAAATTCACCCTACTTTTCACGTCTCCCTACTCAAACCATATTACCCTTCTGTTTCCCCAGAGCCTGGTCCGACCGAGGAACCCCCTCTCCCACTCATCATTGATGATGGAGCCATCTACAAGGTCCGAGACATCCTAAATTCCCGGCGTCGTGGTGGGAGACTAGAATACCTCGTGGACTGGGAGGGGTACGGTCCTGAGGAGCTCTCCTGGATCCCCAGAGATGATGTTCTCGATCCCAGCCTTCTGGATGATTTCCACGCCTCCTATCCGGATCGTCCTGCACCTCGAGGCCGAGGCAGACCACCACGACGCCGAGGTCGGCCCCCAGGAGTGGGCCGTGGAGGGGGGGGTACTGTAACAGAAGGACCAGGCTCCTCCCAGAGCCAGTTACTCCGATCCACTTCACCTGAGTTTTAATCACCTGCACCTGCACCTCATTATCACCAGCCACATATAAGCTCAGTCACCAGTTGTCCGATCTCAGGATTACTCCATGTACCATCTCTGCTTCCTGACAAAGCTGAGTATAACTACCTGCGATTACTTACCTTCTGCCTTGTCCTCTTCCAGTCCTCCTCCTCGTCTGTTCCGGTGGCTTGGTCGGCTCCCCGTATGTCTCTGCCGCTCTGCCGCGGCCAATCCCCAGGATCTGTCAAAACAGAGAGACTGATTGTGATTGACATTCTTATCTCCTTAACCTCACGAAGTGACACTCCCCAAGTCTGAAGAATCCACACGATTGCTGTTTGCTGTTCCACCCTGTAAATAAACACCTTGTCATTTCACTTACCATCTGTGTCAGACCCGTTCCATTACAGCTTTATTGTGGAAATTAAATTACCTGAGATTCACTTTGCGCAAACTCCTAAACCAAACACTCATAACTCCTATATATATATATGTGTGCATATATAGTGCATGTATTGTACTGTCTGTCTTTCCTCCGTTTTTTTTTTTATTTTTTGCAAGATTAATGAAGCACAGCTCATAATAAGGAAAGGATTGCATTGCATTTAATTTCTCAGAAATGGTAACATGGTAATTGTAAGTAATGTCAAGAGAGCAGCATTTAGATTAAAATGAACAGCTGTGATTAACTAGAGCCCTAATTACATACATGATATTCATATTCACGACCCCTTTACAAAACACACACTTATGCAGTTTCAAATGACTAAATCAACATCGTTCCTTCTTCAGCATCCAGAATGTTTGTTTTCTCAGGTGGGATTTTTTGGAATTCAGTAACCTAATCGGATGTAAATTAATGTATTTACCTTCCTCTGACGGCAGAATGACAGTTGAGTACTTGGCAGGATGCCTCAAAATGCAGAAATCCAGACGGCCTGCCAAGAGCAGGACCACCTGTTAATGAAGAGAAGCTGCTGCTCTCCAAGGCTATAGCAAGCAATCGATCGCTCACTCATGGGCAGAACGCAAACATTGTCTTCTTTCGGCCGATTCTTCTGTTGGCTGGGATGTAGTAGGTGTAACACTCACAGAATGAATCTGTGAGGTTTAGGCAATGCTTTGGGAATATTTGTAGCTGCTCAAACTTGCTGGAGTTGAGAGGTTCAGACCACCCACTGCAAACTGTGTTACTGTCTCTCTCAGAAAATCACCCTCGCGTTCATTCCGGTCCAGAGATCCGCTTCAGTCTGTCGGTCTGAAACAAACACACATGCATAAGCAGAGAGCACAGTCACATCTTCATCTCTTTCTCCTGACAGCAGTGAGATCCCATGGAGATGTTGCCTGCTTCTCAGTTGTTTCTCCTGAGACTGCATGTTATACCTTCATACTTTTACTGTATTGCAGCTTGATTCATTTGTGTCTGTTTTTATTTATCCTTAGGACTTTCGGGAGAAACATTTGAGATAAAGTTGATAATTAAAAACTCTCCTGAGCTATGGAAAAGTCTCTGAGCAATAAAATGTTCGTCTCGGTTGAAACAGCCTGTCTAGCTTTTTCAGTGGGGAAAATAAAAAACAAAAAACAAAATGTCTGTCGTGCTGGTTATGATGCAAAGTGTTTAAATCTGGATGATCATGGCATGAGAAAAGTTTAATCTTGTGAATGAGATCCATAATTATGTCTATTTTTAATGTCAGGTCAAGTCATCTTTATTTAAGGAATGGTCTGTGGAGGAAATAGACATGCTAAGGGTGTCACGGTGCACACACGAGGAGGATACAGGAACACGCAGACGAGGATGTAACTCAAATAATAGTCTTTACTGAAGACATCAGGACAAGACATGGCAGGACAAGGCAAGGCTTACAGACAGGAAACACCAGGGGTAACGAGTAGACCAGGCGAAATCTAACTCAACAGACAGGACTAATATACAAGGGATAATCATAGACAATTAGACAAACACGGCTGGACAAGAATTAACTAATGATTACATTTAACAAGGACAGGAAACGAACTACATATGGACGCAAGAGGCAGGAACACATGACACACACGACAGAGGACTGACAAAGGGACTGTTTAGAAGTTACTGATTGGCCTGTTTTTAAAGAGTCATGTTTTGATTTGAATGAGTACACTGGGGTGGTGACCTCATATATAAGTTTTTGTGAGACGGTATGTGTACCTTCTAAGGCTGTGAATATATATAACAATAATAAGCCATGGTTTAATAAGGAAATTAAAATATTATGGAGGGAGAAGCACAAGGTATTGAACAGTGGGGATAAAGAGCTTTATAAACTCATTAAAGGTGACTTTGAAAAAGCTGTTAAAAAGGCAAAAGGAAATTATAAGTGTATGTTAGAAAATAAGTTGAAGATCAATGACACCTATAGTGTATGGAAAAGTTTAGAGCAGATCATAAGATAAGATATAAGATAAAATCTCAAGTTATCTCTGATGATATTACATTGCCTGATGAAATTAATGCGTTCTACAGTCGCTTTGAAAACACAATGGAGGGACAGGTTGGTCAGCCGATGCTGCCCTCCTGGCCCTGTACTATGAGTCCTTCTTTTAAAATAGAGGAATATGAAGTCATGAATCTGCTGCAGAGGCAGAACAGCAGAAAGGCAGCAGGCCCTGACTCCATATCATCTGCAACATTGAAGTGGTGTTCATCCTTGCCCCAGTATTCACTTTTATATTCAACTGGTCATTAAGAGTATGCAGAGTCCCAGCTGTTATAATTACAGTGCCGAATATTAGTTGCTTAGATGATCACAGACCAGTGGCCCTAACTTCAGTTGCTATGAAAATCTTTGAGCGATTGGTGCTTAGGTATCTAATTTCTAAAATCTGTTTGGATTCTCACCAATTCGCCTATAAGGCTAATAGGTCGGTTGATGATGCTGTGGCTCTGTGTATCCACTCAATTCTGCAACATCTTGAAGCCCCCGATACTTATGCCAGAGTCCTTTTTGTGGACTATAAATGTGCATTTAATACAATTATTATAGTTAAACTTTTTGATAAGTTAAAGCAATTGGGGAACACACTCAACACTCCCTTGCTTTCTGGATTTTGGATTTTTTGCAGAACAGAACCCAAGTAGTTAAAATTAATAATATACTTTCAAGTCTCAAGACAATAAGTGTGGGGGCCCCACAAGGATGTGTATTGTCACCATTATTGTACTCTTTATACACTAATGATTGTGTTTCACATTGTAATTCAGTGCAAATTCTTAAGTTTGCACTGAAGTTTGCACTCATAATTTGAAGTTGAATGTCCTAAAAACAAAGGAAAGGGTGTTTGATTTCAGACGGAGGACAAATGCTGTTTTGCCATTGACTATTAATGGTCAGTACATTGATAATGTTCAATGTTTTAAGTTTCTCGGGACTACCATCTCTGCAAAGTTAAAGTGGGATGACAACCTAAGAGGCATTATTAAAAAATCTCATCAAAGGCTTTTTTTCTTAAAATAGCTTAAAAAGTTTGACATATCTAAAGAAGTCAGATTAATAATATAACTCGGGTTGCTTCGAAAATTATTGGTTACGATCTTCCCACTATTGATGAGATTTATGTGTCACGTTTGCAGAAAAAAGGCTTAAAAATCCTGAAAGATCCTTTACATCCAGCCAGATACCTCTTTATGCCTCTTCCTTCAGGCAGACGCCTTAGAGCAATTAAAACTAAGTCTACACGTTGTTTTGAACAGCACTTATTGTAGGATTGTTCACGCTCTTAATTCCTCTGGTGTCTATGCATCTGTATTTCACTCCTTATAATTTATGGGACATACATAGCCCTGTATATGTATTTATGTTTGTATTTTAATGTTTGTTATTATTGTTGATGAGCTCACCAAAGCAAATTCTAAACAATTTATTGGCAATAAATAAACATATAAATAAATAAATTTCAATACTGATTGTTTTAAAGCAGCTTCACAGTAATAAACCGGAAAACAACAGACTTGATGCAAACAACATCAAATATGACACAAATTAAGATTCTTAAAGTGGTGATGTTGCAAAACCCATCCATTATGAAATCTATTTGATTTCAGGTTTATTGTAGTTAACTAAAACTCAAATTTATTCTAAAATTAAAACTATTGAACCAATAAAAAAATAGAAAGCTGAAATATATACATATTATTTTTTTTCAGCTTGCTGCCAAGACAACATTTCTAATTTAATTTAGATTAACTTTTACTATTATTACTATTATTGTTATTATTATAACTATTATTATAACTTTTACAATTTACTAAAACAAAACTAAAGCTATAAAAATGCAATAGCGTGTGGAGATGAGGCTTTATTTAAAGGTCTGGTGTGCGGAGAGAGTAAGTGGACGTCATATAGTTAAACACAGTGACCAGAGCCGCGACGCAGGATCAAAGAGCAAAAGTTTGATCCGACAGAGAGGCAGGGCTGTGGGAACTCAATGTCTGCCCACTGAACCTGGATCTGAGCACAGAGGATTTTCAGTCAATCACTGAGCTGTAGATGTCATGTGATTTAGTGACCGCACAGTCTTAGACCTTTACTAGTGGCTGTGATTGCGCTGCTTACACTCTCAGTTCACATTAAACGCAAAAAAACAAAACAAAAAACTGCTTAAATTGTCAGTTTTTGTTGATGGAAGGTTTGATTCATGTTTGATTTACATAATATAATCGGACTTCAGATTATCATTGTATTCTCTCATAATTAGATGAATGACTGCTGATTTAATGACTGAGTGATGTGTAAAAGAATTAACAACAGATGCTTGTTATCTTTTCTGACTCTCTCTCTGTGTGTGTGTGTGTGTGTGTGTGTGTGTGTCATGACGGGGTCAGCGTTTGGCTGCTTAGCCGGTCCCTGTTAGCCTCTGCTGGTAGATGGTGAAACTACACACTGGAGCTGAAGCAAGAGTCTCCATTGACAGCCATTCAGAAGCCACATAATCTGATGAAAAAACACTGTTGCTTTTAAAACAATAACAAAACTATTTTTGTATTACAGTCATCTAAATATAGATAGAGATATCAGGTTATCTAAAGGGCTCTTAAAAGCATGAATTGGGAGAACTTTTTCCTTATACAGTATTTCTCCTTTCTTCTTATACAGTCTGCTGCTTTGGAGGTCATACCCAGGGCCGGCCCAAGCCTTTATGGGTCCCTAAGCAGAATTTTATTTGGGGGCCCCTTGGTGCCGCCAATATGACTGGTTATTGTCAAAGCTTGATTATTCACACACTATAAATCTAACACACCCATTATCAGTGTTTGTTGTAGCTGTGTTGCTTAGGGGGCAGTTGTGGCCTAATGGATAGAGAGTTGGCCTTATAACCTGAAGGTCGTGGGTTTGAGTCTCGGGTCCAGCAGGGATTGTAGGGGGTGAGAGTGAATACTCAACACTCTCTCCACCTTCAATACCACGACTGAGGTGAGACCCTTGAGCAAGGCACCGGACCCCCAACTGCTCCCCGGGCGCCGCAGCATTGGCTGCCCACTGCTCCGGGTGTATGTTCACTACTGTGTGTACACTTGGATGGGTTAAATGCAGAGCATAAATTCAGAGTATGGTGCCCATACTTGGCCACAGACCACTTCCCTTTCCTTTTACATCATACTGCATGTTTTTACCCTTCTGTGATTTATAATTGTAATAGTTGCAAACTTACAACAGTGGTCAAGTGTTAATTTTCACTTTAACATTCAAAGTCTTAGGTCAAAGTTTCACAGACAGACTAAACCAGGATTAAGCCAGGATTAAACCATAGTTCAATTAGGACATTTAAGTGATGTTTATAAACATGCCTTATAAAAAAAATCATTACTGGTGTTCATCTTAAGACAAAACAAAAGCACTGACATGTTTTAAGATCAGTCAGTGCAAGTTTCTTTCAGCTGAAATAGCTCATATTTACATTTTAGTCTAGGACTAGGCTTAAGCCTTGTCTGTGAAACAAGAAACCGGGGGTAAAGTATTAAATGGCATACTTAATGTGCTGAATAGTAGCTAAATAAACCAGCAGACAATGCATTTAAATAACAGAATGTTATTTTAACAACATAAATATTAATCGAAGTAGTACTTTTATTACAAGTCATACTTTTTATAATGAATATTAAACACAACAGAGAGCATCTGTAAATATGAAACAACAACTCTTAATTTATATCTAGCTAATTGAGGCATAATGATATTGGAATATAATAGCAAAGACGCAAAATGTAGGCTGAGGTAAATAATGTTAAGCTGTTATCAGTTTATGTGTCATGAATCTGGTCCATGCTCTCCCTGTCAACCACCACTAGAGGTCACCCGTTCACCACAGTGACTTTTACACTCACAGCACATTGGACTCCATTTCCCACAATCCATTGCACAGATCACAGCTGTCACCATTCACACATCACACACACCTGATCACCATTTTCCAATCACCACCACACACCATATAAGACTGGGACTTGCTCTTGCTCAGGGCCGAGTATTGTTAGCATTTATCACTCACCAAGCGATAGCAACTTTACAGAGCCATTGTCATTGTCCTAGTCTTAGTCTTGCCTTGTTTTCCTGCCGTGTCTGACCTTGCCTTTGACGCCTGGATTTACCCCTTTGCCTTGCCGTTTGGACTGTGTTTGCACCTCGTTTGGACTATTGCTCTCGTCTCTGGATTATCTCTCTGCCTTGCCCTTTGGATACTGTTCGTTGATCGTCGACCCACGCTTGCTCCAAGGATTGCTGTGTCTTGCCCTTGCCATACCTGTTTGCCACTGTCTGACCCTGCCTGTTTCTGACCATGTTCTATAATAAAGCCTTGCATATGGATCCGCACGTCTCACGTCTCGTCAGCCCCGTAACATTATGAAACAGAAGCTTATTGTTATTACAAAAATTATTACTGATCTGACCAGGGGTGCATTTCCCAAAAGCAACTATGGTCGCAAGTTCTGTCGTTACAAATAGAGTTCAGTGGAAATAACGACCACAGTTAGCTAACAGTGGTTTTGAGAAACGCACCTCTGATTTGTGCCGTGTTGAATCCCCCCCCTCCCCTCGCGATTGCTTTGGCTGGCGCTGAGCCTGAGAAAGATGAGCTCAGAAAAAAACAAAAAGAAAGACGCGCTCTGTGCTTTTCATATTTCATAACTGTTCAGTGTTTTAAACCAAATACAGTTTATTTTAGGTTTCAGACATTCAAATACACTTCAGTTAAGTGAAAAAAAAAAAAACATTTCATTTGTTAAATAGGCTACGCGCTGATTTCTGTGGAAAGCGGCAATAATAATCCTTTCAATTAATGGACGACATGTTTTATTCCTATCAAATAGTCTACACATTGTGTAGGTTACCATAAAGTTTACTCTGTTTTTCTCCCAGCTAACTGACCACTTACTTTCATGTATTTCGGGAGAAATAGGTGAATTTACGTGATGTTAATCCGACGGATCCACACGGCAGCGTCCGGCGCATAGGTTATTATCAACATGCTCATTATTGTACCTGCATGACACGTCGCTATGGAAATAATAAAAATATGTATAGAATATGTAATTATTTAATATTTCACTTTTGTATAATTACCACTGTCTATTGACATATATCACGAATATAAGATAAAATAAAATAAACGGTCATTTCATCTAGACTACTCTTGGGGGCCCTCCGGTGGCCACGGGGCCCTAAGCAGCCACTTAGTTCGCTTATGCCTTGGGCCGGCTCTGGTCATAACTCATGCACTGAAATGCACTCATGCATTTTCAAAAGCATTACCCGGTACTATATATTAAGCTGTATTGGATTTAGAAGGCTTTAGATGCCAATCCACACCGTATCAGCTCTGTTCGCTATTTATATCTGTTAAGTAGTGACCGTTACCACCCACGCTTAGGACAGGAACTCCATGAAATCATTTGCAAGAGATTTGTGCTGCATCCCATTGTGCGTACTTATACTACTCCCTTAAAGTATGTAATCTTTTGGTGAGGAAAAAGTACACACTTTTGAGTGTGTAGTGGAAGAATTGGCAAGCTTTGGTACAAACTATCTCATCATACAGTTGCGTCTTTAACAGATGTTCTGTCGCACAGATACACGCACCCTGTCACTATAAACCGGCCTGTCAATCAACTTATCACAGTTAGTATCCTTCATATTTCATTTAACTTCCTACTGTACTGGAGAGAAAATAAGCAGCTTGTTAATCCTCCAGCTGTGGATCTTAATGCAGAGAAACTGCTCTTTTTTTGCATATATGTATATATATATATATATATACTTGGCCCAGGTTTTTAAAAGATTTCTGGGTCAGCACACCTTAATACTGTAGCTTCAACAATTGATTGCCGATTCAGAGTCAATGTTTGAATAAACTGACAGCTCGTATGCCCAGATCATGCAGAGCTGTAATAGCTGCTAATGCTGGATATTTTGATCAATCGAAAATTTAAGTTTTTTCTATGTATAAACTGTTTATGTTTTTGTAGTTTGTGTTGTCCCTTATCAGTGCAAAATAATCACATTAAAAAGGATTCATGCCAATATTGTCCAAAACCCCATGTTTCCAAACGTTTGGAGGGCAGTATATATATATATATTGTATATATATTATTATTATTATTATTATTATTATTATTATTATTTATTTATTTATTTTTTACCAAGGTAAATGTTGATTAATAGTAATTCAAACTCCTTTATCTGAACCTCTCTACTTAATCATCAGTCGCACACATCCACCATGTTTGTAGTTCTGAACCGAATCCTTCACCAAAGCACAATGGATTGTGGGCAATATAAGCCATCAGAGTATGCACAAATGCACACTTGAAATCTACTTGAAATAATAGACCATCCCGGGACTTTTGGCATACACTTTTCAACATACTATGCTTTGGGACATACTTATTCTAATCTCACATAGTATTTATGATGGATACTATGAACATTGGGACACAGAGATTATTCTTTTAAAGAGATAGATGGATGGATGGGTGGATACTATAGTCTGTACTCTTCAGCATCTCAATGAGAGGGATGCAATTTAAGCAAAACATGATTTTCAAAGAGAACGTATTGCTTTTATGTAAGTGGCATGAGGCTGTGTGAGAAATGTTTTTTATTTTATAACTAGCTATATTTGACTTGCTTATTATCATGAAAACAGTAAGAACTGGATGTCTGGAAGATGACACCGACGCGCACAAACACACGCCCACGACTCCCACCGCTCCACTGAGAGCCACGGTCAGCCGGCTGTTGTTTTGCGAGACTTAAGGGTTTTGGGGAAAATAATGAGCTCATCGCTCTGGCCCCAAGGTACCGCTGGCAATTACTATGATCCATGCTCCTGCTCAGTGGGAATTCTCTCCCCTCTCAGGTTTTCTGGGACAGAGAAAGAAGACCTTCGCAGGGTGCAGGCATTCTTTTCTTCTGACATCTGGATTCAATGGGGCCACATATTCAAAGCATCACGTCAGTTGTTAAATAAGCCCGCTTTGTGCACACATCTCTGATAAACAAGGCTCCCGTGCAAGAATAAACAAATGTTCTTGAAGACAAGGTTAAGTGTTTTGCCAGAGTTTGAGCGCAATCTCGACAAACAAGATCAACAAATAGCAAGTTGCGCTCCCTCCACAAGCAGAACCAATGTTGGAAGTTGTCAGGTTGTACAGACGTGTTTCCACTGAATCTGCTGGGGGCTGCTTGGTGTGGGGGTTGTGTGAGCAGCAGCAAAGTCAATAAATAAGGCCAGTGCATCTAGCTGTTGTTTTTGGTGAATGCAATTTATTATGTGTCGGGGGGGTTGTCATGTCCAGCAGTGGACAGTGGCACCGAGCAATGTTGAAATCATCCGCTGCCATCCACTCCATCTCCCTGTTAGCCTCTCAAATGAACGCTCCTCATGGTAAGTGAGACTGACATCATGTATAATTGACACTTTCTAATCTCTGGCCCGAGGCGTGGACGAGGAAATTATTTCCACAGCCCTTTTTGGGCTCTTTCTCACTGACGGGCTCCCAGAGCAGCGTTATGAGTGCAATGCTTTATTACCACTGTGCTTTACATATGCCACCTGTATCGCATATGAATCTGCTGCTGAGCTGAAGGTTCAGCAGATGTCAGATTCAAAAACTTACTGAACAGTTGTTTCTTATCACAATCTGGAAATATAGCCACAAGCGACAATCATCAGAATCCAAGCACACTGGAAAAGGAAATGACCACAATTAGACTAAATTGCCTTTGGATGACGTCAGCATCCTTGATTTTGTTGTAACTCTCCCCGTGTCCTCAGATTGTCCTTATGTCCATTTGCACCAAATTTCACAATGCTAACCCTAACTGTTCCCGAGATAAAGGTCGGCAGGTTTACATGCTCCATTTTCTGGCTTGAATCTGCAAAACATTTCAACAGCTTGAATTTCCCTGAATATCTTTGGCTTTCGTAGTCTCAATGCAAGGACTTCTCCCACTGACAGTACTTAAACTTTCCGTGAACAGCCATCATGAGTCAACATCGCTACGCTAGGATATTTAATCATGTATGTTTATTTGTCGTGGAGATCCCAGATGTCAGAGCCGAAGTTTGCACGTCTAATGAGAAAAACACACAGCTCCATTTTTAACCCCAAGAAGTTGGCAGGTGCAGAGCTCAGAGCCGCTGATGTTTCACAGACCTGTTATTAGATTCAGTATTCTCACTTCAGCAATAAAGAAAAGGCTGTTTTTCATTACTCTGTGAACTTATTAACAAGCTTACTTTATCCTTAAAGGCTCACACTTAATTGCATTTGGAGAGGAAACGAGACTTGGCTTGAATGCTTAATGAGGACTTTTGAATATGATAAAGGGTACTTTTTGGATTACATCTTTTATTTATAGTTAATTTTACAATATTAGTCACAAATGGCAATCGCTCACTTTTTTTATGGAACTCCTCCAACACGAGGAGCCTCAGAATCACTAATAACTTCAAGCATTTCTGTGAAACTCTACATTTGACACCTTGCCGCTCATTATATTTCTAGAGGACGGTGTGATTGATTCAGGCTGCTAGTTTAACATCACATCAGCAGTCTTAGCTTGTTAACGTGAAGGATTTCACTGACTAGCAAACACACATCCGGTATCCAAGTTTAGGTCTCGCACCTGTCAGAAAAGTGACAATTTATGAGTGTGTGACGCTCCTCATGTAGGCGTCTGACTGATGTTGAGACGTAATGGTCAAATCCTGCAAACACACCCCGTTGGTTTGACCACAGGCTCCTCTGAATCTCTGGAAGCCAGAGACCCTCACATCACCTACTGACTCACTCAACCCCTGCTGTGAGACCCTCTACATCCACCTTTACTCTCGCCGATGTGACCAATTACTGCAGCGCACTGTAATTTCATGTGTACATATGTGGCTCGCGATGACATGGTTTAGATTAAATTTTGGCTCCGACTGCTCTGAGAACATGGTGACTGTATGGAATACATGGTCACGTGACCCCTTGTTGTGGCCAGTGCTGTTTTCAGCTAATTGTGATGATGTAACCATTGGTTTTCTGAGCTTATATATGTGTCAAACTCACAAAGGTTTGCTAGACCGCAAAGCAACAGCACCACAGTTTTTCTAACTCCAAGACGTTGTTGTTCATGTTGAAGGATTGCAAGCCAGTCTGTTTTCAGAAGGGAATACTGGCATACTACTTGCTGAATATAATGCAGGATGTAATAGGTTCATGTATTAGGTTCAAATTCTGGGGACGTTTTTTATGGAGGGGGTTAAATCAGATTCAGTACAATTCTGAACTGCTGTAAAACAACTTTTTAAAATATTTTTGTTTTCACAAATTATGAATACGATAAATGGTATTGTAACTGTTTTTAACATTAAAAAAATATATACAATTTGAGAATCAGAAGTGGTGAAAGCAGTAAAGCATGATGTTCACAGTGCAAGATTCTGGGTTTGATTTCCACAAGCATTAACTATTAAGAATCTAGTCTTTCAAAGCAGTGCACATTTTTTTTAAATAGAAGCATCTTCCAAAAGCATAACATTTAAACACCCTCAGAGTATAGCAGAGCAACTGACATAACAAAATACATTCAAAGAAAAAGTTTTATTTTTATTTTGGTTCTGTTCAGGTGCAAACACTGTAATCGTAACGCAAATTTTATACGCACATTGCACAGTACATCAGAGCATTTTACAGGCATGACCCTAAGTGAGGAAAGTAGTCTGTGAAACAAAGAGCGCAACAATTGTCCTCAACACGTACTGTATATAACTCTGCAAATGGCATTCAGATATCGTCTTGGAAATAATTATTTCATTCTTTTAACACTGGGTAAAAATGACTTTAACAGTCTGATGGTGAGTGATCAAGTTCATTTGTCACATACTGTATCACACTGAAAACAGAAAAGTTGCATTGCATTGTGGGATTCCAAGAGTGTGCTGTTGTTCACTAGTTATTGAGTGTAGCAGGTCCTTTATTCTATGCGTACTCAAAATTCACCTCCACTACACACAGTCAGAGAAGCGTGAGCTCAGCCCAACTACTGATGTCATCGCTGCTTGGGCTGATGTTGGTGATTCGCATTCTGTATGAAGTATATTTTATTTGCAGTTCTTCATTACCCATGGACTCTGTAAGATATATTGCAAACCATGATGTACTTTGTTTTCTTCCCTCAGAAACTGCTTTTTGGCGCCTGGCTCAGAACGAACATCCATCACTGGTGGGCAGGACGCGGCACGAAACTGTAACGGCCAAAGTTCACACAGAAAGGAATGCTGAACTCCTCAAGAGGAGCCTGAGAAATCCAGCATCAGCACAGAGGAGCCAGAGGAGCCTCATTGCCTCTCTGCTTCGCTCCAGCCCTAGAGGCCCATAAACAATAGCATCTCCTCACAGCAGCCCGGGCCGGATCCCAGCAACTCTATTACTATTCCAGTTGCCACGGGGCGTTGAGCTGCGGAGAACTGCGACCCCTGGCATTATTTTCAAAGCTGATCTCTGAACTCTACTGTGGCTCAGCGATTCGCTGTGAATGCAGACATGCAGAGAGGGGAGCAGGTGAATCGCTCTTCCTCTGCTGTTGTTTTTGATGTGGAACATGGTCTGAGGCAATTTCTCAGTGTGTGCAGAGAGCAAACACAGCAAAAAGTCAAGAAATTTGTCTTGAGACATCGAGAAGTCCATGACTAGCAATTTGGATGTCGGCGAAAGCTGTGTGCGTTTTGATGTCCAAATGCTTTGTGCAGAACGCACTTTGCTTCCTCTTGTATCGATTAAGACTTTAGGTGATAAGGTCCAGCATCTGAAAAATAACCTGAGGAAGCAGAATTAATTTAAAACATGCTTCCAACATCAGTCTGAAAGCGCCTCGCATCCTCCAGTCCTCACTGAAATAAAGGCAGCTAAATGTTATTCGTTTAGTTGTGTACATCACCGTTTTACTGCCTCGAATCCTTCCTGCTTCTCTCTCTGTGTGTGTAAATCAATTTGAGCTCTAGGCTGATCTGCCTTACAGGCACCTTTTCCTTTGATTGGGTTCCCACCGCAGCCTAGCGCAGGACTACAGCCAGCCTTAAGTTCTTTGAGGGATTTGTACTCCCCCTAGTCTTAGCTTACCCACATTGACTCTATCTGCCGTCCTCCATAAACCCGAATTCCCTGTTGGGCGGGAGTAGCGGTGGAGGAAAGAGGCTTTTGCTGCAGACCTACCTGCAGGGCAAATGTCCTTCACAGGCTGTGATCAGAAACTCCTGTTTGTAATGAATTCAAGCCACATACAAAGAACATTTGTGAGTGTTTTCGGTTTTCAGGGCAGCATCCACTGCATCCTTGAAAGACAACCTTGTGCGCTTGAATCTGGGTTAATTGAAGCTTAAATTGAAACTTGGTTTGGCTGTGATTTTGATGGAAAACTATTAAATATACTACTGTACCTCTGTGTTGCTTGTATTTTTAGTGACTGTGTCACCAGATGAAAGTGCACACATAATGTAACAGCATTACTGCTGTACAGCTCTTACTGTTGCTGCAGAATATAATATCAATATACAATATTGGACTTTTAAGTATTTCAAAGTGATGAGGTCATTGCTACCTATTGATTGTGTAATAATGGTCACTGTTACACTTCCTGTTCACTATTGTAATTAGCAGTAGACAGTAATACTGTACAGTGGTTTCTAGCATGGTCTCCCCATCTGCAATTGGTCTAAGAAACACTCAGTCCTGTCCAATTTAACACCAATGACATTTTGTGATCAATAACTATATTTCCAATTTTTTTTTTTATTGAATTTTGTTTAGTGAATTTTTGAATATGGAGAAGAAAAAAAAATAAATAAATAAAAAGTGCATTAAAAAACATGCATTCAATTGTGTCAAATATTTTTTTGTTATCCAATTAAAGACATGCACACAAATTACAACGGAAACACATTTACCACCAATTTATCAGGAAGTTACAATCTTGGATGGAAACAGTGTTTTATTCACAAATGTTTCATGCAATATTCCAATACTGCGCATAAGTTAAATGTGCAACTATGGAAACATAGCAAGCGAATACTTCATATTTATACCAATCAGTTTCTTGTGATTTAATCTTGATGAACCATTGATGTGACAATGTTTAAATTAAGCGGTTTATGTTGCAGTATAGTAGATGGTTGTAAGACAGCACATTGTATCACATATTAGCTGCTGGACGTTTCTGCCCTAAAATTGTCTGGGCGTCAGAGAGCTTAAAGCTGTCCATACATTATACAATTTCCAAAGTCATCAGATTGCTGTTATCTTCACACTAAACAAGAATCTGTAACTAATTTAGTATAGGTAGGTCTGTACTCGGACAGCTGCTCGGACAACCTGCTACTTTCACTCAGTTACCTGAAGAAGTAAATGCTGCACAGTGACAAGTGGCATGTATTTGATTGATTCAGCCATTGATTCAGCCAAGTTTGAACCAAAAACTGATTTCAAAGAAGAGCAAGAGGCTTGTCTATAGGTCTATGTATCAGAATGGTAATGCATTGTACACAGGCCCATCACTCTCTACAGTTGTTGGACCCGTGAGGATAATCGATATGGTTTGGCTTGACTGTTATCCAGCAGCTAATAATGTGTTGCAAATGTTACACAAACCATGTTCAAGTTTGCCATCAAGCTACCTTTTAAAAATCAGTAACATGTTGACTGATGGTTTGTCTTAAATACCAGATAAACGTGCAAACAATGTTAAAACATTATTATCTTTTAGCATTTTATTGTGCTAAGCAAACAGAGTTAGTAATCTTAAGAGCCTCTAATAAAAAAGAGTTTCAGACCATATTTTGACTGTTAACTGCGGACACATAATGAATTTCCATGCTGAGTTGTCATGAAGTAAATTGTCCCTTGCAGTGAAAATGAGTTACAGGCCTTGAATTCCCCTCTTAATTAGCAGGGTTTAAAATGACGGCCTCAGAAGAAACAAACACATGCCTTCAATCCTTCACAAAGCTGTGGAGAGAGACAGAAGAGGGAATGAGTGATTCTTACATGTTTAGCAGAGGATTGGTCGTTCTTAGTGCGTCTGATGGCATGTGAAACAGCGCCACCTGTCAAAAGACACCGGCACTGCAGTCACACTCACAGTCTGCCAACAATACAGCAATTATTCAGTGCAAGAGAAGGGTAAAGATCACACGTGATGCAGTCTGCAGAAAATCCTTGGCCATTTAATCTTCGAAGGTTTAAAGATAATCAGATTGATCCAGGAGCGGTGCTTATCAAACTAGCTGGCAGAAGTTGCAAGCACGCATGTCTGGAGTTTATTTAGCTGGAACAGAGTTCGTTAAGCTTCAAAGAAACATATTCCCGTGATTGAGGTCGACTGTAATGATGTTTTATGAACATGCTAGAGGGGGAAACTCCAGAGAATAAATGTTTTAGCAGCTCTCACTTTGAACCTCCGGGGTTTCTACTCGTTCCCTCAACCTGTTTTATCGCCTCGTAAAAACACAGGCGTGTTGGTGAACTTAGATTTCTCGTTTTAAATGGAAGCTTGAGTTAAGTTCACATTTACCTGTTTAATTGCTGCTACTTGGGCGTAATTATCGCTGAACCGACAAGTGCGTGTTAGGTTTGTTTGAATGTAGATCAGATTCCAGATGCTTTTTGTGTGTGTGAAACAACGCTTTGTACTGGAAATGAACTCACGCTACAAGACAAAATAAAGACGTATGGTGTTTTTGCAGGTTTCTTTTGTATGCAGGGATGTCCACACATCTGGTTTGAGTCACGCTGAGCGCAGGCTTTTCATGAGTCTCTACCTGCATGTAAAGATGGAGGAACGGACCTCCACATCTCTCTCTCACAGTCATTCAGTGCTGAGGAGGAAAACATCCAGATAACATCAGCATCACATCAGAAGCACATGGGGGCACGATTTTCTGTTTCTCTCTGTAAAGACCTCACTGGGTCACCTGTCTGCCGCTTCTGATACACACACACACACACCGTCTGTGTCTCTGTATGTTGTTGCGCTCTAGATATCTGTCTATCTGTCTGTCTTATTGCTCCATGTTTGAATCACCCTTTATGAGCGATGAACAAATTAAATATATCAGCTTTCTCCAGGCAGCGTGTGACTGTTTCATGTGACATGTTTGAAACATATGGGCGGCAGTGCCTGTCTCTCTCACATTCTCACTGCTTCTACATAAACTTATAATCACCAAAATGCCAGCTGGTGACATTTGAAGGCTTCTGCACCTTAGAAAGAGTTTGTTCTCGACAGATGGCTGTTTGTACAGAGACTTTTGTGGTCTCTCTATACTTACTGTAGAGCACTTTGCATTTGCAGCTCATTTATCTGATGACAGCAGAGCACCGCCTACTCACCTGTCAATCAAACATCGAAAATAACCAGCAGTGTAGGCTTTATAGAGTTACTGTTGACAGAAACGTTATGTGTCCAGTCAAATTTATATATCAGTTTCTAATATGCTCTGATATATTGCATTATATTTGATACATGAATTTCTAAGACCACTAAATAATAAAAATGATCAAAACTTTACTGTTAAAGCTGTATTACATACAATCTAATTCATGCATTTGTCGTATGATTGAAGAGTGTTTTATCCAGGAAAAGCTCTTTTAGTGTAATTGTACAGACGTCCAGCTTCAGCTGCTGCTTCAGTGTCTCTTTTCTGTCAAATCTTGACTGATTTTGATCAAGTAAATGTCAGAATAACTGCAGTCATATCTCCAGATGAACACTTACTGGACTGAAGCAGCTCAGCTTTACTTGATTCTCCATCAATTATTCTTTAGTAAAATCAGTGCGTCTCAAATCTGATCATCAGGATCTTTTGAGGAGCGTTTGTTTCCAGAAGCTTTACTTTCACTGTTCCTCAGCGGAGGAATGATCTTCACAAGCCTCCAAAACATCTCACATCTTCTGAGGAGCATTTATTTCTTCATCTCTCAATCAGCATTGCATTGCATTATATGTTTTTCTAAGACATATTATTGGAGATATACTGATATTTATATTATTTTATATAATTACTCTTCTATGCTGTTATGAAGATTGCGTTGATTTACATTGCTTGCTATCAAAATTTCATCCTTTTTGGTCATATAAATATCAGCATCTGCGCCCAATTGCGTATTGAATAAAACTGAGCTGTTTTTCCTACATATTTTCACATATTTCAGACTATATGAGCCATAAAATGCATGAACTGGTCAAATGTATACCGTGAGTGCAGTGTAACTCACTTTGGGTAAAAGCATCTGCCAAGTGCATAAATGTAAATGTTTATGGCTATCACAGATGTCATATTGACAGACGTCCCTGACTTTGGTAAACCAGTAAGGGTGGAGTGAAGCTCAGCCCACCGAAGCAAACACAGCTGATGATTTGAAGTGGTTGCAAGTGATGTTCAGATTCATGATCCTCAGCCGTTCATGAGCCGCTGCTTCCCAACATCTCATGGTATGTTTATTTGACATAGCTGGAGCTCAGATGGAATAAAGAGCCTTTTTGTGCTTTTACCATCCTGAGTTTCCGTTTCATCCTCAATTTCCTTTTTAAAAGCTACAACCACAAGTTAGTAGCTCCTCTGAGTCTAAAGTGTATGGATATTCACCCATAAGTAGTTAAATAAAACATGCATGTCGTCAGATAGATTGAGGCGGCAGGTTACGAGGTTATGACCATGCTGAATTTCAGTCCTACAGGAGGGGTCGGTTGACGTGGGTTTGACACAAAGCACAGGAAAACAGAAGACACGGGCGTATGAAGCAGCTGCGGAAACGGCATATTAATCCACTCCCAACAGGGAATATTTCACTGCACCACATCTGGCAAAATACAGGACACACATGTCTCTGTCTGTGTGTGTTTAATAAGCCAGAGCTTTTTCAAGTGGCCTTTTTCAGGTATAAGCCCTGGATGAATATTAAAAGACCTATTGTCTCATATGCTTCAATTGTCATTGATAGATGAATACTGTTTTCAACACTTTTAATGTAATGACCACACACATGTAAAAACATACATTCCTTACAAATTTAAAACATGATAGTATACAAACCTTAATCAAACAGGACCTGACCATCATACTACAGTTATGTTTTTGCTTTATTTTACTATTATTATTATTATTATTATTATTTTATTATTAAATAATATAGCAAACAACATTACATAAAACAGGCACCAAAGTCATGTCTCACGTATGGATTTTATATGAACAAATCCTTCTTAAAGAGGACTTCAGAAGCTTGTTTTGGTGGAGTCTGTATGCACAGCTGTCCATTTCCACTGAGTCTGTTGTTTGACATCCTCAGCGTCACAGAGGTCTGATGAAGACATGATGTCCTCAAGAGTCATCAGGAGCTCCGCTTTCAGTCCTCGACTGGATGCTGTATGTCTCACAGATCACAGTCTCTGATTCAGATCACAGGAAGCATCAGTCACAAATTAATACACAATAAGCAGACATTCTGAAGAAACGTCTGACTCCTGTGTGTCATACAATGAAAGTTATGAAAGCTGTCAAGCTCCAAAATGACACCCAAACCAGTAATTAATGAGATCTGTGCCTCCAATGTCCTAAATCTAAATCTAAACCTAACCTAACAGTCTACTCAGAGAGTTAGTTGACACGTAGTTGCAAAGTTACTTATAGTTAGTAGAATATCTAAAGTGGACTATCAAAATAAAGTGTAACCAAACTTTTATTCAAACGTTTTTTTATTATTATTATTATTTATTCAAACTTTTATTAAAACTGTTATTCACTTGTTGTTAAGTCTGTTCCTTGCACAAAGCATTGTATGTCTTCAGAAGACTTGAATATATCAATAAAGTCACATTAAAGTGATAGTTCATCCAAAAATAAAAACTGTCATCATTTACTCGCCCTCCACTTATTCCAAACCTGTATGTGTTTATTTCTTCTATCCAACACAAAATAAAATATAGTGTAATAGTTTCTATTTACACTATGTTAAAATAGCAAGATTTTCTGCTATTTATATTACTTGTGCAAATAGTGGCAATTATCACACTTCAGTATTGTATTACATTATAAAACAGTATGCAATAATAAAGTATTGAGTGTAAATGACAATTTTTAATTCAAATTATTAAAAGGATGCCACCTTATTGGGACAAATCCCTCCCTACACCTACCCGATACTTAATTTTCAACTTTTTGGTTGTTTCCTTAATTTTTATTAAAAAAAAATGCCTTTACGATGTGATATGAGATTTGAAAAGGGAGAAAAAAAAGTTTGGCAAAATGCAAGTTCGAACCCTGGTCGATCGCAGCAAAAAGACCACCGCCATCACTTTACCATCTGGAGCTGATGATTCATAGCTGTTTTTTATAATGTTGACTGTCCCAATCACATGTTGGTGGGCAGAGTTAGTGTAAATAGCCTCTGCCAACAAGGCGGACTATTTACAGTAAGTGTCATTAGACACTCCGAAAAAGGAATACTATGGAAGTCAATGGCTACCAGCAACTGTTTGGTATTGATAGAAATTTAAAGAATAAGCTGCTACTTCTGTTCCTTTAAAAATTATGAATTACAAATTTCTGCATTCATTTGCCATGAGGAAGTGAACCTGGATTAAGAGGGCATGTGTGTGCATGCATGTGTGTGAGTGTGGGTATATTAGTGTGTGTGTGGCCTATGGCGCAGGCTGGCAGCAGCTGGCAGTAACTCTCTGAACTTCCTCATTAATAAATGATCACAGACCACCATCTGGAAAGAGCACAGGCCGCATGCACGTGTATGTGTGTGTGCGCGGAGGCAGGGTGGCGAGTGCAGGAGCCAGCGAGGTTTCACCCTTTCAAACATGGCTCTCATCTGTCTGGCTGTTGGGGTCAGAAGAACCGCAGAACGAGAGAGAGAGAGAGAGTCAATCAAGGCCATTACTGTAGCATTCAGAGATTGACCTTACCCTATGGCTCCTGCTGTTCTCAACCCAGGTGACTCGTCTGAACTCCTGCAGCGGCGCTCGCTGAGTTTTACTCCAGCAACACAAGGATGATTTATATCATCACTTCCTGTGCTTACTGAGTGCCTGTTTCATTGGAGCTGAAGATTGAGTTCTTTGAAAGTTCTCTGAAAAGCAGATTTATGCATGTTCTGATCAGTATATGAGAGATGTTGTGTTGCTATGTATGGTTTCAATGTTTTTTTTGTTTTGTTTTTTTTAGCACATAGTGTGTTCTGGGTGTTTTCTTGGTTCTCTTTGGGGAAAAGCTGTTAGTATCAGTGAGCTTTGTGAGCGTTTTCTTCTCCTTATTTGGTGTGAAGCATGTTCATGATGCTTTGCTTATTATATAGACAAACAAATGTTCCTGTCTGTGTGTCAAGATTCAAATCAGCCTTTTTTCACATAAAGCAATGAATTCAAAAGACTTGAAATAACACAAAATACATATGAATTGTTTTTTTTATGGTTCTTTCATGTACTTTTTGGAGGCTCTGATCCTTTTATTTCATGTTATTTATTTATTTATTTATTGCAGAAGCTGTTCATCAGAAAACAAATATATAGCTGAAAGAAAATGATTAGAGCAAAATGCATGTTTCTCACTAAAAATAAAAACTGCTATTGCATTTATATCAGCTATATATAGTTATTACGTTTTTTATTTTAGCACAACTGGAATGTTGGCCAGATATGAGGATCACAACCTGTTTTATAATAATAGTCTACGTTTCTATTGCAATCAATGTTGTTTTTATGTTCGCTATGGAAGATAATTTCATATCGTTATCTAATTTAGCTGTGTGAAGATATCTACTGAGTTTCATCTGAGAGATGAATCCCCAAGCGCACACGAGCTCTTGCTTCAAAGACCCTAGTATTGGTTATCAGCATGTGAGTGTGAGCTAAACTTCACACAAACCCACAAAAAATAATTTTCCCTTCAGCTAATATCAGAACACTGTTGTCCTCTTTTTAACATGCACTGACAGTAACACATTAACTGAGATTATGGAGTTTATGGATGCATCCCACTCACTTTAGTTCTTCCAAGCTATTTCTCTTAATTGAGCAGTCAATGTTTGCATTGTAGGATTCAAGATTCAAGATTCAAGATTTTTTTATTTGTCACATACACAATTATACAGGGTATAACCAGCAGAGAAATGTAGGTCAGGTCCGCTCCAAGGACAGTGCAATTATATAGAATACAAATATTAAGAAGGAGAAGTACAAAACATAAAATAAAATAAAAGAATAAAATGAAATAAGATAAGATAAAAAATATACATATAAATTTGCAGGTCAGTATGTTGATGACTTAAATAGTAATATAAGAGGAATGTGCAAAAATAATGTGCAAAAAGTTGTACAGGGTATTTGAATAGCAGCAATATGAGGTAGAGAAAAATTATGAATAGCTTATTGATATATGATATTTACATGGAGAAAAATTATGAATAGCTTATTGATATGGTGATATTTACATGGAGTCAAGTGATGTTATGACACAGAGTTAGAGTTTAGGAGCCTGATGGCCTGGGGGAAGAAGCTCCTCCTAAGTCTCTCAGTTTTTGCCATCAGGCTACGGAAGCGCTTACCAGATGGAAGCAAAGTGAATAGATGGTTACCAGGGTGATTAGAGTCCTTGAAGATTTTAACAGCTCTATTTTTGCAGCGTTTGAGGTAGATGTCCTGCAGAGAGGGGAGAGCAGACCCTGAGATGCGCTCAGCTAAGCGCACAACTCTCTGTAGTGCTTTGCAGTCCTGATTGGAGCTGTTTCCATACCACACTGAGATGCACTGAGTCAATACTCTTTCTATGGTCCCTGAATAGAAAGTTTTCAGGATTGCTGGTGAGACCCTGAATTTCCTCCGCTGTCACAGATGGTACAGTCTTTGCCTGGCTTTCTTAACCTGTGTTTGGATGTCTGTAGTCCAAGTCAGGTTCTCGGAGATGTTTACGCCGAGGTACTTGAAGCTACTCACCCTCTCCACAGGGGTCCCACTGATCATAAGAGGAGTGTAGGGCTGCTGCTGTCTCTTCCTAAAGTCCATGATCAGCTCTTTAGTTTTGCTCACATTCAGAGAGAGACAGTCCTGGCACCATGATGTGAGTCTCTCTACCTCATCCAAGTATGCGGTCTCATCATTGTAGGCCCAGAACCACAGTATTTTCAGCGAATTTGATAATAGATGTGGAGCTGTGAGAGGACACGCAGTCATGCGTGTAGAGAGAGTAGAGCAGGGGACTCAGGACACAGCCCTGTGGGGCTCCTACGTTCAGAGTGATGGAGTTTGAGGTGAACTGGCCAACTTTCACCACTTGAGGTCTGCCGGTGAGGAAGTCTTGAATCCAGTCACAGAGTGAGGAGTTTAGGCCGAGGTCAGTGAGTTTAGATGCCAGCTTGATGGGGACTATAGTGTTGAGGAGAGTTATTATAGCCATTTCAATTTATTCACGTCTTTAATGTTGGAGTTTAATGTGCTTTAAAGACTCTTTAGCATCACTTCAGAGCACAAGAGAAAGTTTCCGTCTGTCGTGGAGTCAGTCATTGGCATGAATCTTTCATGAGGAAGGTACGGGGACGAGCCCTTGCCATTGTGTTGCTCACTGGAAGATCTCCACAGAGGACCTCCTCTCATTAGCATTGCTTCTCTCTGCCTCAAACTCGTTCCTTGACCGCTGTTGATTTTCTGTTTCCAGAGGGCGGTAGGCCTGTGTGTTTACATTTACTTCGCCCATGATTTTTAGCAGGCATTTTAATATTAATGTGACCAGGGAAAAAAAGTGTTTGTGATAACACCTCCCTGCCACTTGGGATGCCCTTGCGTGCTGTGTGCAGTGTCGTAGGGAGAGGAGAAAAAGCGATGTTTTTGTCCTGAGAGTGCAGCCTTGCTGATCCGTGAACCTGCGCGAGCGGGAAGGCAATTGTGGTTTGCCCGTTAGAAAAAAAGGGAATCCCCGGTACAGTTTCAGAGCGCCGCTGCTCAACTGTTAGTGATTGGTTGGATTTCTCGGTTCTCCGAGTGCGGGGAAGGTTCACGGGGCGGGACCAGGTAGTCCGTAGTGACGGAGATTGAGCGTGAGTGTTTATTCATTCTGTTCATTTACTGGTTGATTGTCGTATATTATCGTTACGAAATGGAGAAGAAAGTTTAATGTACCTCTTTCTCTTTTAATGACCTAATATCAGAGGGGAGAGCGAGTACACTCCGCGGATGTCATAGTGCGATTCAACGCTCAACAGTGAGTGACGTTGGTGTTTGTATTTAATCATGTTTATTTTCACTCAGGGAAATGTAAATGGGCAGTGAACTGTTTCTGTTTGAGCCTAGTGTTAATCTACATACTCCAATAATCTGTGTTACGATATTAAAACATTGACTGTGATGTTAAGAAGAATGTGGAAAATGTAACCTTGATTTATTTGGGACATTTATTTGGGAAATTTGGGGCCTGGCTTATGCTCATGTATATCTAAAATGGTTCTTGTGTTTTTATTCTCTATTCAGAAAAGCATCATCAGCCACTACTGTTGTTTATCAGGGTATTGACAAGGAAACTCGTACTTGTGTATTTTATTTACATCTATTTACGGTCGTTTGAATTGTAAGAGAAGAGACAGAGTTATTGGGAAGCGGAAGAACATTGAGTCGCCTGTATTATTTATTTTGATTTGATATGCTATATATTGTTAACTTTGAACTCCCTCCCATGTAAAAGAGGGGGAAAACCCCGCTAACTCCTTGGTGGACATTTGGGATCATTTTATTGTTTTCCTTTAGTATATGTTTAATTTCTTGATCTTGCCTACAAGTGGAAATCTCTGTCATTAATGCCACGGTCTTTGCATACGTGGTCACAAATAAAGAACCCCTTTTCGTTATAGATGTATGGTGATATTTGATTTACTCCTGTAGTAAGTACAGTAGCCCGGCTACATTAATTACACAGAAAAAGCCTGTGATTAGTGTGATTATGAGGGTCTTAACCTCCAGGGCTCACATTTGTTATGTGGAGCGTGACGGTTTGACTCGAGCGAGCTGCAGATCAACAGCTCTGACAGTTTGAGGAAGCCATGCAGGTTGAAGTGGCACTTTTCTGCTAATCGCAGACTGGCCTGGTAACCCCTCTTTGTCTTTCTTCACCGCCAATGTAATGAAATACCCTGCATGCATTTCTATGCTGGTTTAGGCTGGTTAGTTCTGGCTGGCAGAAAAACTCGGGTCAACCAACATGATCTTTCTAAAGAAGCATGTTAAGCTAGTTAAGGGCCTGCTGAGGCCATCAGCATCCAAAACAATTTATGCAAAGTGAAAAAAAAAAAAGTTTCCCAAGCCCGCACATCTGTAATGTACTCTGTGTTAATTGTGCTTTAGTTTTGTTGTGTAGACCTTTGCCTTGTCCTGTTCCTGCTTCCTGTTCCCCTCTGTGATTCCCTGATTACTCTATTACTAAAATAGCTCTGGTGTTTCTAATGTTCCTTCTTGGGACTTAATTTTACATGGCATTTTGTTGGTGTCCTCAGTTTTGGTTTAGTTATTTCTTGTTTGTAGTTCTTTGTTTTCTGAGTTACTTATACCTTTATTCTATTTTAAATCGCTGCAAATGGATTCTGCTGTCCTTCACCTCTGAGGGTGTACTAACACTAGACATGGTTGCCTTGAACCGAGCCTGAGCACGATTGCACTCCCCCACTGGCCTGCCCTCACATTGAACTTTACGTTCTGGGATGGACAATGCTTTATGCTGCCTTCAAGTGCTATCAGAATTATTGTATACAAGTTTCTTAATCAGATATTAGTCATGAATGCCCTCTCAAGTCGTATTTACTACTGGGAAACTTACATTATTTTGATACTTGAGTTTCTGAGTTAGGCGGGCCATAAACTTTAAACATGGTGGAGAGGACAACAATGGCTGCTGTTAATGCTGTTCTTTCTAAGTTTTTTTTTTCCAACAACAACATCACCACCTTGTCTTGTCTTTAAAGTAGTGCCTATTTATATATATATATATATATATATATATATATATATATATATATATATATGAAAAAATAATTTTAAGCATATAGTATGTATTATAAACAGTGAAATAAGCATGTATTTGACGGAAATTCCAGAATCATCAGCAAGCTGACAATCTAGCATGGGCAATGTTTATGGTTATCAACCAATGGAATATTCAGGTGTGACTGTTTTGAAGTAACCATGAAGAGAAGCACTACAATATAATATAATATTTTATGTGTGATTATCAATAGATAAATCTCAGTTGTTGTTGAAAGGACTTAAATTCTGCTGGTTCTCCAGATGTATTGAGACCAGTTAAACAGTTAATGTGAACGAACACAAATGCAACTGCTTGCTCAGGCACTGGCACTCTCATGAAACGGTTCACCCGTCGCTTGCTCTTCATCTCCAGTGTCCCAGAGCTCCTCATTTACGCTCAGTTCAAAAAGAGGTTCAACTTACAAGCTCTCTGGATCGAATGCCTGCCATCTTGAATTTAGCTGTTTGTCCTTCAGTCTGTTAAACTGTCCAAGGAGCATTTTGCAATGGGGCTTAATCGTCTTTTACCTGATGTGCTGAAATGCAATGAAAACAGGACTTTTTTTTTTTAGTTTGGTCTAAACTTGACTAATTCGTCTCTATGGCAACAAGGCTAAATTTATCAATGGCTATTTGTGTTTGCATCTTATACAACAGGGGATGAAGAGATGTAACAATCAAACCTCAGAGACCACGCAGGACGATCTTTTTATGAATGTTTAAAATTACCATCCGATATAGCAACAATCTGATATATACATGCACCTTTATATCAATTGCATATAAAAATCTAACTGTAAGTGCCACAGCATCACCTCTCCAGAGCATCTGCTGACAGAAACTGTCAGAGTGAATCTGGTCCAGTGGTCCAGGGCCCATGAAAGGAGCTCCCAGTACTAATTAATCCTCACCTGTCAGCCAAACTGCAGGTCATTAACTACATAATGATCATCATAATGGAGCCGAAGATGATCGTTACAGAAATCAAGGTTTGTATCATGTCATAAATATTAGACAAATTGTGTTTAAGATGGTGCTACGACCTATTGTCTTATCAGAGCTGATACTCCCTATACGCAGAACACGCAAGCTGGGTAGGGCCCCCAAAACACCAGGGGGCCCCCTTGCTCTCAAAGATGTTTTAATTTTAGTTTTGTTTTTGAATTTGGCCAATTATTATGAAAATGTGGTGCGCTGTCACGCTCTCTACGTAAAAATCAGCCAAATCATGTAACGTGAATGTCGTACAGTCAAGTCACCTTTATTTATATAGCGCTTTTAACAATGTAAATTGTGTCAAAGCAACTGCACATCAAAAAAGGAAAATAGTGTGTCAATAATGTAAAATAAAAAGATTAAAAAAAGATTTTCACTTAAATGCATTTCATTATTGAATTCAGTGATGTCATCATCCAGCTCAGTTCAGTTTAAACAGTGTCAGCGGCAAGGAACCAAAACTCCATCGGTGACAGAATGGAGAAAAAAACCTTGGGAGAAACCAGGCTCAGTCGGTGGACCAGTTCTCCTCTGGCCAAACGAACCAGCAGTTCAATTCCAACTGCAGCAAAGTCAGATTGTAAGGTCTCAACTGCTTCCAGTGGTCTTTCCCGATGGCTGTCTAAGTGGCGGGGTCCTCACTGGGGATCTGTCTCTGGCGCTCATCTCTGTGTCCTTGTCTCCGCTGACGTTCAGGGCTGTAGAGGTCGTCTCTGGGTGCTGATCCACCATTTGATCTGGATACGGACTGGATCTGGTGACTGCAATGACCATCTGGGCTGGATACATGATACGCCAGCACTTTTAAATTTGCCAAGATGTCAGGCACTCTAGCTCCCGGTAAACAATGGACTATGGTGGCTTGTGTCTCTATTTTCACGTTCCGTACAATAGAATAACCAATAACCAGAGCACTCATCGGGTTTCTCAGTGGGTGCATCACTGAGTGGGGAGAACCTGTCTGATGTTCTGATCGGAATGGAACAGCAGTGTTTTGACCCGCGACTAGGCCGCCTCACAGTCACCCAGCTGCCCTGCTGCACGGGCTCACGAGCTAGTCGCATCCAAAGCAGTATCTACAGCCCTCACATTCTTACTATCCTCAACTAAAGTTTGGATGCGTGTCTCTAATTCTGAAACCTTCTCTGTCAGCCTAACTATTTCCCTGCATTTATCACATGTGGATCCCTCATTGCCGACAGAGAGAGATAAACTATACATGTGACATGAAGTGCAAACAACAATAGCAGGAGAAGATGCCATTACTCACCGTGACTGATGAATGATACCAACTTAACTTACCACTTACCACTGTTGTTTGATGAACTCGTGAAAAACGGAGCGAAAAAAGAGAAAACAATAATAGGCACGAACAGAAACGCAAATGGAACCACGAGTAACAAGCTAACCAGCTGATGAGCTGCACTCACGGTTTTAAAAAGTGAACGATCAAATTAGTTAGATTAGTTTGATAGATAATACCAGAAATATGGTGGGAATTAAGTTATATATTATCACTTTAAACAACAGAGAGTGAAAGTAAGGTAAAGATTCAATAAAAAAGCAGAGCTACAAACGCAAACCTCTCAGCAGCACAACAGACAGAGACAGACTGAAGCAATCGATCTTACTAAAAAAAATAAAACGAGTTGAAAGCATACCGAGCTGCGGAAGAGATACTGTTTCTTGAGCGCTCTTGAACGCATCCCTTAATAAATAAAAATAAAAAATAAAATAGGGCAGTCATGGCCTAATGGATAGAGAGTTGGACTTGAGAGAAGGTCGTGGGTTGGAGTCGCAGGGATTGTAGGTGGGGGAGTGAATAACCAAAACTCTCTCCACCCTCAATACCACGACTGAGGTGAGACCCTTGAGCAAGGCACCGAACCCCCAACTGCTCCCCGGGCGCCGCAGCATTGGCTGCCCACTGCTCCGGGTGTATGTTCACTACTGTGTGTGCACTTGGATGAGTTAAATGCAGAGTATGGGTCACCATAGTTGGCCACACACCACTTCCCCTCCCCTTAATCGCGATTCGAGATGAGTGAAACACGGACAAATGCGTTTCATCCATTCTTTCATCCCAACATTAGGTTTTAATGTGGTTTATGTTTTATAGGGTTTGGTACATTAGCGAGCATATCTTCATTGTAACTGGGTTGTCTACAGTAGTCATTTACTTACTACCAGTCACTAAAATAAAAGTGTGCAAAGCCAAAAATAGTGTCATTAGAGTATATTCTCTCAAACTGCGTTGGTTTTGCAGTTGCCTTTGAAAAGTTGCACAATATTTTACTCGTCTGCATAATACATTAGAGTTGAATGTCAAACGCTTCAGCATCTTGTGAAGTTCTCCTTCATCTGATATGCACTTATTTGATGGGCATTGCACAGGCCTGTGGAGCAACCAGTGAACAAAGTCAGATAACTGCTCGAGCTCAGAGCACTTAAGTGCATGTTCAGTCATCTCACTGTGATTGCTTTGTTTTATACATGTTAGGCAGACAGTGGACTCAAGCAAAGAGACGGATGGACCGAAGTTACCTGACAGAGGATGAAACAAACAAATGCAGAGATGGTTTTCTTATTTATTTGGTTTTCTTCATCTTTCTCCCAGACATCTGGACTTCCGTCTAACGCTTTGTAAGATATCAGAGACTGAATCAGACAAAGTTAAGATTCCATCAGAACATCGAAACATGAGAAGCTGAGATTCCAGAAAGAGAGGCTCCAAGAAACAGGATGTCATAAATCTGTCCAGATCCTAGCACCAGCTAGTCTGAAGAAAGACTAACCAGCAAGCCTCTTTCCTAAAACAGCTTTCAACATTGAGACAAAAGAACACTTATTGATAATTCCAATTCAGGAAAGAGACCGTCAAATTTGTTGCAAATAATCAAGACTGATGGTCACATGTAAACCTGTGATAGAAAATCATGAGCTACAGACTCTCTTGGGAAGGTCTCCACACATAGAAGACAGACCAAACCAAAATTCCTTTGTCTAAAAGAACATAACTTCGTTCTCCATAGAACTACATAAAATACTTTCATTTTCAATTTTTAATGAAACTAATCATTTCTATGCATAACTGCATATTGTGTATGTAACCCACACATTTGAATATCCTTGTTTTAATCACTCATTGTGTATGTCTTGCTTTTAATAAGTATTGAATATCTTAAGCCTTAAAGGGTAATATTCATGTTTAGTATGTATGAGTTTGGAAAATCATGCTTAAAATGTTTCTTCCAATCAATTCTTTGTCAAATGCATCATAGTCTTGTTATAGAAATCATGTTCAAAAGTATACTTTGCAAGAGCCTGTAAAGTTCGGACCTCTGACTGAACAGATAACAACGATTTATTAGTGGGGTGGAGAAACAAAGCAATACCCCAAGCAAGGACAGTATCTAATTGGTCAAGACGTCCAAATGGCACGGTCTGAAAGCCGAGTTTAAAAACTCAGGACACCATCAAACTTCCTCTTAGTCTCTCTTACTCTTCTTCGTAAAAATGCTCTCTTAGTCACTCTTTCTCCTCTTCTGGCACCGCGTGCTGCTCTTTGAGCGTGCTCTGGGCCACGTGCCAGCTGCTACCGCGATGGAAAGAAAACCAACCTAGTCTCACCAAATCCTTTTATTCTTTTACTTTAGTTTCTTGTCTTTCCGTGGAGTTTCGTGTGTTAACGTAAGTTTGCTACAAAGTCCAGCTCCGACTGCACTCGCTTCAAACTTCGACCAGACCAACTCCGCATCCTCAGCCAACGCCCAAGACCTCACTTCAAAGACTACTGAACTTTCAGCCATTCAGACACTTCGGGGAACCCCCTGTTTGCAACGACAACACAAAGGAAACCCCTTAACACAGGCAATGCAAGCAAGTAACGCCTCCAAGTTCTGAATTGGTGATTTTAATATAAATCTTAGCCTCATTGAGAAACTCAAAGCGAGGGTTAAATAAGTGATTGATGGTTGTTAAGGTCTATGCAATTGAACATATTGCTGTAAATTTGGGTTTTCAAATTTTCTTTCTCTTAAATGCATCCTTTCCTCACGTTCTCTCTTTCTGCAACGTGTGAATGTGTGAATGCTTGTGTTCATGTGTTAGATTAGTTTATGTCTTAAGTTTATATAAATAAAATCTGATTTATATTGAAAAGATAAGTATCTTGTGTTTTCTGCTCACAAGTTAATGTCTTAATCTGCCGATCCTGTTACTGTGCTGTTTAATAGTGTTTTCACTATATTTTGGATTTTAATATCCAGTACAGAGTTTGTTATACGGCTCGTTCAGTGAGTCGCCGTAACACTGATTCTGTTCAAATCCCTATAAAATCATATATGATTCCCTTTGAGCTAAATTAAACTATTTCTTTAAATTACATATTAATATTATATGTTTATTACGTTACAGCTTTCTCTCTTCAACATGTGTAAACTATCAAACGTTCACCAGGGAAGTTCTCACCTTGCCAGTTTTGTCGTGACAAAAGCAGTGCATCAGATGTGTGGCAGACTGCCTACGGTGAGAGACGCTCCTCGTCTGACAGCTCGGAGAAGCGCTAAAATCTCTCTCACTCTCGTCAACTGCTTTAATGATGAAAAGGAAATTTAAGGTTTGTTTGATTTCTTTAAAAATACATTCAACTAATATTCAAATATTTCTAATGAATATGCAACAGCAGTTTGGCATGATGATGATGTGAGGGCCATTATTTAATTCTGCTTGCAGTTAGAAAGTGAAGAAATCCACAGCGGATCCAACAAATCCCTCCTTTAGAGATGATGATGATTAAGATTGCTATCATTTACTTTTACTAGTTAATTTACAAGATGATCTTGTACACATATTGTTTTTTACTGTAAATATCAATATAGTTACAATAATTAACACCCATCTGGCCATCTTTCATTTCATACTGATTCGACTGTTTTGTGATTTAATTATTCTATAGATATTAGAAGTAGTAAAAACTGAAATAAGAGTTTTAGTATTAGTAATTTGCAATCCCTCAACATATTATTTTTTGCTGAAAATGACTAAAGGCGATTTCCAGTTTTCCAATGAATGAAATACTTTACAAATGACCAAAAGATTAATATACTGACTCAAACACAGTGTAAGACTCAAAACTGAAAATCACGGTCAGTCTGATTGGATGAGTCACATTTGAAGCTGTGATGCACATCAGATGAAATCTGTATTAATGTGACTATTGTTGCTGGTTACACCACTTACCTATGTCTACGCATGATATGTGGCGTCAAAACTACATTTCCCCAATATAATCAATGAAGCTGTCTAACTCATGCTCATCTAAGGCTGTTTTTGGAGTAGAAAACGTTTTTATGAGCAGAATAGAAGTCATGGACCTGATGCTCATCTGAGCATTAACCGGGATCAGTCTCTCTTTCCTGATTGAATTTTCTTTTCACGCCGGATGAGATGCCGGCAGCATTTGAACCACCAAACTGCTATTTTACCCAGAAAGTTGGTTATAAGGTCTAAATCCATAATGAAGGTGCACCAGACAGCACAATGAAAAATGTGGCTTTAGATAAGGCATTCAACAAAGGTCAACATAAATGAGGAGAAGCACTGGTAAGAAACACAATATCCACAATCACAGGCTTTCCCATCCGGATGGGATTAGATTTCTCCGAGGACACTGGAATACTGCCGAAAAACAGCAGGTAATTTGCTCTTTAAATTTCACCCCGAGAAAAACATAGATGTGTTCGATTCGAACGTGGTTGAAATTACAAAGTACGTCTGTGATCCTCCTGATGGAAAACTAGTCCCGTCTGAATGAAGCTCATGGCTAAACAATGTTTTTAAGTGTGCAAAGACTCACAGTACGCCTAAAATAAAGTAAAAGCTTTAAGCAAGAAACCTTCAATACAAATTTCACATTTGCATTTGATATAGGTTACATTGTTAAAAATGGCTATTATCACATGTGATTAGCATACGCATGCGACTCCTGAAATAAGGTGATTCTTATATTTCAGCTTGAGGCTCAGTCAAAGAAACTAATCCTTAATTGTGTACGTGCTTGGCATACTCATGCCTGATGGGCCGTGAAGGATCCGTAACGAGCCTGACGCGCTCCTCTCCCCACACTTCTCTCCTTTTAAAATTCTTGCTGTTAAATGGATTTATGATCAAAGCGTCATACTAGCGTATTGTCTGCAGCGACGTTAGTCACACACTGCTGGACTGGATTTCATCTCCTCGAGGCTTAAGGGGCTAAAAACTAGACAGACGGCAAAAAGGGAATAAGGAAGAAAGCATTGAGAAGAGATGGCAAAGGACGGAGTGAGATGTATTCAGTTCTGGGATCATCTTTGTGTCTGCCGCTTTGAGTATCTTGAAGGTTGGCACTTTGAATGTCGCCCACCGGATTCCCAGAGACGCGGAAGCTAAAAGCTACAACTAAAGGCCCGTTCACATGAGTTGTGTCAATAAATGCAACGACTGCCTCTGGCCTTTGGACGCACAGCTAATGATGACCAGATATTCTGCATTACTGTACGTATCACTGCATGGATGGATCCTTGTGTGCAGATCAAGGGTTGTGCCCTAAACGACATACTATACCCAACCGTGCTTGAATTTTATAAAGTTATTTTGTCCTCCAACATGGGAGTCCATACACTATGTAATTAAAGACGCTACAGCTGAGTGCATGAAATGTCCAACATTCCATGCTGCATTTTTCCACTTAATTAAGTGCATCATGCAGATATTTGAAGTGCACTTCTCATAGTTGGAGTTTTCAGTGTGAATGCACTACTCACACTATTTATGCTGCAATGTCACAGAATAGTGTGTAATTTGGATGCGCCTGAGATTTACTCAAGTCTAAAGATATACATCATATATGCCAGTCAATAAATAAAGCCATGTAAATTAGATAAGGCATGATTTATTAATATTTCCCCAAAAGGCAATCAGGTCAGTGGCTCAACTGCATTACAATATGCATTACTGTAAAAATTCTAATCACTATAAAATATTCAGAATATTTTATATTTTATTTTATATAAAATATTTTAGTAATATTTTATTTAGAATATTACTACAAATATTTTTTATTTTCCCTTGATGAAAATTTAAATAATGTGCTGAAAAATAAAATTGAAACTACTGTTGTGCATTAGTAAATCATTGTCTCCCTCATTAATGTTCATCTTTGTATTTGACTAGAGGTCAAGTTAAGTAAAAAGTGGCTTATGTTACCTCTCAATCCCCTACCTGTTTTGTTTTGTTTGGTCATTATTTTCACAGTTTACACACATTTTTGTTCTGCTGCTAGAATCTTGTAAATCAGTAACACTATGGTTTTCATGTGGAGGTTAAAGCAGGACATGATGCTTATGTTGAGCTGAAGCTGATGTGAGAGTTCATCCATCATTAGGTTTAATGCACAAAGAAAGCTATTGTTCATGTGTCACACTTCCTCTGGAGAAAATCCATTCCATCCATGACAGTAATATATTATAATAAAATAAAATCAAGAAACAATGAGGTTTTGATGTGTTTCAGTTTGGTGACATGTATTTGTCATATGTTTAGATGGTTGTTCTCTAGTGGATGGACACTCTCATAAACATCCGGGTGGAGGTGAGCCCTGGGATTTGGTCCTGCCCAGATCAATGCGGACAGACAGTCATACCTGAACTCTCCTGCGATGCCGCTGACGTTTCCAGCCGTCTGTAGGGACTGAAGGGCAGCTGCTGAGTGATGGCCGTATACCTGAGAGACGCTTCTATCCGACAGTAAGCGGAGCAGAGCGTCAGAGGTGGACTGAGAGAGGATGAGAATCATGACCCTCGGGGTAGCGGGCCATCCCTCCGATGCCTCCAGCCGCCACACAGGCGATGTAATTGATGTCCGGCCAGCCTTAAGCAAAGATCCCAGCAGAGCCGAGCAGGGCAGAGGTTAGTTTGACATATTCTCTGCATTCACTGGAGAATTTGCTTCACCTATGGAATATTCCACATGGAAGACCTCCCACTCATACACCAGTTACGGCCCGTTCCCATCAAGAACCTTATCTTTAGTCATAACGATATTGGCATCCATAGTAACAGAATGTAACATTCTTCAGAATTGTTTATTCTAAGCAAGTGCTTCAGTTGCATTCTGTAAAAATAATTGCAGTGTGCATTTTAAAGTATTAAAATGCACAGAATTTTGATCGGATCTCAGTGTTATCTTTGCTGTTGTGAGGACTAGAGATTTAAAATGTTATAGCTTTAGCTTGGTGCTCGTGGTGTGAAAAGGCTTTTATACTGAGAAACTTTGCTGTGGTTAAAACAAATGTGTTTACTATCTACAGTTTAAATTATTTCAAATATTTCCTTTGCTTTTTCTTAGAACATCCAGTGTGATTTTTATTTAAAAATAAATAATTTTATTGACAAAAGATCATGTCCTTGATCCCTCGCACGCAGGGATAGTTTACTATTCCACAAAGATTTACATGTGATAGATTGATGTGCAAAAAACAAAAATGTCATCCGCATTTGCATTAATCATCTCTCATCATCACCAGCCATGCAAATGTAACCTGAAACATACATGTTTATTAGAACTTGAAATGATTATGTGATTAGTATGTAGTCACATTTTAAGATTGAATTTCGTCATGTAGAGACAAGCATGTGGAAACAGGCAATGCATTTAGTGGCTCTAGTGACATAGTGTCAGCAATCAGTTACTTATTTACTTTACAAATATTTATGTTGTAGAATGAGTTGATATTTACATCAAAATCCGCACTAAAATATTCATCTTTGCACTGAAACCAGTTGTGTCATTCCTGTGGTGACTAAATCAGTCAGATTTTGTTCTCTTTGCATTAAATTTAAATAATAACAAGAGCTGTCAAAATGTTAAAATAATAGTGATTTGTTTTATTGCTTTAATGTGTTAAAACATACCCTTTCAAAAAAAATAAATAAAATAAAGATAGGTCCTTCACTTGTAATCTGTTGGCATTCACTCTTTTCCACAGTACAAACTGATTGGTTTCTGCTGATTGTATAGCCAATAAGATTGCTTGCTCACCTTTGACCCTTTCAATAGTTTGGTTCAGTGTTTTCTGCAAACTGGTCCTAATACTATTAGAGTTCCTCTGACACCCTCCACCTCCCCTAGCACCACCTGTCTAGATCTGCTACGTCATTACTGAATGTCTATTCATGCAGCAGCTTCATGTCTTGCATGCTCACAGCAGTGTATCTATTGACAGTAGGAGGTCCATACTTGCTCAGCATGCAGAGCAAATCTATTCCATCAAGACCATATACATCAGTACTGCCATATCAATTAACATGCTTAAACTGTTCAAAAAGTGATATGACATCAATAAATGATGTAACATGGCATCACGCTGCAGTTTCTATGAGGCGCCACGTAGGATTTAATTCAAATTTCGCTTATCAATACATACATAAAACACATGCATATACACCTATACATTACTCACATATACATGTATACTATTGGATGTTCAATATATATATATATATATATATGAAATACACATGCACACTAATATGAAATCCCTACCAATACATATTATGTTAGTAATGAATGCATATACACTTGCGTATACATATAAACTTTACGCATGCATACACCTGTAGACTCTCGCTAACAAACACGATCCATGCATATACACCCACAACAACACACGCACATACACATAAACTCGCTGCATGCAGACACACCTATACATACTCGCATATACATATAAACTTGATCCATGCATATACACCTATAAACACTCGCACATACATGCGAGTATGTATAGGTGTGTCTGCATGCGGCGAGTTTATATGTATGTGCGAGAGTCTACAGGTGTATGCATGTGTCAAGTTTATATGTATACGCTAGTTATTCACAAGTGTATATGCATTCATTTCTAACATAATATGTATTGGATTTCATATTAGTGTGCATGTGTATTTCATATATATATATATTGAACATCCAATAGTATACATGTATATGTCAGTAATTTATAGGTGTATATGCATGTGTTTTATGTATGTATTGATAAGCGAAGTTTGAATCAAATCCTACGTGGCGCCTCATAAGTTTCTGTTTTAAAAACATAAATTCAACATATAACAAATAGGAAAAATAAATTCAGAATGTAAAAATATACAATATACTCCATTGTCCTGGATCAATGCAAATCTGCAGCTTTAAAGGACATGCCTTTATAATAATTATTATTTTCCTTGAGGTTGACTTATAATGTTGAACAAAAAATATACAAAAAAAAAGAAAAAGAAAAAAAAAGGTGATTTTCTTTCTACAGTTTGACCCTCTGTCAGAAATGCTCAGTTTTATGTCAGCATCTTTAAAGGCTGTCAGTAAATAGCCGATGATGGCATTGCATAAAAACATTGACATCCCCACCCACTATTGTATATGAGTGAGTGATTTGAAAACGTTTTCATATAAAACCATTATTTCCAGACAAAGCACTTTAGAAATTGTTTACTTATGTGTTGTGATGTAGCTGCTGTCAGATTCAATATAGTTGGCATTACTTCATCTTTCAGTAATAGTTTCTTTGTGAACCCTGTATTACACTGTGCCTCATTTCCAAAACAATCCACAGATAAATGCTTTGAACAAACATACAATCTATACAATCCAGTGGGCATGGCCATAAGTGTAACAGTAGGCACAGATGCCAGTCATATGCTGATATATTTTGCCCTTGTGACATCACAAAACACACAACATCAGAATGGAAGTCAGCGGAATGAAAAATGTGTAACCAGCCCTTGACTCATTTTGCTTTAGCTTTTTTTGTGTTGCATTTAGTGTGACTGTTCTAAATGTTTAACAAAATATTAATCATTTGATACATACTTAATTAGACTCTGTATATCTTGGTGATTACATTAGCCAGCCAGCTACACTGCCCAAGATTTCTCATTTATATTCATAAATATGTTATTGAAGCATTAGGATGCAGGCCTAAAATTCAGGTTGTACATGTTTTAGCCTAATTCAGATATCCTTATTTTCCTTATTATAAGTTGAATTATTATTTAATTAAAAATATATTTAAATAAAAATTGTAGGTAACCTAAAAACCGTGGAAATATTCTGAAGACAGCACCGTAAGCAGTAAATGTAATTTGTCTATAAATAAATATTGTCTAAATATTATTCTTGGTGAATTTGACTATTTTTGGAAATGAAAGCCATTTTGCACTCTCATGGTTCACTTTAATCTACATGAATGTGCATTTTGTTTCAACTGGAAGCCTTGCTATTTGATGACTGGATGAGCTCTTAAATAAGCTTGAGTGACCAATAACTGAACCAGTGAGTTACATGACTGACAGCGTTTGTTATTTAAATACACCACTGTACATGAAGTGATCCAAACACTGTCATCATATTTGTAGAACAAATGAATTTTACACTTAAATATCTGTACAAATCCTGTATCTAGAAACCAGAATATCACTCAAGGCAGAAACCACACAGAACAGGCATACACCATAAACATTCAACTTATTTACGAGGTAATCTGCATATACAACCATTCACATTGAGAAGTGACATTAATTAGCTGGTGACATGGGCTTAATTTAGCACACTATAAAGAAAGTCAGTCCATAGACAGTGGTGCTAACCCTCCGGTGGATGACAGCACATGTGCCCAGCCGTCAGACAGCTTTAAATCCTGGCTGACCTGTCGCTGTTTGTCTCTTCCCTGTTAGGACGCTGTGGCAGCCGTGGCAGGACCCTTGTGTCCCCCTGGAACTTGTTAAGAGGACAGCGTCCTGCCACATGAGCACTGAGAGCAGAGGGTTAGTGTCAGGGGTCTCTCGCTCTCATCCAGATCTTTCATTGCCCACCTGTCTGCCCTTGCCTTTCAAGGAGGTGGAATGAAGGAACACAATGGGTTTAGAGACTGTGGACAAAAGGACTTATTGGACACAGATTGGGCATAAAATGAACATACGGTTAAATAGCAGAAATGCACAATATTTAAGGGATAACGTACAGTCAGCTATAATATATGTTTCAATCTTTACAACACTTGGAATAGTTTTAGCATTTTAATGGATAAAAGTGTTAATGCATTTGGTATTAGTGGATGAGATCGGCATCACACACTGCTGCTGAGCATGTATGGGCTTGCTACTGCCATAGATACGCTGCTGTGAGCATGTAAGATATGCAGCTGCTGCATGAACTGACATGAATCCTGTAGCAGATCTAGACAGGTGGTGATGGGGGAGGTGGAGGGTTTTAGAGGAATTTTGAAATGTTGAGTGAGCAATCTCATTGTCAATCAGTTTGTGGTATGAAATGATGCAATTGCTAACTGATTGCATGTAAAGGACATATTAGCCTGTCTTTTGGAGCAAGCACACAGCGCTGAGGCTTACTGTCGAGCAATTAAAGTGTATACATGCTGGATGAAGCTAAGCTACTGTCAAGTTCTGTGAGTCTGACTTTGCAAAAAATAGACTGGTGCAATTTGAAATCAAACTGTGAAAGTGCCTGTAAGCTTTTTTTCCTTTTTCTTTTCTTTTCTTTTCTTTTTTTTTTGTATCTGTTGTAGAATTAAAGTATTTGTCAGTCTTTGTTTTACCTTTTTGTCAGTGTTGATGGAAAAAAAGGGTAGTTTCCTTGTTAGTCCATGAAATTATTTAACTGTAATCTTTTTTTTTTCCCAGATCATATGAGGCTTTTAAAATTGCTGCCTAAAGTTTTAAATACATTCTTTTAAAAATTAACACTTTGATGGTTAAAAATACTGTGCTGATTTGTAATGTAAATTTTACCACAAATCTTATGAAAACACATCTAAAAATATTAGACTTTGTGCCTGCTCTGAAAGATTGCCTCCCAGAAATATAACAGCTGCAATCTCAGCATTTCTGATTAAGGAACACTCCCAAGCCAATAAAGTGGAAGCTCATCTGAAGCGAGATTACGGGACGCTCTGCACTGACCTATATAGATAGCCCAAGGAAGTCGTCTGCTCACATGCCATTATGTCTGGTGAAAGGGCATTAGCTGATTTTACACTACATGAGTCTGTCTGCATTAATGTTGGGCCTTTTCCTCATGCGGCCCATAAATGGCTGGACGGTAGCGGTGTTGGCATATGTTTCCCAGGGTGAGACCCGGCCTGCATTGTTCCGAGCGGATGTCAGGACGCATTAGGGCTGGCTGGACTGTGATGGGAAACCCCCTGCTCAGAGACGTTGCTGTCATAATCGCTAATTACATTCAGATGGTCAGCGCTGCAGATGCATGCGAGTGTAGGCACAGGTGCAGCTCCGTATGCATGAGCTGCAGCAGGTAACTTTGCAAAAAAAAAGACAAGCAACTACAGAATTGAAGACAAACGCTAGCATATTTTGATGATTTAGATGAAGAAGCCCTCCGGTAACAGTGTGTGTGTGTGTGTGTCAGCCGCCCACAGTCCAGGTCACTCTACAGCTCAAGATCTGAATGTTTGATTAGAGAGGAAGCAGAGATTCATGGCAGGATTTTGCACTTTTGACCTTCACCTTATTTAAGCAAGCTTTATGAATTCACATGATTTTTTGGGGTATAAATTATTTATAAATATACTTCATACAGCTCAGTGCATAATCAAATTATATCACTTAATAAGTACATGAAGAATAACTAGTATTCACATCATCATCATCATCATCATCATCAGTGATGTGAATAATAACACATGATAATTGGGTGTTGAAGGTTTCCTATATTCTGTAAATGTCTCATGTTGTGCCATACACTTGCCATATCGACCCAGCTTTTGTTGAGTCTGCAGCGGTTGCCATGGAAACCTGCAACACCATCTTGTTTTTTTAATATGACATTACCAATTTTCACCCCATGCTTTTTTCTTCTGCCGTCTCTCGCTTCTCTCTGTCTTCTTTTAACTGGATGCGGAGGTTGATACTTATGTAAGACAAAAACAAAATGATTTAAACATCAGAGGCCACATATAGAAAATTAGTCACACCACTAAAGCCAGCATGTGCTCGCTGTATGGTTTTTGTCATCTGAGACAAATTTTAGGAAACATACAAGTTTTCCTTATAGTGGTGAATTAGCAGTTTTGGATGGCTTATTATGATACCTACGATACCTACATTTCACTGCTGGTTATACTCTATATAATTGTGTATGTGACAAATAAAAACTCTTGAATCTTGAATGACGGCCTCACTGGCGACCCTTTAATTGTGTTCGTCATCAATTTTAATCTCTTACAAAGTTCAGGCAGTGTGACTAACAGCAAGTCAAGCCAATTTTATTTATACAGCACTTTTTTTAATACACTGTTTTAAAGCAGATTTACATGAATTCATAATGTCAATGTCTATAATGCCTTAATGCGAATAGAAACAATCAATCAGATTTGCCATGTAGTATATTTTGAATAATGTAAATACATTGCATGTAAAGTTGGAAACAGACTTTAAACACACACACACACACACACACACACACACAAATAAATAAATAAATAATTAAATCTAAATATTTTGTTACCTAAAACTGAAAAAAAGAAAAAATATGAGGCAGCATTTCTTGTTTTCATTTAGTTTATCTTTATGTTTATCTTTATGTTTTAATGTTTATATTTTATCTTAAAACAATATATATAAATATTGTTTTTACTGTATAGACATTTAAAAACAACAAAAAACAGTAAAAATTACAAAAACACAATAATTACTAAAACTTTAACTAAAATTAACATGAAATCAGAAAATATAAAAATAAAATCTAATTTAAAACTATACCTGTATCTTATTATTTTTTTTTTCCAGTGTTATGTAGGATTATTATGAAATTTGTTCAAATTATATTTGGTGTAATGACAAACTTAATTTCTATTAAATGACATACCAACACTACACCCAAGTCAAATGTGCCTTGTCATAATTCTCACAGAATCATCACATCCATCGGTCTGTAACATCTGCCGTTTGCAAGGAACAAATGAACCTCAGCTGTTTTATAGGCCAGTAGTAACATACTGAACCAGAAACCAATGGTAGATCATCCACTCCTATTAAACAGTGATCTGAGACTGCGGCTGTCGGGTGGAGCTGATCTCAGGCCAGCAGGGGACACCGGGTGAGCCGCGCAGTCAGGTGGAGGAACACACCGCTGGCCCAATTATTTCAGTCAACATGTTCCCTGATAGACGCACCCCACAACTCAGTCCATCCACATTTCTGAAGGGTTCAGGAGCCGTGGGCAGCAGACCGTGGATGGACTTTGGAAAAGGTCACGCCTGCTGTAGGTATTGTTTCATTGGTGTTTCTCTGAAAGCTCAGAGTCACGGAGGATAAATGCCCAGCGCTGCAGCTGCAAACCCTGTCCGAGATGCCGAACACCTCTCCCAGTGGATTTGGTCTAACGCCTCCTTCTTTCCTCCAACCAAACAAAACCAAACATTGTATCATTAAAAAGCTCAAAAGAGGCCGGAGAGGTTTGTCAGTCAATACCTTCGCCGGCAAACCTGTCTTAAAATTTGTCTAATGGAACGTGCATTAGTGCATCAACACCAATTTAACTTGGCCACATCACCCCTTTCCCTCCTTTGGTCAAATTTAATTTCCATTTCATTTCTATAAACATCAGACGGTTAAAGGTCTGAGAGCTTAAAAGCAGTAAGTGGGAAAGATCTGGAGTTTTTTTTTTTTGTGACGTAAGATTTTCAGTTTAAACTTCAGTCCTCTTTCCTGAATGTGTTTGGTCTTGGCCCTTCTCAACATAATAGTGTATCTACCATCTGTCTATATCTAGCGGTTGAAAAATATCAGATTATTTTTGGCTGGCCTGAGCAGTGAACCACAGAAATAAACAACTTTATTTTTCTTTACATGAGATATTAGCAGATTGTGAAATCTGTTGGCCAGCGTATATTTCAAGACAAAATCTTCATTTGTGTTTCATTTTTGGCCTGGTGATGTAAATGTAAATGTATGAGGACAAAAATCATGTGACTGAAGCTGGATGTATGTTCTATCCGAATGGAAGATAACAGGTTATCTGTGGATTAACTGCAGGATGAACTGAATTCAAAAATGCCTTATGTAGTGCAGTGCATCCTTTGGAGTAACAAGTACACTTTTTAATCACACTATTATGATCAGATTGGCTTGAAATGAAACAGTCTATTTTAAGTAAAAGTAATGCACATACAAAAAAAAAAAAAAACGTAGGCTACCGCAGAGATATAAGAGCTACTTTTGTGTGACGAAAATAAAATAAAATAAAGGAATGTTTTTAAAAATATTTTTGTAAGAACTATGCATGCATAATGTTTCCACATACATTTTTGCATGTTTGAATGTACACTGACATGTAGGCTACAATATGGAGGTTCTGGCAGTATCTGAAACAGTATGTGTACTTACGGTGTAATTACAGTGTACTTATCCAAGAAAGTAGTGGTAGTATAGACGTCTTTCCTGAATGCAGAAGTCAACGACTCTTAACTGGAAGGATGCTTTGCATTATCTGGTCGTATATTCCGTGCTGATAATCTAATGTTAAACCTATTAAATTGCTTTTAAAAAGCACATGGCTCCATAGCACCATCAATTTACAGTGTCACAATGACCTTCATTTGCCAGTGCCTTACTCCTCAAAGTTTAATGAGTGTGTACACACAAAGCTGCCGACGTTAGCTACATTAAAAACAGATGGGCACTATGGTCACGGACAGGCCACGTACGCACTGCAGCTAAAGTCGGTTGTCAGTTCACCTTTTACTTTCCTAGGGGAAGTCGTGGCTTAATGGTTAGAGAGTTGGACTCGTGATCCAAAGGTTGCGGGTTCGAGTCTCGGGCCGGCAGGGATTGTAGGTGGGGGGAGTGAATGTCCAGCGCTCTCTCCCCCTCAATACCACGACTGAGGTGCCCTTGAGCAAGGCACCGAACCCCCAACTGCTCCCCGGGCGCCGCAGCATAAATGGCTGCCCACTGCTCCGGGTGTGTGTTCACGGTGTGTGTGTGTGTTCACTGCTGTGTGTGTGCACGTTGGATGGGTTAAATGCAGAGCACGAATTCCGAGTATGGGTCACCATACTTGGCTGAATGTCACTTCACTATTCACTATCACTTCACTACTCCTTTATCTCATTCCGTACACACATAATTTGCTAAAACACGGGAGTGACAGCCGGATTTACAGAAATTCTATGCAGTGTGTAGAGAACCGAACTGAATTACTAGTTATTCATGACATATTTGAATGTGCATCAAAAATGTGTCTTTGTCTGTATGTGAGATGCAAGAAAATAACAGTGTAAGAAATCTTAACCTTAGTACACCTTGACACGGGGCTAGTTGCACTCATGAGCCCTGCTGTAGTGTCCGTGTTGCCAGATCTTCATAGAAAAAACAAACAAACAAAAAACAAGCACAAGCACAAAAAAATAAACACTAAAACACCCAAATGTTTTATGTTTTATAACACACACACACAATATCCACAACAGACCACTTTATTAACTCCATAAAGTGCCTATCTTTATTAGATAAGACCAAATAACATGCCTAAACACGCTTGTAAATATGAGGACATGGCAACACTGCAAGACAGAGCTCTCTAAAGCAGAAACAAAACATGACACGTCTATCAGTGGTAGTTTAGTTAAAATTTAACAGACAAAAAGAATCTTTAGCCAAAAAATGTCAGATACCAAATGGCTAAATTCTTCGTCTTCATTTAAATGCAGTTGTCACTCCTTAACCCTCTGGGGTCGACAAACGTGTATACGCGTTTTGTGGCAGATTTTCCTGATAAAGCTCTGCCATTTTTGATCGTTCAGATAAGAGCAATACACCATTCAAATCTGTAAGGGGTCTACTTTTATTTGTATACACTCATAATAACAACTAAACTTTGTGCTTTTGAAGAATAAAGAAAACAAACAGGGTGCGCTCTCGGTCTTCTCCGTCTCCGAGAACTGTTTTCAGAAACGCGTCACTAAAATGAAGTGTAACTCAGCGAATACTCGACACAGACATGAGAGTTATATCTATAGAAAGCTTGAAGTGTCTTCTTTCAAACGAAGTTATATTGAACACAAATATTCTGTGATGAAGTAATCCGTATGAAACCAACACGATGTTCAGTCTGTCCCGTCTAACTCATTCTCTCTAATGCGATTCCCCCCCCCTCACCTTCACATGTAAATAACCACGTGACCCGCGAGCGCCTGGAGACGCCCAACATAAACACAGAGTGAGAAGATCCTTCATCACGGCTATACTGTTCGTTTCTGGAAGAAGACGCGCTGGATTTCCCTCAAAAGAAGAACAATATTTCATGCAGTAGAGAAGCTCGATCTGACGAGTAAGTAATGCTTCTTTTCTGCATTAGTTACCGTGTTATTGTGACAAACTTGAACACATTACTAGTTGGGCTGTTCCCAAACTACAACACGATCAATGCTACGCATCTAAGAATGTTCAGACCGTTTATTATTAATAATCTGTTCACAAATATATTTTAATAGCGTGCTAAACAATAACAGTTAGTTCTCAGATATAAAATATATTTTTATAGTGCAAAGTTCATCCTTTTATAGTATAAAGCACGCGTGAGTCTATGGCTGCAGAATCATATCTTCTATAGTATAAAATCATACATGATGTTCAGGATGGCTATATGACTACAAAATCATAGTTGGGTTTTCCCCAAACTATAATTCCTGACTAAAATGTTTGAAATCCAGTAAAACGTTTTGAATATGATGGGCAATTCATTGTATTTAAATTTCTTACGGCACGATTATGTTTTCATGCTCTATATAAAACAATAAAAGTAATATGAGAGTACATTGTAACATGATGAATGCTACGAGTCTAAGTATGTTTAGAACATGTTTATTATTAATAGCCTACTCTGTTCAAAAATAGACTTTAATAGCGTGCTTAACAATAATAATTAGTTTCTCAAAAATAAATGTCTTTTTTTTTTACGATAATACAAAGCACGCGTGAGTCTATGGCTACAAAACCTATATATATATATATATATATATATATATATACAGATGCTCCTGATATAAACATGCTCTCAAATGTTTTTTTATATATATTGAATCAGACACCTGCACCACAGATGATGAATCCTGCTGACTTTCAGTCTCTTCAAACTCTTTCCTCTGAGAGCGCTGCACCATTCTATGGTAAAACAAGATCCTTCACTACTGATTATGTTTTTTTTCTGCTTGAATCCATGGAAAGTAGCAGAAACACTTAAATAACACGTAAATATCAGGTATGATTCATTTGTTTCACTTGTTGAACAGAATCTGCTTCAGGAACGAGTCGAAGTCTGTTCACATCTCTGTAGTTAACACTATGACCTTCATTATGTATGTTTTGATTATTCTGTGTTGTAAATAAAATACAAATAATCTTAAAACCCCATTTTTTCAGTCTCCTCACACTCTCTTACCTGTCTCAGTCACAGTCACACTGATGGGCCATTAGCAGCTTTAGGGGAGGGCCCTTTGTCTCTCAGGTGAGAACCACTTAATATTCAAGCCCATTACCACTCCCTCGCATATTAGCATTCAATCACAAAACATGCCTTTAAAAATTTAAATCAATATATTGTTTTCTGTGAAGGAGTAAACAAGATGATTTTCACATTATTTCAAAGCAAAAACTCTAGGCTACAAGATCCGGTTCTCAAAAGTCTTGTAAACTAATTTTCTGTTGGTTTTTTATGGCCTTATTTCAGTGACTTTAAAATTGTAGTTTTTCACTAACCACGCATAAACGTTGCTTTCTCAAAAACACAATCATGTACATAAACATGCTGCTAACATATTATTGTAGCCCAGTTTGTGCTGTTTACAGTGTTATTAGACTTTAGACACTTATATTTTTATAAGAAACTGAAAAAAGCACAAATGTCAGGGCATGTCGAAAGTTCTCCAGGCCCCCAAAACACCCTCAGACCAGTGTGTATTTGGTTATGAGTATGTTTGAATGGATTCCTTTGGAGACCGGAACAGAAGAGCATCCAATCGGAAGTTAGAATTCGTAATGGTGGCGCTCATCGTTTATTCAGGAAAAAGGTCTATAATGTAACTACATGGGTAAAGGTTAGGTTTAGGGGTAGATTAGTACTTAGATATTATCCAGTTTTTGTAATTGCTGCAATAAATAAATGGTACGTACATTACATGTGGAACAGGACCATAAAATAAAGTGCTACCGTTTTTTTGTATATGAATGATTTTAAAAAACAGAAACATCTTTATAAATATTTTACATTATACATAGGTACATCTAACAATTGTATTGATATTTTTAAGTCCCTAAACTCACACATATCCTAAACCTAACCATTTCCAATGATAAAGTAAGTATTGGAGGTGAATAGGTTTGAGATGCATGTATTTACACAAAGACTTGACACAGCTTCTGATTGCAGTGTTGACAGAAACTTTGAATACAATTTGAATACATATCCAGAATGCAAGTGATGCACAGTTAATGTATATTGTCTTTGGATTATAAAGTTACATACAGGTACATACAGAACATTCAGAGTCTTCAGGGATGTCTACCCTTCAGATGCCTTTGAGTAGACTTATTAAATCCCATCTTCTTTGGTACTGAGAGTTTTTCTTTATACACGCAACTGCACTTAAACTGAGATCTTATTCACTGGAGTTCATAAGAAGCAACAATGCGGATTCATCTTATGTACATCACAAGGTTGCACAGTTTTTAATCCTGTTTCTTGTCTTCTGGAGCATTTTGAGCACAACTCAAACCCTGTAAAATGAAGTCAGCTGGATTGAAAGATGTATTGATGATTGATTGACTGATCTGGTGATGTTTTCCAGTGTTAACCCATCTTTACTCATCTACAGCAGTGATATCCTCTGGGTTTCTCCCTCAATCACAGTCAAAAACAGAGTTTTCCAAGGAAATGTTTGGAGATAACGCTGTGGTCGGGTCCAGTTCCGCCCTGGGAAACGAGCACACTAATAGCTCTGTATGGAACGCTCCCGACTGGGTGTTCTGGGTGAGGCTGTGTTTGTTGACCAGGTCAGGAATGGAAAAGCTGACTTCCTGTGCCTCTGCTGCCAGTGTGAGATTTCCTGCAGGTGTTCAAACACACGCTGACATGCCATGGATCCCCTCCCGAACACTGCTACCTTTTCAGAGGTAAAGCTGCACTCACAAACCAATAGCATTAATCTGCTACAGAGGCACTTTTACACCCCTCCCTAAAAACTGACCTGGGAACAGCTCCTTTTAGATGTTAGAGAGGAAGTGACTTTACTCTAAAACGTACCTTAAAACAAGCTTTGTCATTATTGCCTCTTGAGATTTCAAGCCAAAGTTTCATGCCATAAAATAAGGGATCATTTCATAGTCATTTCAAGTCTTCTAAAGTCACATGATGCTCAGAGTGAGGAACTCACTATAATAATAATAATAATAATAATAATAATAATAATAATAAAACACAGGTTCATGGATGCAACACCCCTTTTGAGTTCTGGATGTGAATGGGTGCTAGATCAAAGCTTAAAGCATCAGAGGGGTAAGATTCTTGTCCATTCTTCACACAAAACTGTCTTATGGTTTTAAAAAGTCTTGTGAAAAAGAGGTGTGCTTACTTGGATTGAATGTGTACTTCAAACTGTGTATTTCTGAAAAAAACTATACTTGCTGCTAATATAATACAAATGAAATAAAAGGCCTCTTAAGTACACACAAAGAGAGAAACGTTCATGACTGTGTTTATTAGTACACTGTAAAAAGTGCACTCTGTAATGATGTCAAATTTTACTTTAAAGTACATTTTTAATCATTGTTTCGATAACCTTTTGTTGTGCTTTAAAGAAGTACACTTATTTTGATGTGTTGACTAACATACTAAAGCACATGTAAAGTACTTGATTATAATTTTACCTCTTGTGTCTTATTTGATATTACATTTAAAGTTAATATATTTTAAAAGCTGTTACCTTCACAAACATCTACCAATAAGGCCGATCGTAACAAACTGACGGTGTTTTTGTAACTTCTGTGTTTTTAGCAAAAACCTTTTATTTGATAATTTAAGTGCAATAAGTGTGTATTTGACAGTTTAAGTGCAATAAGACATGAAAGAGAAGTACTCGCATGCTTTGGGTGTGTGCGCTCAGAAAACAGTGTGTTTCTGCTTACACTCAAAACAGACATTTTCAAAATGATATAACAAATGGACTGTGGGATGTTTTGAGCTGAAACTTCACAGACACCCGAGACTTATATTACATCTTGTAAAAAGGGGCATAATAGGGGCCCATTAAAGTCCGTATGAAATCAAAATTTACAATATTTATTTTGTTAGCGTACATTGCTAGTCTTAAATTGAACAATTAATCTTTGCAAGTTAATCCACTGCAGAAATTGTTTGTCCAATCAAAATCTGATCATTTGCAGAGAGGAGGAGTGCTAAAATAAAACCCGCCCTCTATTCAGTATTTTCTGTTTCAGTTGGAAATACGTCACCATACTGAAATAAAGTCAGGAGCAACTTTATGTCCTTCTTAATTTGGTCAAACACTCACTGTACATTTCATCTTATTGCATTTAATATACATTTAAACTATTATACATTTTCTTTATTTGCGATTTACATGTGACTGAGTATCTGAAAACATTACATTCAGTTCACACTGAAGTACTTAAATATTTTCTCAAGCATATTATTTCCATATTAAGTGTTCTTTTTAAGTGTACTATGGTGTAATATGGAGCATGATTCAAATGGACTACATTTTGGATGTTTTTCTCTCTTTGGAGTTTGGCTTTGGTAATATGATCATGGCATTTTATGGTAATATGAACTGGTGTTTTATAGCAACATTCTTCAAGGGATATCAGATCTTTTTTCCTGCGTGCTCCATGAGAACAAATATCAGCATGCAGCTTTGTGAAATCATGAGGATGAGTAAGTAATAACAGAACTTTGACTTTTTGGTTGAACTCTTCCTTTAGGCCATGAATTTGATGCATATAAATATGAAACGATGTATCTTCTGAGGTGAATTTCTGATTAAGGCTGTGTTTCTGCCAGTCGAATGTGTCTGATTATCTGCCATGGCCTGAAATGACACATGCTTACATCATCACACGCCAGTCAGACACAACAAACTGCAGGAGTCTCTCTGGCGGCTCGCGAGGGGGAGGATTCGCTCCACAGAACGTGAGAGACATTCATAACCTATCAACATCTCAACTCTGTCCTGAAGCAGGAATTACTGCAGAGAAATACACTTTGTGTTATTCACACAAAAGAACCATTAGGTAAAAGTTGTTTCTAAGCCCAACGGAAAAAGCAATAAACCTGAATCAACCCAAACTGGAGCCTTTAAAAATGCAACCAATATACAAACATTTACAAATCTGTGTTTTGGAGTTCATAAGACATGCATCAGATCTGAAATGAGGAGGTTCATTGAATTTTATTCAGTTAGATGTGAATATCATCAAATTCCTGAATGCTGTGATATTTGTGTCTCTTGTCATCTGAGACAAAGCTTTCAGACGGGACTTTGTCATCTCCTACAGGCAGATACTGCTGCCATCCAGCTAGAATCTGTGGAATAGCATCCGTATGGGATCAGCGAGAGACCGATAAACACAGTGCAAACTCAGTGCAGCAGCAGCAGTGTATGAAGCTCGTCCAGCGGCGGTGTGTGCTGTGTGTGTCTCGCTGCCGGCTCAAGCTGTGTCTGTCTGCCCGAGTCAAACAACACACACACACACACACTGCTGATGATTCTCTGCCTGCTTTCTGAGAGCTGCATTGCATGTCAGACCCGTCCACCCACATCTGCTCTTCTGAGGGATCGTCTGGAGCGCTGCACTCGGCACCTCGCATCCTTTTTGTCTTCTGCAGAGAGGATTGTAGTTTTTTGGAGGGATCAGGACTGTGATGGAGTATGTTAGTGATTTCAGTTGCTCTGGGACGTTGAGACGAGAGACTGTGAAAATAAAGGCGGATAAAATCTGGACTCGGCACTCATGCGTTTCGATGGGATGAAAGTTTGAGTGAAATACACATCTGACACAGTGAATTTTGCAGGAAAAGGATAAATATCCAGCCATTCTGGTGTATTTCTCCCATAAGTTCATGTAAGGTCTGGAATAGAGAACGGCTGTGTAAATGCATTCTTTCGATCGCTTCACCAGCTTTCCTCCCTCTTCTCGGCAGCCGTGGATGAACGCTCAGATCCATGACCGGAGGTCTGCTATTAGAACCAGGCATTAGAAGGATGTGTACCAAAGACAGAAACTGCCCAGTAGAGAATTATAGTGCATGCATATTCCCACTTGTGCATATGACAAAGACAGAAGTGATGTTCAAACGCACAGTTCATTGTCGTCTGTGGATTTCTCTCTATGCTTAGTGGAACAAAACCCTTACCTGCTGACAGCTGGTGTTTAATTGCATGCACTGTCTGCAGTTTTTCAGTGCCTTATTCACCAAACCAAACTGTGTAACTGTGCCCAGAAAATCTGTGCTGAACGCAGCTGGCTTGGTGAAGTTTCTGATATTGCGGGTCGTTTCTGAATGTTAGGATGTAGAGGATGCGGCAGACTCTTGCAATCTGGTGTACTTTATTGGCACATCGTCACTCCAACACTGTGATCCAGCCAAAGGAATTTATTTTATGTACTGTTACCCTCTAGAAATAGTAACAGTTTGGCAAATGTGATCTTCTTTTCTTTATATTCTTCTAGCTAATGTGGTGATTTTTACTTTGTCTCCCATGATGCTTTATTACTGAAAACACTTAGATTTATTCATAAGATTCACTATTTTTGACACCCATCCCTTTTTTGCATGTGTGTTTGAGTTGTGTGTGTATCTGTGTGTGTATGTCTTTCCTCTGTCACAGCGCATGACATCCAGCCAAGTTGATTATGCCTGAGAAACACTGGCGGTCAGCTGCGTTCTGCAGTTTTTCGCCTAATTGCATCATCTCGGTGAAACAGGGTCGTTAACCTAATTATTTGTCTGTGACTGAAGGGAGAATAGCAGCGTCTCTGCTCAAAACAGATGAAAATGGAAATAGAATAATCTTCAAACCATTAAACTGGCTTAATTTTAGATGATGCAAGAGTTTTTTGGGGAGGGCAAATATCATCTAAGTGACAGCATGAAAACTGTACATTTGGAGACAAGCATTTTTTTTTTTTGTGTACCAGTGCAGTTACTAACTAAAGTAGTGTTGCTACTAGCATACCCACACAGTAAGACTAGCTAATCAATAATCACTCTGTGCTCTTTCTCATAGCTTTCATTGAGATGTCTGACTAGTTTTATTGATATTATTTGTTTGCATAGTTTGTAAATAATTCACTGATTAAATACACAATCAGCCAATTCATTTGACCCCTAGGTCTTGGTGCAGTAATTAGTTAAACGCTGCTGTTTATCACTATATTTTTGACTCTGAAATAAAATATATGGATAAATTGGCAAATTGGTGGATGAACTGAATAAATTGGTGTTTTGTAGAATTACATTTGTATTTGTTGTATGATTTATTAGTTGTCTATTTTAAAAAGATATTCTGGAAACTTCAATGTGCTAGATTGTTAGTACTTAGTAGATTGTTAGTACATTATTTTGAAAAGATTTTAGTTAAACTACTACTACATTAGTCACTTATCTTGAGAAACCAGTTTCAAAGTTGCTCCACCAGCACTGTTCATCAGTGTTTTTGTTGTGTAAGTCTGCAATGTATTTCGGTTGTCAGACAGAGAAGTTCAGCCAGATGTGATTCTTGAAATGGCATATTTTTATGGCAGTAACACTTCTCCAGATTCTCCTCCAGATATGGAAGAGTATAAATCCATGGTCAGATGGTTTTCTAATAATCGGATAACATGGAGCAGCCAGAATTTGTCAACTTGCTTTCATGAAAAATGAGACGAGCAGATACGCTGCGAGCGGAAAAAAACAGTGGTCTGAACCTGGTTCTGTGTGTTTTTGTCATTTCCCCAGGCCTCTGAATGAGATATTTGGACTCAGCCGACCTTTATAATGTTTTTACATTCCTCATATGTTCCCATTAGAAAGAATTTACGATCCCAAACTCTGCATGTATGGTTCATGTGTAGCCATGAATACTTTATTGAAAGGCATGTCATAGATTTGTGTTTATGGCTGATAGTATTTGTACAGAATCAGTGGAAACTGCTGATGCCTGCATGTGAATGACATAAAATGACTATTTTCATCCCAATTAGAAAGTAGATTAAATAAGCAATAAAGATGGCTCCTTCGACTATATATAATATTACATAATAATCTAGACTAACAAGCAAAAGGTTCACACCAAGTTTATATTTTCAACAAGAAAAGCATGCAGTTCAAATATTGTGCCGTCATAATTTTAGTCAGATGTTTTGCTGAATTTGTACAGTAAATGTTTGCTTGATGAGCAATTCAATCAGCTACACAAACATTGTCATGAGATTCTTGTAAATTCAGACTAAATAATTTCCATTAGTGGCATCTCAGTGTTGTAATTGCAATAAAGGAAATTAAAGCGATGATCCTTACTGACTTTCACTCACAGTGTCTCTGAAATTCAAGCATGACGTGACACTTTCACTTTGCTCTTTTCTAGAAAACTATCTTTTTTCCCAAAGCCAGAAGAGCACTGCATCTTCCTGCACGTGAAGAAACTGCTTGACTTCAGGTCATCACACACACGGCCTTCGCGTGTCGTTCTGCCGCTGAGGTTTGTAATGCAGCCGTGGGACGACGATCGCGGCTGGTCTTGATTGATGCTGGTCCTCTGCAGCGCCGGAGCCCATCAGATCCGTAGCCCAGTGTTACTCCACTGATTTGACTGCAGCTCTAACGGCCTCGTATGTCATCGTGTCACCAGGCAATTGAGGTTATTATGGGGCAGGGCAGACATACGGGCCATGAGGTCAGCAGACCGTACTGTCATTAGAGATGCAGGCCTGACCTACTTCAAACAGAGCGTACTGGACTCTCTCAGACAGAGCAGCTCTGATAGGACAAGATGAAAGACGCAACCGTAATGAAAATAAGAAAAAAATATGCTTGAGCACAATGTAAAACAACAAGCTGGTCTAAGCTGCTAATGAAGATGCGAGTTACCACACTGAAGAAGAATTATCTCAACCGAAACCAATTAAAAATAATGTGTTTAATTTTTAATATTAAAATACCTTCTCATATCCCACTTTAACATGCAGAGCCACTGTGAATAAACCATTCATAGGCCAAATCCTCTGAAAACTGCAAACATGGACGACAACTTCATTTGTTTGAACATCACAACCAGCCAATGGAGAAAGGCTATCTGTTTGTCTGACCAATGACAGACAGGGAGTGTTTCTAGGAAACCTGTTTGAAAACATTATTTTTACAGTTGGTTTGATGACTTGTTTCATACATGCATACACTTCAACTTTCGTGTAAATTGCTAGGTTGGCAACACAAACTGGTCATTTAATTGTTACCTGATGCCATTTTGCCAATAAAATATGTGTAGTACTGTAAGTAAATAAATAAGAAGACCAAACAAACAAATAGAGAGTACAAATTTCAGACTCAAGAACATCCTTTACCTGTTATAAAATCACTTTAACACTAATAAAGCAGCAACAACAGCAATATGATAAAGACAATAATGTTCAATAAATAGTAAAAATGTAATGCTATTAATAATTGTAATTAACAGGTAATATAGTTCATTAACTGTAGCTGTTTATGATTGACAAGAAACAGCAGCTTTGCTCATTAATATAGAAAGAGCATCACAGATGTGAGCAGACTGACATTTACAACACTTCAAATGCTCTCATCCAATCAGAATCAGAGTCTGTTTCACAGTGAACATATGATGGAATAGACGTTGTGCAGATAATAACAATGAATGCAACTGATTGAAGTATGTTCTGCTGCAATTGATGATATCATTGACATTATGAAGACAGTCATTTCTCAAACGCTAAAAGCCCTGATGAATCTAAGCCATCAATGGCACTGTAATAGAATTAGCATTTTCCCTCTTAGATATAGATGTAATTCTTTAATGCAGATGTAATGGAGCTGGTTCAGTGCTCAAGCGCTCCAGTGTATAACAAGCAATTACAGGCGCTGCATGAGCAGTATGATGAAATACAGCTCCATATGACTCGCTGCTGTAATGCTCCTGTTCCTTCCACAAAAACAGCAGTACAATAGAGGAAAATATACCATTATTATTAGTCAGATATGAAATCATTGCTAATATTTCCAGCATGCACACTCTCTGGAAAATTGGATTTGTATGCATATTTGGCAATGCTGTGAACATGCATGAGAGCTTTGAGCATTGAAATGAAGCCTAAATGTCCACTTTACAGGGACATCAAGATCAAGATATTGGCAGAATATATGTATATATAAATATTTTTTAACAATCCAGTGTCTTTTGGTAAACAGCAAGTTGAATTTTCTCAGAAACAGTTAAATGTAACTCTGGCAATGTTTTATTGCATTGTTTCTTGCACATATCCAAAACGAAACATCCAGTGAATGGCTGTAAAAGGTTAATGTTCTGTTATGTTTGAAATTAACACACTACTTACACAAAAAAACAACCGATAGTGTAAATAAAAGCAAACATGAGGTATAAACATACAGTATTTGCTGAAGCAGCCATGTCATTTACACTACATCTAAAAAGACACTCATATGGAGCTGGTTATTCATTTACACATCATACACTATGGAAAGAGTATTTTGAGCTCAAAACGTAGTATTGTGCAAACCTATATTCACAGATAATCTGCGATGTATTTCTTTCTTTATTTTATTGAAAGGAACAAAAGTTGTTGGAGCATGAAGAAAATACTATTTTCATTTTTTAAATTGCTTTCTTTAACCACTTGGGACCCTATTAAGAACAATTTATTTTTCAAGTGTTTGAATAAAACAAAAACAAAAACCCCTGCTGTTGATAATAATAATAATAAATGATCTCTGAAAAGGACAGAATTTCTCTTTCAGATGCACCAGACACACTGACTAACATTCAACACACAGCAGGACATTTAAAGTCAATGATCATGCATGAAGCACTTCTCTCAGGACCATTTGCTCTGATGAAGTCATTTCCACATGACAGTTTTTCAGTTGGTTACTTCTGTTGTTACCAATGACACACTCAACAAAACCAACCTAACATCTGAATCCATCATGAACACACCGAGCAGCTTCACACAGCGTCCAGGGGTCATATCACGATAGTGGAGGGTTTGATCAGACCAGCATCTATCCAGACATCTGATAGAAAGAGAAACCAATCAGTGGGATATTTTTTTGCTTTTTTTTTTTTTTCACTGGTTTCTTTTGGGCTGTATTAATGTGAGTGTGTTGTTTTGGTCATACATCACCCAAACAGGTAGAGCTTCATCTTCCACGGCCTGCTGATGACAGACGACACCGTCGCTGAGAGAACAGGCCTTTAATTCAATGTGCAATCAGTTTGATGGACAACCTCTCAGTCGAGTGCTGATGAATACGGCTGCAGTATTTCATACCTGCTTCTATTCTGTTCGTGCTCGTCTGCTGTTTCAGAAATCCACAGGAACACACATCATTAAGATGCTGCTTTAACATGTCAAAACAGGATGGCTGACTGAGAATGAGAGAATGCTAAAGTGAGAACTACCTCATGCTGTACAGTGAGTTTGCTCAGCTCTTTCCACCACAATGAGACAACTGTGAGATTCCCTGCAGTAAAATAAACATTTATTATACGTAAGACAAGAGCTAAAGGATCAACCAGTAAGTACAAATTTGATTGTAACAATATTAATGTTTTAACTTAAAAAATACAGTATGTGTGTGTGTGTGATACAGAAACAATTATCACCCAGAAATTGTGAGGAAATTTCAGAAAAAAACTAAACAAAACAAAGATACAGCAAGTGACACTGAATTTTACCAGTGCTATTGTAGTATCATTGAGATAATATTGTACTGTTGGATAATAGTTTTTATTTTTGTATTTTCTGTTTTTATTAGTGCTGTCAAACGATTAATCACATCCAAAATAAAAGTTTCTGTTTACATAATATATGTACGTGTACTGTGTTTGTTTATTATGTACATATTTAAAGATCCTTTAGAGCTCCTGGAGGCACGCCGTGGGCGGAGCTAAAGAGTGATGAGCACTTGAGTGCCAATCGCCAACAAAACAGAGACATTTGATGCCGTTTCAGTTACCATCTGCAGTTCTGAATCATGACCGGGATCTTTTATAACTGGGACTGCTCCATCTTTCAGTATTAAACGATGTGCAAATCTAGCGTCGAACTGGGCCTTTTTTTATAAAATGTTCGTCAACAAAACACTTGAGAGACTCCATTGCTGCCCCCCCCCCCCAAAAAAAAAAACTGTATCCACTGTTCACATAACACTGTGTTCTTTTGGGAAGCTGAACAATCTTTCCCTTACAACCAAAAACACACTTCTTTAGAGACATTCTTTCCGAGCGAGTCCCGTGCAGTGCAGCCGAATAAAGCGCGTTGATGGGCTGCTCTCGCTCTCGCTCTGGTCGATGCGTGCCCGGGCGCGTTCTTCCGGGAGAAATGTACTGTGGCCGAGAGAACTCAATGCGCTGCAATTTCAGAAAACACATGCAAATAGAAAAAAACACCAGCAAATCAAGAAAACATCTTCATCGTTTTGACAGCACATGCGCTGCAAATGCTCACAACACATGCAAATTAAGAAACGCTGCAAATCCTCACAACACATGCAAATTAAGAAACGCTGCAAATGCTCACAACACATGCAAATTAAGAAACGCTGCAAATCCTCACAACACATGCAAATTAAGAAACGCTGCATATATATATTGTTTTTAATATTTACATGCATATACATTTATATATTTATATTAATATATTTTATATTATATATAAATATATTTAATATATAAACATATAATATTTTACTTGAATGTATACATGCATATGTTTGTATTTATACTGTACATAATAAATGTACACAGTACACACTCATATATTATGTAAACAAAAACTTTTATTTTGGATGCGATTAATCACGATTAATCAATTGACAGCACTAGTTTTTATTATAATTTTTTTCTTTTTTTAGTAAAAAGTTTTAGTTATCTTGCTATGTATTTTTGTTATTTTAATAATAATATTATTTTGTATAATATATATATTAAATGTAAAATTTTTAAGTAAAAAAAAAAAACCCAACAACTTATGTTCCAATAATCTTTGTTTTATTTACAGCCGCAGAAAATATTGATTTTATAATATAGGGTTGTCAGTTTAACACATTAATTTATTACAATCAACTCTTAAATAATAATAAAAATAATAAATAATAAATACATAAATAAATAAATGTGTATATAATTATGGCTGCCCACTGCTCCGGGTGTGTGTTCACGGTGTGTGTGTGAGTGTTCACTGCTGTGTGTGTGTTCACTGCTGTGTGTGTGTGCACGTTGGATGGGTTAAATGCAGAGCACGAATTCCGAGTATGGGTCACCATACTTGGCAGTATGTCACTTCACTCACTCGTTGCCATTATTCCACTGTGAGCTACTGGAAAACATAAATATAATCAGGAGATGCATGCTGACTAAATGCTGTTTAATATATGCGTTTGGCAGGCTGAGAACATATCCGAGGCTTTGGGGAATGCGCTCCATTGATCCTAGAGCTCTACAATTAAATTAGATTTTTTTTAATGATATGCTTTATTCAAATCAGTCCCTGGTGGAGCTCCTAAGACAGGTGACTTATTGACTTAGGAGTTTGTGCATTCAAACATGGCATGAAAATGATGTTAGCGTCAACAGATTTTAGTGATCCACAAACATCTTGAATATACATGTGCTTACCTTTTTGCATCAAACCGGCACTGGCATGACATCCATTAGTCATGCATGATTGCACTTGTGAGTACATTCAGCTTTTAAAATGAGCTGCAGATCGCTCCTATCCACTGGAGAGTGTGCATTTTGGGCATTATTGCTGACTGCTCAATGTTGTTTCTTGCCATCTGTGACTTGCAAACTCTGGGTGAAGCAACATGGGTGTGTTTCCTAATTGGTGCGAGAGGTTCCAGGCATTCATTAGCATCTCTGCAGCTTTTCATTTAACAAAACTTTTCACATAATGCAACTTTTCATTTGACTTTAGGAAGACTCTTTCTGTATTCAAGACATTTACAATTAAAATTACAAGCTGCAGTTGCTCTACAGCTCTACACTTGATCCCGCAATCAGCTAGGAAGTGTGTTTTACAGACTTGTGGTACTATTGTACAGTGATGGAATTATTCAGTAACAGTATGAATCACCGATTACCATATCAGTCCATATAATCTGCAAATGCTCTTCATGCCCAAGACATATGAAAGAATGAATTCAAGGTCTGGATAAATATGAACATTATTATAAATTCCTTGTCATTTGAGGCGAATATGGCTTATATGATAAGATGTTGGGAATATATGTGTACATATGTATGTGTCAAAATAATTTATTTGCCAAACAACGGATATTTTCTGCAAATCTGTGTTTTTCAGGTAAGGGGATCCACAAAAGCTTTAGCGCCTGCAATCTATTGATACAAATTATTATTTCTGTTGTGAATTCTCATTGGTTTGTTGACCTGTGGGTGAATTCACAAAGAAGCAGAAAAAAATAGCTGTTCCTGCCAGATCTCAATTACCAAAAATTACATTGTATTTGATGCAAAGCTAACCCGAAAACATTAAATGAAAAAATATTGTAACTGTATATTTTCATGTTTTCTCTACTGAAAATGCATGCTTTTTATTAATTTTTAAAATCTATTTATTTACTTTTTACTCAGAGAAAGTGTTGAAAGCACATGCGATTTGGCAACATGTTTGAGCAAACTAATCAAAGTGTAAATTTGTCACTGACTAATATTAACAATTCTTACAAAATACAGGGTGCTTTTTCAGTAAAACTTGGTTCCATTATGCTAACATTAGTTAACCTGAACAAGCAAAGAAAACAAAAAACAAATGTTAATTAAGAACATTTACTAATCCATTACAACCCGAATTCCAGAAATGCTGGGGCGTTTTTTTTAAATTTGAAAATGAAAACTAAAAGACTTTCAAATCACATGGGCCAATAATTTATTCACAATAGAACATAGAGAAAATAACAAATGTTTAAACGGAGAAATTTGACACGTTTATCCACTAAACGAGCTCATTTCAAATTTGATGCCTGCTACAGGTCTCAAAAACGTTGGCACAGGGGCAACAAAGGGCTGAAAAAACAAGACATTTTGACAAGATTCAGCTGGGAAAACATCTAGCAACTAATTAAGTTAATTGACATCAGGTCTGTAACATGATTAGCTATAAAAGAGATGTCTTAGGCCCCGTCCACACGAAGACGCGTTTCGCTGTATACGCATAAATTTTTTACCGTATTTTCTGAAACGATGACATCATCAGCCCACGTCTCGCCCCTAATCAGACACCGCTACGTCACATAACAGCGACAACAACAATGTCAGACTACGTGTCTGTGTTCGTGCTGCAGAACCTACTGAGCTCATTAGTTTTATTAAAGCAAAATCTTCTGCTTTGTGTGTTAGTTTGTATTCAGCGTGCAAGGTTTACGCACATGGTCCAAGTCTTCTTCTCTGTTTGTTTTGTGTATCTCTGTGGCAGAATTACAGCGCCACATATTGGTCTGGCATGTGTACTACATCGTTTTCAGTCGGTTTCAGTGATTCTGTGTGTACGCAGATATTTCCTGAGACGACTCCGTGTTTACGGAATTTGAGGCAAAAAAAAAGATCAGATAGGGAGAAATCTGGCTTCGTGTGGACGTAGCCTTAGAGAGGCAGAGTCACTCAGAAGTAAAAATGGGCAGAGGCTCTCCAATCTGTAAAAGAGTGCGTAAAAAGATTATGTAATACTTTAAAAACAAATGTTCCTCAATGTCAAATTGCTAAGGCTTTGCAAATCTCATCATCTACAGTGCATAACATCATCAAAAGTTTCAGAGAAACTGGAGAAATCTCTGTGCGTAAGGGACAAGGCCCAAGACCTTTGTTGGATACCCGTGGTCTTCGGGCCCTCAGACGACACTGCATCACTCATCAGCGTGATTCTGTCATTGATTCTGTCAGAAGCACCATCGTGTCCTGTGGGCCATGGCTCATTTAAAACAAACTGTTTCAAAGTGGAAAAGTGTTCTATGGTCAGACGAGTCCAAAAAAGATGCTGTGTCTTCCAGGCTAAAGAGGAGGGAGACCTTCCAGCGTGTCATCAGCGTTCAGTTCAAAAGCCAGCATCTCTGATGGTGTGGGGGTGCATAAGTGCATACGGTATGGGCAGCTTGCATGTTTTGGAAGGCACTATGAATTCTGAAAGTTATATAAAGATTTTGGAGCAACATATGCTCCCCTCCAGACGACGTCTATTTCAGCAGGACAATGCAAAACCACATACTGCAGCTATTACAACAGCATGGCTTAGTAGTAGAAGAGTCCGGGTGCTGAATTGGCCTGCCTGCAGTACAGATCTTTCACCCATAGAGAACATTTGGTGCATCATTAAACAAAAAATATGTCAAAGATGACCACAAATTCTTCAGCAGCTGGATACCTATATCAGGCAAGAATGGGACCAAATTCCAACACCAAAACTCCAGAAACTCAGAACCTTGATGCCCAGACGTCTTGCCCATGGTAAACATGCCCCCGTCACAACTATTTTGAGACCTGTAGCAGGCATCAGATTTTAAATGAGCTCATTTTGTGCATAAAGTTGTAAAATTTCTCAGTTTAAACATTTGTTATGTTATCTATATTCTATTGTGAATAAAATATTGGCTCGTGTGATTTGAAATTATTTTAGTTTTCATTTCATTCAAATTTAAAAAAACATCCCAACATCTCCGGAATTTGGGTTGTATTAAAAACAAAAGTTGTATCTGTAAGTACAACACTCATGGCCATTCATAACATTCATAATACATTTTGGCAAATTGGTGACTAATTCATGAGATTCATAATTCACATTCACATATTTTTGTGCAGTTTTTCTTACACTTCTTAAACATTTTTTTTTTCCTGAAAATTGTATGTTTCCACATGAATATCAACTTATGAATTCACACAAAATTGCTAATAAAATAGTTGTGCTTTCTCTTGAGATTGAGTTGGTGGGTTTATTTCGTGAACCTGAGCTAGCATGAACTAACAATAAGCCAATGTATTGTTATTAACTAATGTTAACAAATTTACCTGTAACAAATTAATTGCTTTTTAATGGTGGTTAATGCATTAAGTAACATTAAATAATGGGACCTTATTGTAAAGTGTTACTTTTTTTTCATCATATTACACATGGTAATAATTTTAGCTCAATCACACAGATACTTTCAAGTCTCATGTGTGCAGACGACCATAAACTCGCCTTTCTGACTGCAGCGATCCATCCTGGAGTTTGCAATTACTCTGAGCGCTTGAGGTGCTGGAATCTGGAGGAGATCCAATCTAGTGGCATAATAACTTGGTGATTCAATAACTTGTGATTAAGGACACAAACTTGTGATGTGCTCTTCCCCTCTGACCTGGATGAAGAGATTAGAAACCTCTCTGATTTACTCCAGCTCATATACACCTCAGAGAGGAGCTGCGGCTGCCTTCAGTTTCATTACTGATGCCAGCGTGCTCCAGAAACCACCTGTTGCTACGTTATAAAACATAATATAATAATAATAAATTTTATTTGTAATGCGCCTTTCTTAAACTCAAAGCGCTACAACATGTACAAACATAATAACAAATCAACCAAAACTACATAATATAAAAATAAAATTACAGTAAATTAAAATTAAAAGCTTTACTAAAAAGATGTGTCGTAAGAAGTTTCTTAAAACAATACAAGGAAGCAGCATTCCTAATGAACGCAGGTAATGCGTTCCATAGCTTAGGCCGTTATAAGAAAAAGCCCCCCCCCATGGTTTTTAATTTACAACAAAGCTGATACAAGGAGAGACCACCAGCAGAGTGAAGAGAGCGAGAAGGAGTAGAAAGAGTGACCAAATCACAGATGTAATCTGAAGCCAACCCATGCACAGCTTTATAGGTTAAAATCAGAGTTTTAAAATCAATACGTGATTGATCCGGGAGCCAGTGAAGTTGCTGGAGCACTGGGGTAATGTGATGGCGTGCAGATGTATGTTAAAACTCGCGCAGCTGAGTTTTGTATATATTGCAATCTCTTAACAGAAATTGCTGGTAAACCCCCAAAGAGAGAATTACAATAATCGAGCCGTGATGTGATGAAGGCATGAATAAGCATCTCAGCATCAGGCCTGGAAAGAAAGGGTCTAATGCGAGCAATGTTACGAAGATGAGAATTAAAAGTCAGCTGAGCATCAAAAATCATGCCTAAATTACGCACCTGGGCATAAGGATATATTTGAGTATTGTCAACTGAAAGTTCAAAATTACTGCACTTATTAACATTAGATGGAGTGCCAATTAATAACATTTCAGTTTTAGAACCATTTAGCTTTAGAAAGTTGTTTCATCCATGCCTTGATTTACAGCAAACAGGCAGAAAGAGTCAAAGAGGAAGTAGTGGAATCAGGCTGAGTGCTAATAATAATATGGTTGTCGTCCGTGTAACAATGATAACCCAGGCCATACTTCTGAATAATCTGCCCAAGAGGAAGCATGTAAACACTAAATAAAACAGGACCCAGAACTGACCCCTGAGGGACACCCTGACACAAAGGCACAGTCTGAGATCTGTTAGTACCCAGGTAAACAAACTGAGAGCGTTGTGAAAGATACGATTTAAACCAGATCAACACATTTCCAGAAAGACCAATCCATCTATGTAGTCTGTCCAATAATATGCTGTGACATATCGTATCAAATGCAGCACTAAGAGCTAACAGAACCAAAATGCCATAAGCCCCAGAATCGGCTATAATAAGAATGTCATTTAAGACCCTAACTAAAGCAGTCTCCGTGCTGTGTCCAGACCTAAACCCAGATTGAAAAGGATCAAGGCTGTTTGTGTAAAGATGAGTTTGGAGTTGGCTAACTACCACTCGCTCAAGGACTTTTGCTAGGAATGGTAAATTAGAAATTGGCCAATAATTGGACATCACAGCAATATCACTCCCAGGCTTTTTCAGAACCTTTGTAACTGCTGCCATTTTTAAAGCAGGTGAAACAATCCCTTCACTGAGTGAGGCATTGACGATAGCAGTAATGTGGGGTACAATAACAGACAAACAGTTTTTCAATACAGTAGTAGGGAAAGGATCCAATATACAAGTAGTTGAATTCATTGACAAAAACAAGTTTAGAAATGAAATCTAAATCAACAACCTTAAAACTTGATCAGAGAGATTTGGAGGATACAACTCAAATTCAGACACATGATCACAGGCAATAGGCAATTTTAGATGAAAAGTAATTGAGAAACTCATTACACTGCTCGGTAGTGGAACAGTTAATGTTACTAGAAGGTTTAATAAGATTGTTGACTGTTCTAAACAGGACTCTGGGATTAGAGATGTCACTACTAAGAATTGTTGAATAGTATGCCATTTTTGCAGATTTGAGAGCATTGTGATATTCAATCTGATGCTGATCAAACACTGATCTATGAATTGTTAGACCAGATTTTTTGTATATCCGCTCCAACTGCCTGCCTTTAGCTTTCATTCGACGTAACTCAGATGTATACCTTGGAGCTGATCTCTTGAAAGAAGCAACACGTTTTTTCAAAGGGGCAATCTCATCCAGAATACAAGTGAAGACAGCGTTATACTGGTCAACAGAGGCCACAACCGGTAAGTCACCAATAGTAAGACTAAGATGGTCAAGATCAATATCACAGATTTTCCTAAAACAGATAACACGCTCTTTCACAGTCTGCAGGGAAGGAGGAATCAGATAGAACGTGAGAAGCTTGTGATCACTTATATATACATCAGTATAATCAAGTTGTTCATTGATTACTCCTACAGTGCAAACCAGATCTAATGTGTGACTGTGTTTATGCGTTGGAAAGTTAACATGCTGAGTGAGATTAAAACATTCTAAAATTTCCATAAAGCTCACTGTGTTAGTACAATCCACGTTATCAAAATGAATGTTTAAATCACCAGTTAAGAGAACAACTGGACAGATTGCACTGGCAAGCGTCAGAAACTCAGTAAATTCTGAGAAAAACACAGAGTTAGGTTTGGGAGGACGATAAATATTTAACACCAAATCTGGTGAGAGACCATTTCAATTTAAATGCCAAGCAAAGGCAGAAAAAGTCCAGTTCTTTGTCCAGAACAATGTCACAGATTGAAGCCGCTTTGTTGTTTATAGAGCGAGCGTTTAGATGCGCAAACCTGATTGTGTCAAGGCGGACACCTCCACTAGATGCGGTAGACTTCTGAAGGTAGGAGAAGTTTGCAGGACAAACACGACACGGACATAGATGAGTCCAAACTGATGTTATACCGGCACCGCTTGCTTGCAAATTCTGGCAGGAGCCTCGATGAACGTATTTTGGCCGGCGACAGAGATGTAGCGACCAAAGTGTATCCAGAACACATGTAGCAGGAGGCGCAGAGTGATCAAATTGAAAAAGTTCCAGAGCAGAGTATTTTAGCATGATGAAGTCCGGGTGACCAAAGTAAATCTTGCCGTAAACTCCAAATAAAACCAGAACTAAAACAAGTAAAATCCAGGAAGGCCGCATATTAGCAGCTGGTAGGCTATATGCCAAAAGACGAATAGGTCAAAATCCAAGCGTCAGGAGGCAGCAAGGTCACCACTCGAGAAACATCAGCCAATCCAACATCAGAATCAAAAACACATTAAACAATTCATTTAACGCACTGATGGAGAAGGGGCAACCACATTGCGCCAGCGTCCTCTCACACCATGACGTGGAACCATTGAATAATCATTGTCAAGACCTGCCGTGGGGAGAATTTGGTTTGTTCTCATCAGCAAAATTAATATTCTAAACTGCTTGTGATTTATATTTAAGGAGTCCCAGATCAGTCTTAACAATATCAGTGAATATTAGAGAAAATCAAGGTTTACTCTCCATAATTTTATAAGAATGAATTTTGAGTGTGAATGGATTTTGGGAATTGGGCTGTTGTTTTCCTGGGGTTTTCTTTATTGTCAAACTCGTTCATTAACATCATGGAAATGAATCTTTTTCACTGGATCTAAATCTGACTATACACATCTCCGTTTACAATGTCATTCTCTCTTTGACACTTTTACACACTGAATTTGTCGTATTTAAAAGAATAGCTTGCCCAGAAAATATTTTGTATTCACTCACTAGGCGTTGCAATCCATTATACTGATCAGTTTTTTGTTGAACAGAAAATTTATTTTGAAAAACCATGTTTATCTGTCAAACTCTAAAAAGAACTAAACAAAAAAACAAATAAAAACATCATAAAAGCAGCCCACAAATATAAAACATGTACTATATTCAGTCTTCTGAAGTCATACGATACCTTTGAAATTTAACTTCTAATCTGAAATTTCATTCACATTTGCATTCATTCATTTTAACCAAATAAGACATGGCAGTTGAAATATTTACAGTGGAGAACGCAATTTGAGACTCTTATTTTTGGTTGGAATGATATTAAATATGCTGAAATATGTAGTTATTTTCATCAAATGTAACCTGACAAAACGAAGCAGTCCACAATTATCTTTATGCCACAATGCCCTACAGCAGCGCAACACAATAGAAAAACAACCTTTCTGTTCACAAACACCCACCGGAGATAAAAGAGCCTAAATGGAAAGAAAATAATTCGAAATCCTACACAGGAGATCTGATCTTCCCATTGCACATGACACCAAGACGCATGTTCCCCATTTCATGTCTGGATTTCTCCAGCTGCTTGACTCCTAATGAGGCTGGGAAGGTTTGTTTACCGTTCATCACCTCATTGCAGCTTTGTCCAATTTGTTCATGACCTCTGCCTTCTCGGCTCACATGATGAAACAGCTCTCCGCTCACCGGCGAGCTTCAGGTGTGCTTCGCCAAACAGGCTGCATATTCCCCGCTGACTTATTAAAAGCATATTTGCATTTCAGATTTGTTTCCAAACTTCACAAGCTTCTTGTTTTGGCCTCTCTCCACCACACAAGCAGCGAGAGAGCGTAGCTTAATGACCATACAGAGATTCTCATTTGACACAGAGTCACTTTGGAGTTTAATACAAATTGCAAATCAGGTGTCGCTTTGAGCCAAAATGTCAGCCTCTAAACGCACTTCACTTTCAAGTCCTGCCGGAGAGTCAGACGTGAGATCAGTTAGCGTTTGTTCCTGGAGGATTAGAACATTCCCATTATCTGTCAGTGCTGAATTTTAATTCATTTTTCAGGCAGGCAATTGTTTCAGATGTGAAAAGCACTGGCTTTAAACTGTCATGCTTCAGTTAAAAAAAAAAAAGTCTGTAATTACATCAAACAAGATGTTCTAATATCAGTATGCATCACACATGTAATATTTTTAATTAAATTGGAATATTATTAATTTTTGCTGTATTTTCAGGACGCTGTCTCAGGAGGTTTTCTTCTGGGTGAAATGCCGGCGGTCGGGTGACAGGTGGCACTGCAGCAGAACTATTCATGTTTAACCAGTGCTTCATCCCAAAGCCATAGGTCTCGACTGAAACTGACAGAGAAGCACAACACTGCAGGTGACCTTGTCTTGAGAAGTTCAGCGTGAGAGTGTGTAACTCCAGAGGGTTTGATGGAGGTGAGCTCTGAGGTCTAATCTCAATCTCAGCTGTCAGCTTCTGCAAAAGCATCTAGATATGAAACCTACACAGACATGTGGAATGCTTTTATTTGGGCTTGGGGCGCAGAGGGATTCGATTGGTTAGGGATTACCAGGAAAAGTGACTTTATCTGTTAGGGTTAGGGTTAGGTTAATCTTGATTTAAGATGTTCCAGTCTGTAGCTGCCTGTCAGAAAACATTTCAAGCACTATGTAAAGTCTGAAACTATATTTCATTTGATGATTTCTGAGTCTTGCCATCCTGTATTATCACTGTAAACACTAAAGAGATTCACTCAAAAACATACATTCTGTCACCATTGACTCATCCTTATGCCATTCCAAACCCATACGACTTGTTGAAAATAACATTCGACTGCTGATTTCTGAAATCAGAAGGATCCTCAGAGCAGCAGCACAAACTAGTGATGAAGAAGTTAACCTTTTTGAATTTTTCCATCAGATTGTTCGCAAAATGATTCACTATTTCGAAGCACTCGAAAAGCCACACAAATGATTGATTGAAAGCATAATAATAAATATACAGTCAGTAAAAAAATCAGCATCAAAGACTATTAAATATGCATTGTCTATATAATGTATTCTTTTATTATTTGCAGTGCTTGTTTTGTTTTACACAGGGCTTGACTATTATCTACAACTACAAATGTGTCATTAAAAATGTCTACAAACTATTTTTTTCACGGTTCATGGTTTCACTTTTAAAGCGACAAACGATTGAAATGTCAAAACCTTTAGAATGTTTGATGTAACAGTAATGAAGCCTCGTTTGCTGAAATCATGTGACTTTGTCAGTTTGTTAAAGCGGTACTTCAAAACATTTCACACATTTGAGTCTTATAGTTGATTTGGGGGTGTGTTTTGAGCTCTGAAAGTTACAGTCTTTCATAGTGTTTTCCTAGTTCATTGAATTCATCTCTGAAGATAGAGGTCGATTTTAGTCCCTCTGATTCTTCCTGTAAACTATTCACAAATTACTTCTGCTCACAAATACACAGTTCAAAGCTGCAACTAACTGCTTGTTATCTGGAGACCAGTTTGGCTTGTGTATATCTTAGGAATTTAATTTAGGCTTATGACAATTCTGACCGTTTTCCTGCCCATTTCACATAATAAACTTCAGCACACGCTGAGAGATTAAGACGTACATTCATCCATATGGTTCCTCTGAAGCAAGTTTTATTTAACTAACAGTGGCCTGGGGTCCCATGTGTTTCAAATGATCATTAAGACATTACGAGATCTGCTTTTGTAGACAGGATCATGTAGTCGAGATGTTCAGCTCATCTGAAATTGACAAGATCTGGTATAATGACACGGCTCTCGGGTCTTGGAGTTAACCTTTGCTCTGATGAGGAACTCCTCATCTGTTCACCAGCTCATTTTAACAGCTTTGGTGGGTCAGCAGCTGGTTAAGAACCTCTACATCCCATTAAATGACCCTCACCACCCCGCCAACATCAGCCACGTTAAAAAGTTCTCAAAGGCCTCTTTGTTGAAGGTGCTTTGACTGATATGAGGCGCTGTAATTACGGTGAAGGGTTTTGTTGAAGTCAATGTAGATCAGTGGGACCCCTGTGGAGAGGGTGAGTAGCTTCAAGTACCTCGGTGTAAACATCTCCGAGAACCTGACTTGGACTACACACATCCAAACACAGGTTAAGAAAGCCAGGCAAAGACTGTACCATCTGCGACAGCTGAGGAAATTCAGGGTCTCACCAGCAGTCCTGAAAACGTTCTATTCAGGGACCATAGAAAGTGTATTGACTCAGTGCATCTCAGTGTGGTATGGAAACAGCTCCAATCAGGACTGCAAAGCACTACAGAGAGTTGTGCGCTTAGCTGAGCGCATCTCAGGGTCTGCTCTCCCCTCTCTGCAGGACATCTACCTCAAACGCTGCAAAAGTAGAGCTGTCAAAATCATCAAAGACTCTAATCACCCTGGTAACCGTCTATTCACTTTGCTTCCATCTGGTAAGCGCTTCCGTAGCCTGATGGCAAAAACTGAGAGACTTAGGAGGAGCTTCTTCCCCCAGGCCATCAGGCTCCTAAACTCTAACTCTGGGTCATAACATCACATGACTCCATGTAAATATCACCATATCAATAAGTTATTCATAATTTTTTCTACCTCATATTGCTGCTATTTATTTATTTATTTATTTATTTATTTTTATTTAGTCATTTAGCAGACGCTTTTATCCAAAGCGACTTACAAATGAGGACATAAGAAGCAATCAAAACCAACAAAAGAGCAACAACGTGCAAGTGCTATTACAAATCTTGGTTAGCCTAACGCAGTACAGATAATTATTATTATTATTGTTATTTTTTAATAAAAAGACATAGATAAAATACAATTAGAATAGATAGTGCTAGAGTTAGAGGGTCAAGTAAAGATGGAACAGATGAGTTTTTAGCCGTTTCTTGAAGATGGGTAAGGATTCGGCTGCTCGGATCGAGTTGGGCAGGTCATTCCACCAGATGGGAACAATATTTAAATACCCTGTACAACTTTTTTGCACATTCTTTTGCACATTCCTGTTATATTACTATTTATGTCAACAACATACTGACCTGCACATTTATATTTATATTTTTTTATCTTTTATTTTATTCTCTTATTTTTTCTACTTTCTTTTTCTTAATATCTGTATACTTTATAATAGCACTGTCCTTGGAGCGGACCTGACCTACATTTGACTGCTGGTTATACCCTGTATAATTGTGTATGTGACGAATAAAAATAATCTTGAATCTTGAATATTAATGAGTGGACACAAACTGAAAGCACACTTCAGTGCAGTACACTTACATTGACGTAGTACAGAAGTACACACGAGTGTGTTGTTAGAGTGCAAAAGCTTGTGTCTAAAAAAGCACAAAATTGGGTACAACACAGCTGAAGTGTGGTAAGTCTTTATGATGAAGACTCTACAGGAACCAAGGCAAAACATTCTCACTCCCAACTCATCACAAGTTGGGATCACTATTTTAAGTTTCCCTTTAAGCATAATGTTTTAATGTGCAGTGAAACCCATTGCAGGGTATGGTTTTCATTTTAAACATTTCTAAGCACCTAACCCACCCCCTACCCTTAAACCTGACCATTTTCCAATATAAAACAGTATAAAACTCAGGACATATAATGCAGATATAATTATAGTAACAAATTATTCAAAAATGACAAATATTCCAAGTTTTCAGAGCCCAACAATTGATAAATGTGAGAAAAAGTGATAATAGTTTCCATCTGCCCTAACGCTCAAATTCAAAAATCCCTGCGTTATGTCAGGTTTTATTGTGAAATGTCATTGGCTCTTGTGTGTCTCATGACCGATTACTGTATGTCATGCTAGTGTTCAGAATTATCTTTAGACTGTGCAAACAGAGCAGGAACATTTTCAATGATTAAAGCCATAAGTTCACTGTGTTTCTCACATAAAGATATCGCATGGCTTCAGAGGATTTGGAATACAACACACAAGTTGATTATAATACTTTTAAACTTCAATGCCTGTGACTACTTTCATCTGCCTGTTATGTGTTTTATATTGTTGAGAGGTGCTTAGGTTTAGGGTAGGGGTGAGTTAGGTGATCAAAATTATGTAAATAAAAATATTTCCATTTTTACAAATGCATTTAAAAAATTAATTGCGACTGGATCTGATGTATAAAGCAAACTATTTAAAACAAATGGAGTTCCCTTTGGATTGAAAAATGAGGCTAACGGGATACTGGGCATTAAAAAGTGATGCCAAGGGCTCCTGACCTAACATCCAGTTAGTAAGTTTTGAAATGACATATTAATTTAGCTAATGGGAATCACTCGAAGCTATGCTATGCTAATGCAGTATAGCCAAATATCAAAACACAACTTTTAAATAAGAGATAATGAGCCAATATGTGACCCTGGAGCACAAAAGCAGTCATCAGTAGCACAGGTATATTTGCAGCAATTGCCAACAATACATTGTATGGGTCAAAACTGTAGATTTTTCTTTTATCCCAAAAATCATTATGATATTAAGTAAAGATCATGTTCCATGAAGATATTTTGTAAATTTCCTACTGTAAATATATCAAAACTTCATTTGGACAACTTTAAAGGCTGTTTTCTCAATATTTAGATTTTTTTTTTTTTTGCACCCTCAGATTTCAGATTTTCAAATAGTTGTATGTCAGCCAAATATTATCCTATCCTATTGTATAAATCTAAAAAAAACAAAAAAAAAAAAACAATTATGACTTTGAAAGTGAAAGTGACGTGACATACGACCAAGTATGGTGACCCATACTTGGAATTTGTGCTCTGCCTTTACCCATCCAAAGTGCACACACAGCAGTGAACGAACACACACACACCCGGAGCAGTGGGCAGCCATTTATGCTGCGGCGCCCGGGGAGCAGTTGGGCACCTCAGTCGTGGTATTGAGGGTGGAGAGAGCACTGTACATTCACTCCCCCCACCTACAATTCCTGCCAGACCTGAGACTCGAACGCGCAACCTTTGGATTACGAGTCCGACTCTCTAACCATTAGGCCACGACATCTCCAAAAAAGATCAAATGAAGTTAACAATATTATGGTGCTAGATGCCAGATGCTAAAACTAAGGTGAAATCAGAATTCCTGTGGCTCAGATGATCACCTAAAATTTATTTTTTGATAACTGAATTATTCTGTATGTTTCATAAAACTTTCCCTCATAAACCACACTGTGTAGAGACACAAACACACAATAAAACACTACCTGTATTTGCCAGGCATCAAAGCTACAATTCAATCCAGCGCAATAACCTACAAGCTAAAGTTATTTTCTTAGCTTTCTTCACCTTGGTATCCATCAAAAACAGCGGTCAGATGTGCTTAGCTAGCAACATAACTTTGCGCACCTTTGACAGAATCATCAGGATTTCGTACACAGCACGAGAGCATACGTTCCTTCATAATGATGGCCACCATTCTTTCATAAGTCAGAGAGACTTGTTAATTTATCCTCCTCAAACCCCCCGCTGAAAGACATTCACACTTCAGCCTCCATTCCTTGGGCATTTCTACCATCTGATATGGCAAGCCATAAATCAGCCGCGGTGGGCTGACATGTTAGCGGCGAGCCCCCGGTACGAGGCGGCCAGCGGAGATTTTTCGCTCAGATAACAACTTGCTGTGGAAACCTTTTATTCAGAGTGAATCAACCAGGAATTTGTGGGCTCAATAAATCATTCAGTCAGTAGGTGGTATGGCAACTCTGACAATTTTTCCATTTTGATGATGAACGTATTGGTGGTAAAAGGGAATGAAGTATACATACTTGCATTTGCATTTATTTTCTTGGCCGATACTTTCTTACCAAACCAAGGTTGAGCATAATTGTATTTTAATCGTGATTTCTGTTTCAGTCTATTTATTAAGCATAACCGTCAATGATATTTGCCTGGTGATTATTTGTCCTGAAAACCTTTCATTTTAATTTGGCATTTGAATTATCTTGCATTGTTAACAAGCCACCACAAGCTTTCTTTCTTTCTTTCTTTCTTTCTTTCTTTCTTTCTTTCTTTCTTTCTTTCTTTCTTTCTTCTTCTTCTTTCTTTCTTTCTTTCTTTCTTTTTCAGTTGCCAGATGTTAAGAGCTTAGACCCCCCCCCCCATCAGCTTTTTTAAAAATCGATACATTTTCTGCCCAGTGGTTTACGTAATTTTCTCAAACAGGCAAACATTCACACATGCTCTCTCTGCTTTATGAAAAAAACCCTGATGATCTGAAAAAGCTCAAACAAATAAGTTAAGAGTTTAACAAGCTCTACTGAATATATTCTGCTCAAGTAAAACGTAATACAGACAGTCTGTTTTCTTTCAGACATGACATGACAATGACATTAAAATTACAATAATTAAGATTTATAATCATAATTACGCTTTTGATCAAACCAAGATTAACCATTTAATCATGCTATAATCATACAGCCTGATTTTTTTTTTAGTTGAATTTCGACCTGTATGACAGAATAAACTGCCAAGAGATTTGAAATCCCCATATGAGACATCTCTCCTCAAATTATATATTTTCTGCATAGTAGTTTACTTAATATTACCAACCTGTCAACCATGTGCACATGCTTCCACTGCATTAGATAAAAGCACTGATTATCTTAAAACACCGGAAACATGTAAGAAGAACAAACTGTGTGTGGTCAGATATCTTTGTTGGTCAGATATCTCATCCTCGATGCTCATTAACACTTTGGACAGCTAGAAATCTACACGAGTGGTTAACGTCAGTAGGAGGAACTCTGATCAAGGGTCCTTTGAGATTTTGCAGGCTGGACCTCAACTCGACCTGCTCATACACTCTTATAGGGATGAATCAACCTGCACACATGAGGCACTCATGTTCCTAAACTACTCTTGAAGCCATGAGAGACATTACTTCACCTAACAGTGAACTGAGGCTAAGTGCGAGAGCTTCATGTTGGGATTGATCGAATCTCACTTAAGGCCTATTCCAAGGAGACGAGCTGGAACTGGGTAATTTGAACAACCTTTGTGCTCCATTAAATAATTAGGCCAGACTAAGAACACAGCCCTGGAGATCCTCCACCATGATCAACAGTCTGAGATGGGACCCTCTGGGAATTATTGCCCAGGAACCCCAAGGTTGAATGAGCAAGGTCATCCAGACATGATGGCAAGATGGAAAACCATTTCAGACTTGCAGTCTTAACTTCTGCAGAACAGACCAACGAGAGGAAGTCAATCTGTACTGCTTTTTGAAATATTTAGGCCATTGATAAATGACAACATAGTTCAGTTGTGTTCAGATCCAGACTAAAGCAAAGATCTATAGTGGATATTCCTGAAACTGATTCGCCATACAGAGTAATGACTCCAGTAAATTTGATCCTTTGATAAACAGGAAATTTGGAAATTTTCCCAAATTCCTCCGGTTTAGACAGCTATTCTGCGTATGACTTAGAGAAGACTCACCATATTTTAATAAATTCACAGTCCTATATATCTGCACATGTAATGCAGTTACTTCCTGTTTGGCGGCCATATTAACCTGGCCACCACATTGCATCTTTGCGAAGTATTGCCAGTTTACCCTGCCTTACCAAGCATTTGTATCACTGTCTAGTTCTCCTGTGTATGACCGGTTTTCCTGTTTCTCTTGACTTCTCACTTGGATTGCATTTTTGCCTGTTTGGACTGCCTCCTTGTGTATCGACCTCACCGCTTGCCTTGCTGACACTGAGTTTGGATTTGTGAAACTGTTTAATAAACCCTGCATATGGATTCTACTTCGGCTTCCGCCTCAACTCCATTACAGAATACTTTGCCTCCAATGAATCAAGTGAAGGTTTCTCAGCTCCAAGCAGCTTTCGCTTATAAGAGCGAGTTGTTGAAAAATGACCAGGAACAACTCAAAAAACTGCAATCCGCAAACGACCATTCAACCCACTACATTCGATCGCTTCCCTCGCCCTCCACATCAACAGTAAGACTGGCGTTGCCAGATAAGTTTGATGGTTCAGCAGGACAATGTTAGGGGTTTATTCGTCAAGTCCGTAGCTATGTCCAAAGCCAAAGAGATCAGTTTTCTTCTCAGGGAAGTAAATGCACGTTCCTAATGTCTTTGTTATCTGGCAAAGTGATTGATTGGGCTTCAGCGGTTTGGGAGACGGATTTGCGAATTTGATCGTCTTTTGAGTATCTGCTACAACAACTAAGTGAAGTATTTGAATATCCTGAGGGGGGGCAAGGATATTTCTATGCAATTGCTTCACATGTCAGAAGGGAACTGCACAGCTGCAGATTTCGCCATTGAATTTAGAACTCTTGCCACTCAAAGTGGATGGAATGATGTGTCATTGAAGGCTGTGTTCAAACAGAGTTTAAATTTGGAGCTTCATACTGAGTTAGCCTGCAAGGGCGAAGACTTCACATTTTCTGCATTCATCACCATGGCCATCAAGATTGATAAATTGCTGAGAAACACACCCAAGAGAAAATCCACTCAACAGCCATTTTTTAACTCCCTCACTGACCCTTTTGATCACCAAGAGCCCATGCAAATTGTAATGAGGGTGAAGCTGAGGCTGTGTTAGAATCCATTTGCAGAAGTTTAATGAGGAACAATTCAACAATCCAAATCGTGAGGCAAAAATCAGAGTCGTGGTCACAGGCAAAGAAGTCGAAATCACAGTATTCAGTATTCATGCTTAAATGGCTGCCAAACAGGAAGTGATCACAGAAGCAGGGAGTGGTACCAGTAAGTACTCGGGCGAGGGCTCCCTCTGCTGGCGTGGCATTACAGAACCCCCCCAGGAGCGCCTCTTGGCCTCTTGACGTGGTGCTGGACGATCGGGTCTTGCTCGATGAAAGTCTTCAATGAGTGAAAGATCCAGGATGTTGTGGGCAGCTACCCATGATCTCTCCTCAGGTCCATAGCCCTCCCAGTCCACCAGACATTGGAGCTGACCCCCTCGACGTCTTGAGTCCAGCAACTCATTCACCTTGTATGCTGGTGATCCGTCTATATCTAGCGGTGGCGGTGGCTCTTGGTTCTCAGCATTGGGGTCAGCATTCGGGTGGACCGGTTTGAGGAGTGAGACATGGGTACTGTCCCACACCCTCTCACTGCGCCTGATCCAGTCATCGACTGCAGGAACTGTTGAGGGTTCACCTGACCACGGGAACAAGGGGGGTTGATAACTCAAGATGCACTGGAAAGGGGTCATGCCAGTGGAGGAATGAGTTAGGGAATTTTGGGCATACTCAGCCCATGGAAGGAATTCGGCCCACCGGTTCTGTTCACGACTGCAATAAGTTCTGAGATACCTGCCGATCTCCTGGTTCAACCTTTCCACTTGGCCATTTGACTGTGGGTGGTATCCTGATGTGAGGCTTACATTGATGTCTAATTGCTTGCAGAAGGCTCTCCAAACCAGAGAGGTAAATTGGGTTCCTCTGTCAGACACAATATCCTCAGGTAAACCATAGACTCTGAAAATATGGTGGAATAGGGCTTGAGCCGTTTCCATGGCTGTGGGGAGACTTTTGAGAGGGATCAAGCGACAGGCTTTAGAGAAGCGATCAATAATTACTAGTATGGTGGTGAAACCATTGGAGAGTGACAGGTCTGTGACAAAGTGACAAGTGAGACCAAGGACGATAGGGAATTGGTAACGGTTGGAGGAGACCAGAAGGTAGTTCCTTGGGGGTCTTGGTTTGAGCGCAAGTTTGGCAGGACTTGACATATGTTACCACATCCTTGGTCATCGATGGCCACCAAAAGGAGCTCTGTAATAAACGGAGAGTGCGTGAAATTCCAGGATGTCCTGAGCTCAGAGATGTGTGAACCCATTGCATGACTCGGAGACGTAAGCCTTGCGGCACAAAGTGTTTATTTGGGGGACAGTTGTCTGGTGGTGGTTCTTGCTGATAGGCTCGTTGGATCTCTTCCATAATGTCCCAGGTTACTGGAGCAATGATAACAGATGGTGGAAGAATAGATTCAGGTGTGACATTGTCTGTTGTGCGATCGTGACATCTGGACAGAGCATCAGCCTTAAGGTCTCTGCACACTGAGTCCGAAATTTTCGCATGCATTCGCAATCTTAAAAATTCGTCACGCACAGAGACCTTGCACACTGAGTCCGATGCGTTTTAATTAATCCGTTGCGAAAGAATTCGCAAAACTATACAAAATGTCTTTAAGTAGTGAGGATGATTTTGTTGCCCTCTCTCTTTTTAAAAAAAGAAAAAGGAAATATTGGGTCCATCCAATCCATAGATTGCGCAGAGAGGAAGGAGAGTTCCACCTCCTTATCAAAGAGCTGCGGGATTATCCCGAGAGATTCAAAGTTTATTTCAGGATGTCAGTGCCTCAGTTTGATACTTTGCTAGCGATACTGAATCCACATATTAAAAAGAAGACCACCAATTTCCGTGAACCAATTTATCCCGAACAGAGACTGTCTGGATATACACCCACAGACACACACACACACACACACATACCGAACTGCGGCATAAAAAAAAAGGCTACAGCAGTTCTTTATATTCTGAATCTTTGTATTCCGCAATTTGTTTGTCATAAAGTGCTCTGTGCTGCAAGACGAAGTGTATTAATTTGTCTGACACTATTTTGGATTTTGGCTTTCGCTTGTACGGTGGCTCTGAATTGTCAAAACGCCTTCTCAAAGCATCTCAAAATGCTTTATACGGATGCGAAAAACGCAAAAAATCGAACCCGATCCGAATTTTTTTTTGACGGACGAAAATTTTGGAGGCAGTGTGCAAACGTGATTGACAAAACTTGAGGTCGTATTTATTTTTCAACGTGCGAAAATTTCGGACGAAAAATTCGGACTCAGTGTGCAATGGCCTTTACTGTTCTTGCTGCCAGGTCTGTAGGTGACGGTAAACTGGAAACAGGTGAAGAATAATGACCAACGGCTTGACGTGGATTCAAGCGTTTGGCACTCTTGATGTATTCTAGATTTTTATGGTCGTGATAACTTGGAACTTGGACTACTCCCTCAAGCCAGTGCCTCCATTCTTCTATCGCTGCTTTCATAGATAAAAGTTCTTTATTGCCTACATCATAGTTGCACTCAGCAGAAGTCAATTTTCTGGAAAAGAATGTGCAAGGGTAGAGTTTACCTGGTTGACCATGACGCTGTGAAAGAACGGCTCCAATCCTGCAATCAGACGCATCTACTTCTAACACGAAGGGAAGGTTGGGATCTGGATGCTTGAGAATTGGGGCTGTTGTAAAACTGTTCTTGAGTTTGGTGAAGGCTTGGGTAGCGTCTTCAGTCCATCTGAGTTTTGATGGTTTGCCTTTTTACAGTGATGTTAGGGGGGATGCTATCAGACTGTAGTTACGAATGAAGTGTCTGTAGAAGTTTGCAAAGCTGAGAAATCTCTGAAGTTCTTTTAATGTAGTGGGATGAAGCCAGTCTGTGACTGCTTTGACCTTAGAGTCATCCATTTCGACACCTTGATGACTGATGTTGTACCCAAGGAAGGATGTTTGTTTGACATGAAACTCACATTTCTCGGCCTTGATATATAGCCGGTTATCCAGCAGGAGGGAGAGTACTGTCTTGACATGTTGGATATGTTCAAGTTCAGACTTGGAGTAAATTAAGATGTCGTCAATGTATGCCACTACACACTGGTTCAGTAGATCTCGGAAGATTTCATTGATGAAAGACTGGAAGACGGCTGGGGTGTTAGCAAGTCCATACGGCATGACCAGGTACTCATAGTGCCCCCTAGTGGTGAGAAAGGCAGTCTTCCATTCATCATCCTCACAAATTCTGATCAGGTTGTATGCACTTCTGAGGTCAAGCTTAGTATAGATCCTGGCATCACGTAGTTGCTCCAGTGCTGAAGGAACCGATGGAAGGGGGTTGCGGAACTTGACAGTCACGCTATTCAAACCTCTGTAATCTATGCACGGCCGTAAACCTCCATGTTTCTTTTTCACACAGAAAAATCCTGCGGCAGCGGGTGAAGTGGAGGAACGGATAAATCCAGAGTTCATGGCTTCTTCTATGTAGTCTTCCATGACTTGAGTCTCGTTGCGTGACAGAGGGTAGACTTTGCTTTTAGGAGGCATGGCATTGGGTAACAAGTCAATAGCGCAGTCCCATGGTCAATGAGGTGGTAACTGTGTGGCCTTAATTTTACTAAAAACTTCACTAAATTCATCATAACAGGAAGGTATCTTAGTGGATTGAGAAGTGTTAGGGCTTTCGATGCTTGTCGTCGAACAGGGCTTGATGATGGCTGTTTGCATGCAATGGGTTTGGCAGAATCTAGACCAATGGTTTAGTTCACCATGATGCCAGGACAGAACTGGGTCATGAACAGACAACCAGGGGTAGCCAAGGATAATTTCATGTCTGGGGGAGTCAATAGCGTAGAATGAGACGGTCTCTTGATGGAATAGTCCAACAAATAGTTGAAGTGGTTGGGTTTGGTGATTTATGCCATCTCCTATGAGGGTGCTGTTAACAGCAGTGATCTTGATGGATGGAACACAGGGTTCAGTGGGAATGTTGAATTTGCTAACGATGTCCTTGTGGATGAGGTTCAGGGCAGCTCCAGAATCAATCAGTGCTGTTAAATCAATGAAAGTACTTTCAGTAGATATCCGAACAGGAAAAGTCAGTGATTTGGTAGGGAGGATAATTGTTCAACACTCACCCGGGTAGTAATCTTGGTGTCTCTCTGGGCTTTGTGTGGACATGCTATGCTGTGGTGGCCTGTTTCACCACAGTAGTAGCACAGATTGAGTTGGCGTCGTCGAGTTCTCTCCTCTTCAGTGAGTCTCGAGGACCCTAGTTGCATGGGCTCCTGGCTAGGCATTTGAGGAACATGGCAGAGCTGGTGTGTGACCTGTGATTGCTGGACAATTTCTCTCTTGGGAGCATTCCTCATAAGGTTATCGATCTTAATAGCGAGAGTTATATATTCAGTAAATTAACAGTTTTCACCCTTGCAAGCCAGTTCAGTTTGTAGGTCGAGGTTCAAACTTTGTCGAAATACAGCCTTTAACGAGATGTCATTCCATGCACTTTGAGCAGCGAGCGTTCTCAAGTTGATAGCGTAATCTGCAGCGGTGTGGTTACCTTGAGACATATGAAGCAATTGTGTAGATATATCCTTGCCCCCAGCGGGATATTCAAACACATCATGTAACTGTTCAACAAAATACTCATAAGAGGTACGAAACAAACGATCTGTCTCCCAGACCGCTGAAGCCCAATCCATCGCTTTACCAGAAAGCAGTGACATTAGGAAAGCACATTTCTTTTCATCTGAGTAAAACTGTTCTTCCTGGTTATCAAAAAAAATCTCCAATTGATGAATAAAGCCCCGGCATTGCTCAGCTGAGCCATCAGATTTCTCTGGCATAGCCAGTCTTACCGTCTGTGGTGTGGGAGGAGGAAGCGATAGAATGTAATGGGTCAGATGCTCATTTGCAGACTGAAGCTTGTTGAGCTGTTCTTGGTAACCCTTGAGCACTTCACTTTGATAAGCAAAAGCCGCTTGAAGCTGGGAAACTTCCGCTGGATTCATAGAAGGCGAAGTATTCCGTAATGAGGGTGAAGCTGAGGCTGTGTTAGAATCCATTTGCAGAAGTTTAATGAGGAACAATTCAACAATCCAAATCGTGAGGCAAAAATCAGAGTCGTGGTCACAGGCAAAGAAGTCGAAATCACAGTATTCAGTCCAATCGGCAAACAAACAAGTGGTAATCCACAAGGCAAAAATCCAGAGAAATATCCAGGTAATAAATCATACACGTAGCAAACAAAATAAGACAATGGAAACGCTCGGTAAGGCAGTAAAACTGGCAATACTGCGCAAGGTCTGTTTGGCGAGGCCATGCTTAAATGGCTGCCAAACAGGAAGTGATCACAGAAGCAGCAGAGGGAGTGGTACCAGTCAGTACTCCATCTGCTGGCGTGGCATTACACAAATATAGAATGCTCATTTATCTGATGAGGAGAGAACTCGCACTGCCAACAGAATCTGTGCTACTACTGTGGTGAAACAGGCCATCGTAACGTCAAGTGCCCACACAAAGCCCGGAGGTCCGTCTCTGCTACCAGTCGGGTGAGTGTTGATCAATTCTTTCTACCAATCTCAAAGTCATTTCTCATTCCTGTGCAGCTAACTACTAAAGATGGTCCCATTACTTTGACAGCGTTGATTGCCGCCTTCAATCTGATCAACAAGGATATCGTCAAGAAGTACAGTTTAACCACACTACCTTGTGTGCCCACCATTTGCATCACCGATGTCAACAATAAAGGGAGGTGTTACCAGACAAACTGCACCTGCTCAGTTACAGATTGTATTGTTCCATAGAGATAGCATTTCTTTCAATATCATTGATTCACCCCGATATGAAATCATCCTAGGATACCCCTGGCTATCCAATTACGATCCTGTATTATCCTGGAATCATGGAGAATTGACACATTGGTCTGAATTTTGTCGAAACCATTGCATGCCTGTAAATATGCCATGTCTCGCAACATCTGCTGAAGATCCAGCTTCTGCCTCCAGTTTTAAAATCCCTGCCTACTATCAGGACTTTTCAGATGTGTTCAACAAGACCAAAGCTCCACAGCTCCCACCTCACCATCCCTGGGATTGCACCATCGATATTCTGCCCAGTGCCATGCCACCCAAGAGTAAGGTATATCCACTATCACGCCATGAATCCAAGGCTATGGAAGATTACATTGAAGAGGCTTTGAACCTTGGTTCCCCTTCAGGAACTCGAGCTGCGTCAAAAACGCTAGGGGAATGTTTTCAGCGTGACCGCGCTCTGAATACATGTGTAATCTGCCCAATGGAAGGGCGAGACGTCACGGGCAGGTGACGTAATCGACCAGGAAGCATAAAAGCACGTGCGGCAGAGCCAGCGTCAGCTTTTTGTCATTCAGCAACCGCTATTCTGTGTGTGTGTGTGTGTCTGTCGATCTGTGTTGTGAGTCTTATTTAGTGTTGTTTGTCCTTAAGCACAATCACTTGAAATAAGCTCCACAATGTGTGCAAGTACTTGGGCGAGAGCAGAACGCATTACAGGCTGTATGTTCCTCCCTGCTAATGTTATATCCCTGCTGGGGATACACACAGTCCGTGTGTGGTCTGCTTGAGAGCAGAGCACGCATAGTCAGCTCTCTGAGTCAGCTGACTGCCCGCTTTGTGAGCGTTTGTCACAGCGTCTGCTTGCTCTCAGAAGGCTCTCTTTGAGGAGTGAGCTTTCACTAGCGTTCCTCGCGGTACTGGTCCCGCTTTTGCAGAAGAATGCGAAAAAAAGGGAATTGCACATGGATCTGGTGGAGGGAATGAAGACGGGCGAGCCCCTATCTTCTTCCTTTCCCATCAGATCCAGCGCCCGCTCTCTGTGTTCGGATGCCCGCCCCGCGGTTTCTTCCCCCCGGAGAGAGGGCTCGATGCTCCGCTTGTCTTCCTCCGAGGAGGTGGACGTGAAGGACGTTGATGAGCTCTGTAAAGCTGCAGTGTTTGCACAAGCATATTATGAATGACGACATCATTATATTCGCGCTGTCAGCTCTAAGATAAAGGGCTGATTGTGCTTTTCCCCGCTGTAAGATCTCGCAGTTCCGGTCTGCGACTGCTGAGGCATGGCGGCGAGTGAGATCGCGGGGATTGCAACATGGACCTGGCGGATGGGTTGGAGACGGGTTCGCCCTATGTCCACCTGCATTCCCCAGATCTAGCACTCTCGCTAGGGGCTGGAAGCCCATGGTGCGGTTCTTCCCCCTTTGAGTGAGAGCTCGCTGTTGCATCGCGCGTTGCCGAGGTGACCACGTGCATTACGTCATTCTCATTCTTATCACATCAGACCGTGTTCACTCGTCTGGTTGTCTTTCTGCATTTAATTTTTGAGGAATTAAATTATGTATTTCATCTAACTAGAAGAAGTTAGATGTGTATATATGTATACACATACATATATGTGTATATAGGAGCCTTTTGGGACTTTTCTCGAGTGAGAGCACGATGCTTTACCTTTCTTTCTCTGAGGAGGTTGAGGTGATCAGCAGGGGCTGCTGGGCGGAGCAGCCCCAACCGTGTTCCAGCTCCTCATTTAGGGAGCATCACTTCTCGTACTCCTGATAATATTGGAGTCAGAGTCACGCTCCAAAGGCTTCTAGCAGAAGGCGGATTTGCGGATCGTCATTCTCGCTGGATAGTCTTTGGTTAAAACGTCCTGCTGCCCATGACCCAGGACTTCTGAGGGCTGGTCCCTCTGGGGAAGAGCGGCGTACATCGCATTACACGGTGCCCGTCTCTCCTCAGTGCCCTTGGGAGATCGGTCTGCCAAAGCTGCCAGTGTTCCAGGGCGCAGCGGTCTCCAGCGAGCGCTTCTCTCAGTTAACGTAAGGAATTGAGAGGCTCGCCACCCCTTCGTTCGGGGATCTCTAGAGCAGCTGGTTCCCTCGGTAGGCACCTGGCGGTGAGGGAGCCCCTGCTAAGCGTGTCTCATTGGGTCCTGCCTGAGCAGGCTCTGGTTCTATCAGTCTAGTCTTCCTATAAATGATGCGGGTCTGAGGACCGCCGTCTCAATAGGAGACTTCAGCTGAGGCAGTCCTGATGCTATGGTCCAGGACTCATGAGGGCAGGCCCCTCTGGGGAAGTTCGGCGTACACCGCGGAACACGGTGCCCGTCTCTCCTCAGTGCCCTCGGGAGATCGGTCTGCCAACCCTGCCAGTGTTCCAGGGCGCAGCGGTCTCCAGCGAGCGCTTCTCTCAGTTACCTCCGCCCAGAAACGTAGCGGAACTGAGAGGCTCGCCACCCCTTCGAGGGTCTCTAGAGCAGCTAGTTCGGCTGTCTCCTGCTGGTGTGCCGTTCCAAGACACCGAGCTAGCCGCTCTGGGTACACCAGAGGCCAGTCTCGAGAGACTGGTTCCCTTAGTAGACTATTTGGCTGCATGGAAACTACTGCCAAATGTGTCTCCATGGGTCCTGCGTACTGTAGAGAGAGGCTACAGAATCCAGTTTGGTTCTCCTCCGCCTCAATTCAACGGGGTGAATCCCACTCAGGTGGGCCCTGAGCAGGCTCTGGTAATGGAACGAGAAGTAGAGTACTCTCTTGAGGAAGGAGGCCATCGAGGTGGTCCCTCCGCACGAAAGAGAGTCCGGGTTCTACAGTCGGTACCTCATAGTTCCCAAGAAGGATGGAGGGTTGCGTCCTATTTTAGATCTGCGTCAGCTGAACCGCTCAGTCATGCGACTGAAGTTCATGATGCTCACAATCAAACATTTTGTATCTCAAATCAGGTCCGAGGCTGGTTTGTCACGATAGATCTAAAGGACGCGTACTTCCATGTCTCCATCCTTCCCAGTCACAGGAAGTTCCTGAGGTTTGCTTTCGGGGGCAAAGCTTACCAATATCGAGTTCTTCCCTTTGGCCTAGCACTCACTCCATACTTTCACGAAGTGTGTGGATGCGGCACTGGCCCCGCTGCGGCTTCAGGGCATCCACATACTGAATTATATCGACGATTGGTTGATCCTAGCTCAATCAGAGCAAATGGCGGCTCAACATCGAGATGTCGTTCTTGCCCACATGAAAGACCTGGGGTTAAGACTAAACGCTAAGGAAAGTGTGCTTTTTCCATTACAGAGGACCACTTATCTGGGCGTGGTGTGGGATTCGACCACGATGCAGGCACATCTGTCCCCTGCTCGTATCGAGTCGATCCTCACAGTCAAGAGAGTGAAAGAAGGCCAGTCACTCACTGTCAAGCAGTTTCAGAGACTGCTGGGTCTGAGGGAAGCTGCGTCCAATGTGATACCTTTTGGCCTGCTGTACAAGAGACCCCTACAGTGGTGGTTCAAGTCCAAGGGGTTCTCTCCGAGGGGAAAACCACTCTGCACTTTCAAGGTCACGAAACGATGCATACGTGCCTTAGACATGTGGAGGGCACCTTGGTTCTTGTCCCAGGGCCCAGTATTGGTAGCTCCTTGTCGCCGTGTAACACTAGCGACGGACGCGTCCCTCACCGGTTGGGGAGTGGTCATGAGTGGCCATCCTGCCCGCGGTCTGTGGAGTGGCTGCCATCTGACATGGCATATCAATTGGCTGGAGATTCTGGCCGTGTTTCGAGCACTCGAACACTTCCTCCCAGGCCTAAGAGACCACCACATATTGGTGCGCACTGACAGCACATCATTGGTCTCGTACATAAAACACCAGGGAGGTCTGCAGTCGCGACCCTTGTACAAGCTGGCGCACCAGATCCTTGTGTGGTCCCAGGGCAAACTCCTCTCATTAAGAGCAGTGCACATTCCTGGGTAACTCAATGTGGGAGCAGACATTCTGTCGAGTCAGGGGCCGAGGCCCGGGGAATGGATGCTTCACCCCTATGTGGTGAAGCAGATATGGAGAGTGTTTGGCCAGGCACAGGTGGACCTGTTTGCAACTATAGAGTCAGCTCAATGTCCCCTCTGGTTCTCTCTGACTCCTCCAGCTCCTCTGGGACTGGATTCTATGGTGCAGACTTGGCCGAGGCTTCGTCTGTACGTTTTTCCCCATCGCTCTGCTCCCGGGAGTTCTGGCGAGAGTGCGCTGGGACGAGGTCAGTCTACTGCTGGTAGCGCCGTTCTGGCCGGGTCGAGTATGGTTCTCGGACCTGATTTCTCTCCTCGACGGCACTCCAAGGAGAGATCTCCTCTCACAGGTGTGGGCACTATCGTTCACCCTCGCCCGGAGTTGTGGAAGCTGTGGGAGTGGCCTTTGAGGAGGCACAGCTCCTAGCTTCCGGTCTCTCAACCGAGGTTTCTGGGACCATCCTCCAATCCAGAGCTCCCTCTACGAGAAAACTGTATGCTCTGAAGTGGAAGCTCTTCACTTCATGGTGCGGAGGTTGCCAGCTCGACCCAGCTAACTGCCCGATTGGTACAGTTCTGGAGTTTGTGCAGGCCTGTTCCTCCACAGGGTTAACTCACTCCACCCTGAGAGTCTACGTGGCAGCTATATCGGCCTACCACGCCCTTCTCGGTGACCTTTCAGTGTGTAGACACCCTCTAGTACAGGTTTCTTCCAGAGGCTGAGGCCTCAGGCCAGAGAGCTTATGCTATGTGGTGGATCAGGATGCTATTCCATAGCTTCGAGTCCTCTGCCCTCCCCTTTCCTGGGGATCAAGACTCACTTCTTAGAAGTTGGCCTTTGGGATGCAGGCCCCGCCAACTTTAGCCACTTGTGGCCTTTTTTCTCTCGCCCTCGTTGTGCTCCCTAGGGATACACACAGTGCAGTGACTTGGAAGTCTGGCGGCATGGGCATCTCGTTCCCCTAGCGTTTTCGACGCAGCTCGAGTTCCTGAAGGGGAACGTCTCAGGTTACGTATGTAACCATGGTTCCCCGAAGGGAACGAGACGCTGCGTCTCGAGGACCACACTTCCGGCATCCCTGCCAGCGCTTGCTTCATTCCTAGAAGCTGACGCCGGCTCCGCCGCACGTGCTTTTATGCTTCCTGGTCGATTACGTCACCCGCCCGTGACGTCTCGCCCTTCCATTGGACAGATTATACATGTATTCAGAGCGCAGCTGAAGGCGTTCCCCTAGCGTTTTCAATGCAGTGTCTCGTTCCCTTCGGGGAACCATGGTTACATACGTAACCTGAGACGTTTTATTAGGCCCTCTACCTCTCCAGCAGCAGCGGGGTTCTTCTTCGTTGAGAAGAAGGATGGAGGTCTACGACCTTGCATTGATTACCGAGGTCTCAACAATGTTAATGTAAAATTCCGCTATCCTCTTCCACTTGTTCCTGCCGCATTAGAACAGCTTCGAGAGGCTAATATTTACACCAAGCTAGGCTTGAGGAGTGCTTATAATCTCATTCACATCAAAGAAGGGGATGAGTGGAAGACAGCTTTTCTCACCACGGGAGGTCAATATGAGTACTTGGTGATGCTGTTTGGGCTAGCCAACTCCCCAGCTGTGTTCCAGTCATTTATCAATGAAATCTTCAGGGACATATTGAACCAGTATGTGATTGCCTACATAGACGACATCCTTATATATTCCAAGTCTGAAGATGAACACATTGAACATGTTCAAACTATCCTCTCTTTTCTTCAAGAACACCAGCTCTTTGTGAAAGCAGAGACATGTGAATTCCATGTACAGCACACCACTTTCTTAGTATATCACATAAGTCATCATGGAGTCGAGATGGATAATTCCAAGATTCAGGCAACAATTAAGGAACTTCAACGATTTATAGGTTTTGCGAACTTCTATCGCCGTTTCATCAGAAACCATAGCATGATTGCGTCAGCATTGACGTCTCTCCTGAAAGGGAAACCATCCAAGTTGAGATGGTCAAACGAAGCCACCGCCACTTTCACAAAACTCAAATCAAGCTTCACTTTGGCCCCTATCTTGAGACACCCTGACCCTAACCTGCCATTTGTACTGCAGGTGGATGCTTCAGACTGTGGAATTGGGGGAGTACCATCACAACGTTATGGTCAAGCAGCTAAGTTGTATCCATGTGCTTTCTTTTCAAGGAAACTTACTTCTGCTGAGAGGAACTATGATTACTTCTGCTAGATACAAGGAGTTACTGTCCATGAAAGCTGCATAGAGGACTGGAGACATTGGCTGGAGGGAGCCATTCATCCGTTTCAGGTTTTCACAGATCACAAAAACCTTGAGTATGTAAACAGTGCCAAAAGACTAAATCCACGTCAGGCCAGATGGTCATTATTCTTCTCAAGATTCCAGTTTACTGTCTCAAGGCGCCATGATCCTCCCTTCCAAGAGCATTCACCAGAACCTATCTTGCCTCCCTCAGTCATTATTGCCCCTGTAAACTGGGACATCGAGGAAATTCAAAGGACCACTCAATAAGATCCTCCACCTGGCAGGAGCCCACCCAACAAGCAATATGTTCCCCAGGTACTACGACAGCGGGTCATGCAAAGGGTCCATACATCCATCAACTCAAGCCAGCCAGGTATCTCTTGTACCATCAAATTGATCCACAATGCTTTCTGGTGACCAGCAATAAATAGAGCAATATCAGATTACGTGAAGGCTTGTCAAATTTGTGCACAGTCTAAGACCCCAAAGGTCTTAGACTGATCCTATCTGCTTTCCCCACAAAGGTCTTTCAACTGATCCTATCTGCTTTCCCCACAAAGTTCTTCCCCTAAATGATCTGCTGTGCATTGCCTGAACAACAGATCTGAACCCATTCAGCCTCCACTGACTGTAAAACACAGCCAAGCTGAGAGGCCAAACACATGCATGAAAATCAATACATAGCTGGCACCACAAGAAAGAGCGGTGCCTGGAGTCTTCATCTCCATTTATTACTGCTGATTTATTTATTTTACACAGACACTATCACTGCAGACTGACCTCTTATGGGGGAAGAAAAAATTTATTGTTCAGCAGATTAGCCGCTGTTTTCGTCCCCGCTTATTTGTTGGTGGTACATAACAGTCCACTGACAATGAATGGAAAATAGATATTTTACAGAGGTCTCAGAGGAAACAGAGTGGAGTCGTTGATTCAAGTCCATCTATCCAGCTCTTGTCAGTTTGTCTCTTAATCGACGGAGCTGCATGGCAGGTCTCCCTACCGCACGGCCGGGACTCCTCTGAGAGGCTGTCTGCTGGAGATAATGACACGTCTCTGCGATCCAGCGGGATGATGGAGCTAGAGTGCTGAATTGGTCCATCCTCAGAGCTGCTGTGTCTTCATCTGAAGCTAAGTCACTTCCCTTGAGGAGTCGAGACAAATCAAATACTGGTTTCATGAAAGCATTAATGATCTGAGGATGACATTCATCTTAATTCCAAACCAATTGTTATTTTTAGAGATAAGCAATAATTGTCTTCGACATACTCCAATACAAAAGTAAAATTCAATTGGCAAGGAAATATATTCTGAATGAGTAATTATCCTCACACACCTGCAGGTAATAGATAAGTGTGTAGTATAACTATCTCACAGGAGAAGGGCCTTAGTGTACTTAAACATTATCTTGCTGAGCGAGGAGACATTCAGTCCTATTCATTTCTAATAGAGATGGCTTCCTATGTCTTGACAAATTTTTATCCCCAAGTCAGTGGCACAGCAATTTATGCCAACATGTGGTATATTTATGTATTTATTTATTTGTTTACACCTGAGGACTGGTAAAAAAAAAAAAAAAAAAAAAAAAAAAAAAAGATTATTCATGTTATTACTTGTACATCTACACATTTTATCTAATTCGTTGTCCTTGTGGTCATGGTTATGTTGGTAAATCATCACGCCAATTAAAACAAAGAATTAAGAGTAAAAGAAAAGTATTAGATTTTCTTGTTTTGTACATGGAAGGAAATAGATTACGAAATAAAAAATATTATTATTGTAAATTATGTGCATAAATTATATGACCAATATTATTATTATTATTACTAAATATGCTGTCACGGGTTGCCGAGGTGAGGAGTTCGAGGGAGGCAGAAGATCCAAAATAAAGTCTTTTAATGAATCCACAAGAAACATGCAACAACTTATAACAACGTTAGACAGGACAAAGAAACGGGAAACTGAACGCTTATAAAGACATGGAACAAAGGAGCAAACAAGATAATGAATAAAAACAGATGGAACAGAATGATCTAATCAGGGACCAGGAAACATGACCAAAAAAGGGCAAAACGGAACAAACACGTGACATATGCATTATTCATGTTATGGATAATAATAATAATAATAATAATAATGATCTTTTTTATCTATATATCTTAGTTTAGCTCAGGCAAACAATTTGTTTGTGTTTTTGTCATTTTTAAAATTCACTTTGCTTTTTAAAATGCCCATATAGTTTTTATTCATTTTTGTTTCAGTTTTAGTTTTAGCTATGTTAGTACATCAAGGTAAACTAAAATAGAAAGTTGCCTTGTTAACTGGCTGAAAAAAAGAAAGAAGATTTTTCTATTTTATTTTATTTCAGTGAACATTTACCTCAAGTGACAATCAATTTTTTTTATTTTTTTTATTTTTATTATTTTTTAATGGCTTTAAAGGGCACCTATTATGCCCCTTTTTACCAGATGTAATATAGGACTTGGGTGTCCGCAGAATGTGTCTGTGAAGTTTCAGCTCAAAATACCCCACAGATAATTTATTATAACATCTGGAAAATGTCATTTTTGGGGTGTGTCTAAAAAAGAGCTGTTTTGGTGTGTATTAATCCTAGATTAGAGGTAGGAGGAGACCTGTCTGTTGATTTATGCAATTCCTTTTTAAAGTTTTTCATAAATTGAACATCAGATGTACGTAATAACATTACTCGTTGTTCTTATGTCGTTCAGGAATCGGTATCTGGTGTTACTTTTTCAGATTTTGTTTACTTTCTGGTTTACTTTTTCCGAATTTCTCTTTCTATCCTTGAGGATATTATACTCAGACTAAAGTCTACAACTTCTCCTCAAGATATTGTTCCGACCCATTTGTTAAAGCAAGTTTTAAATGCAACTGGCCCCTTTATAGTGGCTATAATTAATAAGAGTTTGTCTTCGGGGGTCGTGCCTGACTACTGTAAACAGGCAGTGGTCCAACCCCTTTTGAAGAAATCAAACTTGGATAAGAGTGTTTTTAGCTAATTTTAGACCAATCTCAAAACTTCCATTCTTGGCAAAAATTATGGAGAAGAGCTGGAAACTTGTTGTTGTTTGATGGGGGTTTCGCAGCAGACAGATTCACTGAACTGTAAGATGTGTTTTTGTCAGTATACTTTGACTGCAGCGGAGTGTTTGCAGCAAAGAGCGATCAAAACTGACATAAGCGGCCACCGAAGGGGAACAAATGCAAGCATGAAAGTTGTCATTTCCTGTTTTGGCTACTGAAATGCAATATGAGGACAATATTCCAGCGATAGTTTCTAACAGTCATGGTGGAGGCCATAAGTGCTTATTGGTTTCATGCTGAGAGCGCGTCAGATTGCTGCTGTAATTCAAGCGCAGATAACTACCTCTCACTGAGTTAATAGCCAGAGCATCATCACACTCCTGACCTTTGCTTTATGTGTCATCTCCATTTTGCAGAGGAAAAGCATTTATGTTTGAATTACATTGTAAACAAAGCATTTGATTCCAGGCTAATTGATTTTTAATAGCAAGATTTGCATTATCAGACTCATTGCCTCCTGCTGTTTGTTTTATTTAGTGTAACCAAAATTACTAAAACATTACTTTGCCAATGGGAAATATTGTGTTTTCCAGAACACATCTTGACCCTGAAATATTTCTTTAGGATTGAAGCTTTAAACTACCATCAGCATCAACCAGGTGCATTTCTAGCCTTCTCAGGCCCCCTAGCAAAAATAAAAGTGTTCCCATATTTTATGCTCTTCTTTTTGATATTCTTATGGATATAAACACTCTTTTTCAGTCGTTCACAAGCTGTATATGCAATAAGAAGCTACTTTGTCTTTGACAGACAATAGAAGACATTTGCCGTTTTTTTTTTTCTACCGTGTATTGTAGGTAAATATTCACCTCATCTAGTGCTCTTTTTGTTTTCTGTTTTATTAAATATTCTGTTTCTATTTCAGGGTGAGAAACCATTGCAAACGATTCAGTACATGAGCGAACTGTCCATATGAATCAAACTGAATCACGAACAGAGTCAGAGCTTGATGCAAACCCGTTTGATTGATCAGGGGTGCGTTTCCCATACAACGACGTAACTCGCTTATTAACCACCTTAGTATGATCCATTGCTGTGGAAACAAACTAACTTTTCACGGCTGTTTCCCGAACACGGTTGCATCTCTGTTGTTTGAACCACATTAGTTCCACAATATAGGGCCATTGTTAATGACATCAGACGCATGTGGTGTAGTAATAACTTCTGCTATTTAACTGATTAGAGATCTCTAAGATGCTGCTGTATTGAACATGGCACCTTATGACTAATTTACAGCTTTTTGCTTTATTTGATGATTGATTCATCGCAGGTTCCCCCTTAGGTATTTATGCATATGCGCACTCTTCAAAAATAGCGCTTATAGAGGACGTGCTAAAATACATTGATTAAAATGCATTTATATTCAGACAGAACTATTATTCTAACCACAGGTCGAGAGTGGTAGTTCCAACCACGTAAGTTTGAAACGCTGTTTGCGAATGTTCATTAGAACTATGGACCATAGTTGGCTAACGAAGAAACGCACCCCAGATCAATTGGGTGAATTTGGCATCAATAGTTCTGGTGATAGAAAAACCTTGACTTGATTGTTTAAATACTATGAGACACAGAGTCTTAGGTTGACATAGCTTGTGCCACAGTAAAATAGGTTTAGCAACAACACTGGCATCAACTTTGTGCTAGTGTCCAAATATGTGATGTCTGAATGTATTCACGTTCATCAAACAACTGTTGAACAAGATCCTGATGATATGCTGCAAAAAAGATGCTGAACTGTGATTCTGGTGGCTCTGCTCAAGTGCACATGCTACAGATAAAACTCCTCTTAACTCATCATAATTGTGCTAGTATTATGCTATGTAATAGGTCAAAGAACCAATAATGACTTTTTAATCTGCAATCATATTATTTCTCAATCATATGCACCTTTTGCTGTACTGTAAGTTTGCCATTCTTAATTTTATATTACACTGTGCCGTACCAATTAAATGATGTCTTATGGCACAAAGCAAACAGTTCTGTGTTCCCTGAGGACAATCAGCAGTCGAGCTGTCGCTCACTCGCTCCACAGCTATTATCTGGCACACACCAGTAACACGTGTCACACAGATTACCCTCCCAAATGGACCAGCATCACTTAATTAACCGCAGAACTGAGATCACCGTCTCAGGAGGAGAGGAGGACAGAACAGGATGGATAAACAGCATCTGTGGAGCTTCGTCATTCTGAATGAACCGCTCTGGCAATCTGTCTGATAGAAATGATGGAGAAATAACCTGATGGTTCAAACATGCACTGAATGATAAAGCTGAGTGATTCCTGAGTAACTGGGATGAAGATTCAACATGTACCGTGATCAGGAGCTGTGCACACCAATCTCTGACTGTAACAGTCGTAATATAATGCTGAAAAAATCAGTCTGGACCAGTTAAAAACTGTATTCCATTACTGATTACAAATTACATGACAAACAATTGTAGTCAGTAACATAATCCATTACATTACACATAATCAGACTACCTTTTGATTGTTTTAGATTACTTTTGACATTGACTTGCACAATATTGAATGAAAAATTTACAAAATGAAAGAAAATATGTTCCATTTATTGTTATTAACATAATAATTAAATCATAAATATGTAAAATTACAATAAATAATATTATTTTCAAATAAAACTTAATGTGTTCATCAGTGTTCATCATCATAGTCTGATTAAAAGAAAATGTAATATAATATAATTGCAAGTACTTAATTTAATGTAATCCAGGTTACATGTAATCAGTTACCCAGTGCTGTTAGATGGTCTCTGCTGCTGCTTCACTAGCTCAAGTCATGCTGGGTATAAACATACTGACGAATTATTTAAGGCACCTCAGTGTTTTGGTTTTTGCAGAAATGAACTAACGATTCGCTTACCCATAGTTGTCTCTGCATATTCAGCACAAAAATGACACAAATCACTTTAAAGAGGTGTATTCATTCATTCTGAAACTGTACTTTTCAGACTGTAACCACTTTAAATGGCAAGATCTCATGAAGAAGCTCTTTTTTTGGGTTTGCAGTACGAGTCTGTCCATAATAAGGTTTGCGCTCCCTGGTTGTCTCGTTATTTACCTCTGTGCCCTTTCACATGCATGTACTTAATGCTACTCTTCCCCAGATGTAATTTGTTATCTCTCGTTGATTAATATACAACACCCTGGACTTGTTTTCCTTACGTTCTCATATGAGTTGCTTGGGATTTGCTTTAAAGAGACATTCCATGTGGGACAAACCTGCAGACCATTAATCTTTTTATACAAGTGTTACCTAAGCAGGGTGGTAATTGGATAACTCGTTGTGTCTTGTGAAAACAGAACATCCATAATATCTATTATCTCAAGATTACTCTTCCGGGATTTTAGTTTTTTCTTATGTATAGAGCCGGACACGTGCATCTATCAGTGCACCTAAACTCGTCTTTAATAAGCAGTTTAGGTGGGGGTGCTAAAGCTTCTCTCCCTGCCAAGGATGATATAAAATGAATATATAATTGGCTAATTAACCTGAGCCTCTGCAGGGGTTTCATTTGTCTCCATGCTCTTCCCATAATAAAATGTGCTTTAGAGCACCTACGTAATTGCATCAACCCTGAGAAATATATAAATAAGCATCTGTTGTAAATTCACTTTCTCAAAGTGACCGAAATGACACCTTGTTTTTCCCTCTCCTGACGGCATATCATGCATGTTAAGAGCTTGTTTCTGGATGCGAGCTACACCCCGGTGGATTTATGTTGGGGCCGTAAAAGGTCTGTTTTGTTCTGGGACAGACTCGCTTTCAATAAATCTCAGTGTGAAATAAGTGAGGTAACATTGAACCCCGCAGGTAAATAGTGCAGGAACCACTGGCGACAGTTTCAAAGGCTGTTAACCTTTCGGTTTTCATTTGGACTCTGATAGTTATGTGGAAGTCACCTTTGGCAAAGAAAGATGGAAAGGTACCAAGCATTCCCTGATTTCATGTCAAAATCATTCCTCTCCTCACCCTCCAGTCATCTTTCATTAGGACGCATTTCAACTGAACTGGATATAACCAAGGTTGCCAGATCTATTTACCCAGCCCAACGGATTGTTCAAAACTCATCCAAATGTTTGACAAAACCTCTCAAAATAGTATTTAAGGGAATACAACAATTTATAGCCTTAGAACTATAAAACAAAAGTTAGCATTTGCAGTCATATTGATACTGTTAAGCAATTAACTGATAAGATATTTCCAAAAACTTACATTCACCTGTGCTTCTCAATCCTGGAAGCAGTGTCTCCTGCAGCATCTTTAAGAATTGAAGAACATTTGTGTCCATGACAACACAAAACAGTTGCATCAGGGGGACAACAAATTATGATGTTACTCTATTTACAAACAAACAAACAAATAAATATTGTTACGTCCCTTTTGTTCTATTTCTGTGTGTTGTCTTTTGTTTGGGAGGTGTTTGTGTGTGTTTCTGTGCAGGACGATATCTGATTGGTTCCTGCTGTCCAATTGGTGCCACACCCTGCCTGGTCAGCTGACTTCTGGATGCCTATAAGAGACTTCGTCATCACTTCCTGCTTTAGCTTAATGTTCGCTTGCTGTTAGCCTGAGAAGCTGTGTGTGTTTGACCGTGAGAGAGTTCAATTGTTGTTTGCTAGTTTGTTTTGCCAAATTGTTTGTACTATTGACCACCGCCTGTTCTCTGACCTAGATTCTGGATTGCCCCTGTTTGGACTTGTTTGCTAACCGCTGTAAATAGTATGTAATAACCTTTTGGGCAGGTAGGGAGGCCGATGCTATTTTTGTTGGAATTTCTTTGTTTGTTTTTGGATAGGGAGTTAGGCAAGTAATCTGTATTTTATTTTATGTTTGTTTTGTGAATTAGGGAATTTAGAGGGATAAAATCAGTTGGTTTTTGTTTGTTATTTTGGCCTTAAAAATAAATGAATAAATAAATAAATCTCAAATTAAATGCATGTGGCAATAAATCATTTTTAAAAAATGAATGTATAAATATATAAATAAATCTAAAAATAAATAATATAAAAATACATTTAAAAATAATTAGTTTAAAAATGTATAAATGTATAAAAGCAGAAGGGATGGAAAATTAAATTTTATTACAAATTAATCATATTTATTTTATCAAGTCATTAATTAATTAATTAATTTTCCTATTATCACATTTATTTATCTATTTATTCATTAATATATTGATTTATTCATATTTAATTTATGCAGGTTTGGTCCTCCATACATATACACATATACAGAATTTATACAATACAGTATGTATGTTTGCCTACAGAACCCCCTCTGGCTCTGCACCCCTTTACCTACATTCATTAATTCAGACTTATGTGCTTCTAGAAGCTTGTGTTCTGCAAGTGAACAACACTTTATTGTTCATCCCAAAGACACACAAAATCACTTTCACGCAATTTTACATGAACTGTTCCCTCCTGCCCAGCTCAATCCCAGCAGCTTCAAGAATTGGCTAAAAACACATCTTATTTGACCCGTTGAACTATTTGAACTCTAGCACTACTTCTATTCTTTAAAAAAACTTGCCTCTTTTAGACTCTCTGTTCATTTACTAACTGCTTGTTTTCTAAAAAAAACAAAAAAAACAACTAACACTAGCTTTTCTAATCGTTTTGTATTCTATCTATCTATTTGTTTTTTTTTCTTTTATTTATTATACAATTAACAAAAGCAAAATGGCCTCTAACACTAGCTTGCTCTATTCCTTTTCTATTCTATCTGTTTTCTTTTTATTTATTATATAATAATAAAAATAAAAACCTTGCTCTGTGTACTCCGTCTTGTTATAGCACTTATAGCACATATTATTGCTCTTTTGTTGATTTTGATTGCTTCTATTGTCCTTATTTGTAAGTCGCTTTGGATAAAGGTGTCTGCTAATGACTAAATGTAAATGTAAATGTATGTACACCGTATATACAAATATATAACGTTACTATCACAGTTTCTGTGATCAGCATGATCTTATTATTATTGATGCTATTTTTCATTGGATGGAAAAAACCCAAATGCAGGTGGAGCAGAATCTGCACACCCTGAGAAAACACTAGTTAAGGTGCTCGACAAAGGTCAAAACAAACGAGGAGAAGCGCTGTGGAAAATAATAATATACCACAATCACAGACCTTCTGTCCGCATGGGATTCGATTTCTCAGAGGACCGCTGAGCTGGCAGAAAACAGGAATTTCTCCCTATGGTTTTCTGAAGTTAAAGGTAAAATCACAGACAGGCTCGATTCACATGGGATTAAAATTACGCAGTACGTCTGTGAACGATACATTCCCCAATCTCCTCTGGGAGAACGAGTCCCATCCGAATAACACATTGAAATATTTTCAGAACTCAGGGTGTTTAGAAGCAGCTGTATAATTTTCTCAAGAGAAGTTATATAACAAGCTTTGGTATCTTCCAGTTTAGTAGTTAGTGGTCAGATAAATGGCTGAGTTTGCTCAGTAAGGGATTTTTGACTTTGTGTTTTTTAAGAGTCATTGGTTCATTAAGCAGACTAATCTGGACAATCTGCATGGAAAGGCATGTCTTCCAGCCATTATTTTGCCACTGCAGTAGCCTCTGGTGTTCTGACTGCTAAATACAACTTGCATTTTTGTAATTTTAGTTGCACCATTAAGCAATCAAATTTCATCATTATAAATGTTTATGAAATCCACCCAAATTATTGCAAGCCAGCTCATATTTTGTCCACCCACCTAAGCACAATTCAATCAAAACCATCAAATCAAGGCCAAATGATCTAGAGGATCATAGGAGATACATACATGTGTACATAATTTCAATTGGAAGTACAATTAAAAGCATGCAAGAGTCACAACCTGAAGTTCATTGCACTTTTTGACCTTGTTTACCTTAATTACTGTTAAACTCGAGTGAAGTCTTGTGACAAGTGAAATGGATGGAAAGTTCTAATTTTTCCAGTGCTGCGGAAGACCTTGAAGGTCCTTTATACTTTACCAAAGACGATAGAAATAATACATTGTGCATTGTTCTCCAAGTTGAGGTTGATGAGGAGGCACAACAATATTGCTAACAATCCCACAAAGGACGGTGTCAGGCCTGCTGTCACATCCGAACACTGTACGAGCGCCAAATTGAAGGATGTCCTGAGGACAGGAACAGTTGGCAGTCACATTTGGCAGGTTACACACTGCTAGACAGGAATGGGTTAGGTCTTGGGGGGACCAGCATTGTAAATGATACCTAGTTATTAGGGCCATTCTGGAACATCAGCAAGCTGTTGTGTCCAACTGCCTCATTACCCTGGTGGTATCTCAGGCTCAAGTTGCAACAAGGACCATAAAACTAGAAAGTGCTGGTGCCAGGTTTCTTAACAGTTTCTTGCCCTCTGTCGACTTTCACGTGATGACTTGTGGGCAGATGGATAGAGAATAACACATGTGAGCGGTCCCCGATCATATACGCGCCGCCATCAGCAGATGTGCCAAGCAGGCTGCTGGAAACACACCCAAACCCCCTGCATTCACGCGTTTCTGCTGCACTCGAGGCTGAACCTAACTAAGTTAACACTGCAAATGTCTCATACCGGGTAAGTGCTTAATTGTTCAATTCATAGCACTTGACCTTGCTGGAATTTAATTAATTAGAAAGGTAGGAAGGTTAATTAGAACTGTGAGATGCTTGTGCATCACAGAAAACCGCTTGTCTTGATTCACCACGTCAGGTGTTGCACAAATGGCTCGTCATATATTGGATTTGTACACTATTAGCATCCTGCGACGTTTACTCTACTGCTGCCGTTAGTCATTGCCTCAGCCCCTGTACAGTCTCATTTGACACCATCACAATATTTTAAATTAGTTTCACCCCTTTTTGTAAAGTTGTCAGATGTCCCACACAGTCAGAAAATTTACAGTTTTTTTTTGTACAACATTTAAAACCGCTTTCTGGTGTACAAAAACAAGGAGATGTTGATTGGTGCACCATGCTTGCATGTTATTTTAACCTGAGGAAATAATTGATCTATTAAGCACATTAAAGATGGATATAAAATGGCTAATCATTTAGAGCATGAAACATTTATGAAATAATGTCTTGTTCTTAAAATATCCTGTTTTTCGTGTTTGCCACATTGTGCTTACAAGAAACAGGCCTATTCTGGTCATTTAGTCATTCTGGGCCACACCTCAAAATATATCAGCCCATATCTAAATCCTTTTGATAGCTTTTTCACTCATTTTAATTACATAATAATCAGTGCAGTGCAAGTTAATATCCCCTGAAATTTGATTGGCTGTTGACAGCCATATTTGTTGACTTAACAGGATAACATTTCATGGCTGAAGCAACTTCATTTTGAAGCAACTTGGTGTGTATCTTGAGAATGACCAGTTGTTTATGCATATCAAGTTTCCACAATTTTGGATAGTGTATTGAGCAGATATAGGCCAATTAGTCAAATGCCTGCAGATTGAACCAACGGCCAACCAGGAGTTAAAAAAAAATAAAAACAATGTTTTTCATAAATATAAAAATTGCAGAAAAGTGTCCCAGACTTAACATAACATTGTACATATTATAGCGCCACCTAGCGCCTGACACTGCAAGTGGGAAGTCTGAGTAATGGGAGGATTGGCAACCAACTTTGAGATCTCTACGACAGACGGTCTGTGATGCCCACAAACGTTTAGGGCAGAAAAATAATAATTCACACAACAGCACAGATGCAGTAGGGTTCCAGTACCTTCAGAGTTTACACGTTTAAAAAGAAAACAAAAAAGACTATTGTTGTTGTTTGATTTTTATCATGTTTCTACAGATGGGTGGGATTCTACATATCTGAATACGAGCCATATATGAGAGATTAACTCTAGGCTCTAGGGCCCATGTAACTTGTGCTTCTTCAAGGCTGATATGAGACTCTGTTCATATTTCCCCAGAGCACACGCTTCCAGCATCTCAGACCTCCTGGAATCTACGAGCTGCATATATTCCTCTCCCGCTGATTTAAGGAATCATTCACTGCGTGGAATGCTGAGCTGTGTGATTTTCCATCCTCTCAATGCATGTAATTGACAGGCAACACTGAAGGTAGAATTAATGTGTCTTGCTGTATTATGGCAGGTGTGTGTTGAGCAGGCGAAAACAGCAGCTCGTACTGAATTAAACATCTTAAAACATCTGTTTTAAGATATTTGCTGTTTTGTATCGAGTGGTTGTTCTGACCAACTGACCTATATTTCTGACTAGACATTTCTGTTCATGTTAATGAATAATGCTCTCCACCATCACTGACTGACAGTTGAAACTGTGGCCTAAAATGACCTGGTGTGCAGCGTATCAGTTGAGCAGGGTTAGATATAAGTCTGTAAGTGTATTGGTCCTGTGGATGACTCTTTATGGTCAGTTTGTGCAGATATATAGAAAACATTAAGAAAACATAGAATATATTTCTGTATGCATTAAATGATGCAGGATATATATAAACACTGTATATCTGTATATCTAATAAAAATTACAATACAAGCCTCTGATACTAAATGCTCAACGTGTCAGTATAAACACTTTTTCACATCTTTATGTCCATACGCATTATCTAAACTGTTTCTGAGACATGCATAACTCTTTAACAAAGACACTGTTGAATCATGTACATTAGCATTAATAAAACCAGTATTATCTGACACATAACATAATCACAAAACCACAGTGAGTAAGACCATATTCTTGATGGTGAATGCAGGAGAATCTGTTTTTCTGATGTACCTGTCATCACAGCAGGGAACATCAAGGGCATATTATGTTTCCTTTTGTGTAAAAACCCTCACCTGACTTTATGGACCACAGAGGGCACATGCTGGTATGACTACTGGACTGTTACAGCAATCATGACATTGCTAGACCTCATCAATATATGAGTAATTGCTTGCTGTTATGCTGGAAGAAAGGAAGAAAGAGGTGGAGAAAAACTGCCTCTTAGAATAGATGGAGAGATTGGCAGGAAGAAGCGGTTAGTCTTCCCACACCTGCACCCGTGAATGATCCTTGATGACGGTATTTCACAGCGCTGGAGGAGACTGTATGAACGTGGCTTTTTCTTTGTTTAGATGACACGGAAAATCAATAGCTGCTTGTCCTCACCAGAGCAGGTCAGCTGTTTTGAAGTCATCACGTTTGACAGGCAAGTGTCCCAAGTAAATAAGATATTGTCAAAGTGCAGTTTCAGGAAACAGCTCAAACACTCGTTTTCACTGCGAAATTCAGATTGCCCGAGCAAAATGGCCTCTGTGCATGAGGGTGGCATACAGTGGAAACTGTCTCCCTGTGTTCCATCAGAACTGAACTAGGATTGTGACACTGTGATATTTATAATAGAGCTTTACTGCTGATTTCCATGGTTTTACTGGTCATTTGAAAATTAATTTGAAACACCAACTTTGGACCGATGAAGGCAGATAGTCAAAACATCTGTTATTTATCTGCCGCTTTAACATTTAAAAAAAGTGCAATCTTCAAAGTTTGGGGAAAAGAAAGGTTGTCATATCCTCATTTCAGTCAAACTGCTGAAAAATCTCTTCATAACAGAAGTCATGCACTTTAGCATAAGAAACCTTCGTTCTTTTTCTTGAGCCCATTTCAGAATATGATCACGTATAGCTTGTGAGTAAAAAAGCCCTGACTGCTGTGTTGTATGGAAGAAATACACCACAGATCCGAGCTTCCACATCTAGATACCGGAGCCTGCGGGATATGACAGGATTACAAACTGGGGAGAGTTAGGTTTGACAAACTGCTCCTAATAACACATAACTCATCATTTATTATCTTCATGGTGACGTGTATGCAGTCATTGTGTTTAATGTAGTCCACTGTATTTCATTGTGTACAATACACAGCATAACACAGCTCTTTCTAATTATCACGCTACCTGTTTGAGGGATGAGTCTGTATGGTTCTCATAAATCCAACAAGATCATCAGCATCATTCACTGCTGTCATCTGCTTCATCATTATGTCATCTTCATCACTATCAGCAGCATCATCATCACCAGGGACGTACACAGACGTTTTGAGGGGCAGGGGCTCAAGTGGAAAAAAGGGCACTTCTCATATTAATTTAATTCTTTTCTAAACAAAAAGCTAAATATATTAGGGGTGTGCGATACTGACAAAAAAATATATCTGGGATTTTATAGATAACGATAATTAGACAACATTTTGCAGAGTGTGTTATTGTGCTGATATCTTAAGGACTACCGTGGACAGCTGACTCCTGAAGTTTTTGATATTCCGTGGTGATCAGTTCACAGCAGTGGTAGAAATTAATCTTTTCCAATAAGTTTAAATTGATTTTTATTTTGTTTTACCTTTTATTGGCATTTTTGCCATTATAAGCCCTGCATGAGTGTGCATCATATTTTCAGCCAAATTCTTAAATCGAATCAGTCAATTAGAATAAGTCATTTAAGCTGTTACCAAGCAAATTAAATCAGTATTGACAAAATTAATCTTTGCAATGCAGAGAAAACACTGAAGCTGCATTAGAAGTGGCATTCAGATGCATTTGGAGAAATAGAGCAAAAACAGTCAATGTTGTGTCTAAAACACAAGTGTGTTAATATTAAATTCTTGTTTATTTAATTGCTTTATAAAATCAATATCACATTTGTAATCATGTTGCTTTTTGGTGGGGAAACAAACATCAGTCTTGGCGTGGTACTGATTAACTATATGAAATGATATAAATATATACATTTCTGCCCCATATCTTGAATTTTGTGATCATGCTTAATCTAAATGCATTTTAATAACTGAATCATGCAGTGAAAGAACGCGCACTGGTCTATGGTATAGCTGATGTTAGCAAGACAAATTTGCCTTTTGGATAATTAGCTGTAAATTCAAGGCACAGGTAGCTAGTCTTTTGTTTCTCACCACTCACCTCCACACCAAGATAAACACAACTGGAGAGATAGGGAGGGCTTCACTTTTGCAGTTCTGCCTGTCTGTGATGTGCATGTGCCGATGTGTGCTACACTGCTGTGCTGCGCGCGCCTGCGCCGAGACGTGGAGGGGAGAAAGGCATCGAAACTCGACAGAGTCTCAACATTTTCCGACCCGACCTGATATTTGGATTTTTTTATTTGTTTGACAGGGAAAGCTCTGTGCAAACAGAAACGCACACGCAAACATATATATATATATATATATATATATATATAGGCCTATATTAATTTATAAAAATAAAAAAAAAACACTCCCCATAAAAAAGGGCCCTTTCTCTCGAGGAAGAAAAGGGGCAGGTGCTCCAGCCCCCTTTTATGTCTATGGGTGCACGTGCCTGATCATCACCATCTGCTTCATCAACACTCTCATTATCACACAAAGGACCTATAGGACAGATCTGTGTGTCATTCAGGGTTACGACGTCAGGGCCTAAAGGTCAAATGAATAATGATGAACTAATGTAGAGTCATCAGAAGAGCCATGCTCATCACGTCACACATCATATGAGCAGAGCTGCTGAGGATCTTCATTTAACTGATGCATCTGTCACAGGAGTGCTGAGGCTCCTTAATATTAAAAGATTATCTCACAAACCACCACCAATAGATTTATGAACCACATGCAGCTCCGATATTATTTCCACTGTTTCTGCACAAAGGGCTTGTGGTGAGTTTGTTGAGGAATTGAGGGGACTTTTGCCGTGTAGGAAAGCACTAATTCCTCCATTTGATGTAATTATAGAGTCTAGAAGACAGACCTGTTAGATTTATATGCATGTCCTGACACATGTACTAAAAGGGGCATTTGTCATTGCGCTGATGCAGATGTATGCAGCACACTGCCTATATCACAGTAATTACAGCCGTCCCGTGATTCACGCTCGCTGTGTCGCCTCCAGTGGTTCAGTGACTGTGGCTGTCAACCGCATCTTTTTTCTTCTACTTTTTGCTCTATTTATTTTTCTTGGCAGTGTTTTGCTGTAATAACTTTGCCAGAGTACTTAATTATTAAACAGGTTGCTTGTAATTGTATGCATAAATAGGGAGTAGTAGATTATAAATTGCATGTAGTAAGAAGGTTTATTTCTTTAATACACTTTTCCCTGGTGCTTTATATCTGAGGTATCACAGCAATATTTGTGTTCTTTGTGTGGCCTCCACAGCAATGAAAATCAAAGCAATCTATGTGTTAATATTCATATTCTCTATGTACTTTTTACTGTAATGATCTAAAAATGGGTGTAATTGCTGTTCCTTACAAACTTTCAGAGAAATTCCAATTGGAGAAAATCCAGAGGACTAATGAGGAGTTTTCCGTCTCGACACGCCTCCGTGTTTTCATCTTGCTCCAGCACGGAACTGAGGCCAGAAAGTTGTATCCCTTTCCACATGATTTATTAGAGCTCCATATTCTTTTAATTACGCCGCTAGATGTTTTACAGATTTGTAAAACCATTATAAAAATCAATACTTTGCTTTTAGTTGATGAATTCATTAATGGAGGGTGAAGTTTACCCAGAATGCAGTAATAGTCACACTGACTGTGTATCTATAATTATATGAAGTCAAATACTGATATGAACTATTTAAGGAAGAGTTTCACCTCTTTACTCCTCATGAAATGCAGTTTGATTTCAGTATTGCTCTTATACAGTCTAAATCTCCTCTCTAGCCCATAACCACATCATTTCGTCCTTGCTTGACACCTCTGTTCGTCATTTTTTTACCCTTTAACATCTCGCCTCTCTCTTCATGAAGGCTATAAAGCAGCAAGTGATACTGTCAGCATAATAAAACTGACTGTGATTTAATGCAATAGAGATGTGATTTAATTCAGAGCAGCATTAATTTGCCATTCAGGCAGAAGGGGACAGTGAGGATGCTGTGTTTGTCATGGACATTTGGAGACACACAAGGACAATGAGTAAAAATCCAGCGCAGTGTCTCAAGACTCTTGTTTATTATGGTCAGTGATTCCGCTAAGGTGATACAAGACCCTGCTGGGATTTGTTTGTAGGGTAATGAACAGCTGATTGTACACCATCCTTTAGTAGATCAGTAATTCATACAATCAAAAAAAAAAAGAAAACGTATAAATATCAATAAATGAATGATATGTGAAAGCATTTGGATTTGCATGATCTATTAATTACCTAAATAATTTCCGCTTGCACCTCAAGTTTTAGAAAGAAGAAAAGGAAATTTAATTTATTATGATTCCTTTGAATTTAACCAAAATTACTTATACAGTCCTTTATCACGGCTTGCATTGCAAAAGTCAACACAAACATTGCCAACATCAACCTCTAATGTCCTTTCTAGTGATCAGATTCCCCCACAACAATTAAGACACTAGCAAGGGTTTCATTTGAATATTAGATCTGAAAAGATAGTGTGTGTCTTTTAATCTCACCTAAAGTCAACCTAATAACACATCGATCCACTTATCTGATCTCCAGTGATTAAATCAGGAAGAAAAGGTTTCGCTCTGACACAACAGCAGCAGCAGAGGTAATGGGAAAGCAATGGCTGCCATCTACACACATACATTTGGATAAAAAAGACAGGAATTAATGATGCCCTCCACACAAATAACAACACATGGGGAATGAATATTACCGTGAGGGACATTACTGTAACAAATAGAGTCATTCCTCCCCTTCCCATTTAACCTTCCCTACTAGCCACATGCTTCACGAGGCCGAGGTGCAGAACATGGCAACCCATCAGTGTCTGCAGAAGCAGGACCAGGCTTTCTCTGAGTCTCTGTACCCTGAGAGTAACGGTCCCCATTACTCACGACCAAACAGCAGAGGTCATCCGAGTGTGTTTTGTGTGAGATGTTACTCGCTTTCACACACTCTTTCCATGTCTTGTGTTTTCTAAACTGGAGGTCAGCAGTAAAAGCATCAGGATAACTCCAGCAGTGAAGGCAGCACGGCTTTGACTTCTGGTTTGTCCTCTGGGCAGACAAACACAGAATATTTACTAGTGGGAGTGATGGGATGCATGAGAGGACAGTTCAACAGTATGGGGAAATATTTATAAAGCAGATGAATGTGAATATGTTTGTATGTACATGTGGTTTTATATCTGTCACCTTGACTGGAACCTAATATGTGATACGAGTGTGCCAACTGACATCTGTCATAAAGCATGAATGAAGTGAATTGAGGTCACTCCTCTACTATACTAGAGTCAAAGGTTGATTATACTGTCAATCAAAGTCAACAACTGTCTTAAATTTCATGTGGCCAATTAATGATCTGCCTTCAGGGAAAACATGTAAAAGAAAGAGCCAGAATGATAGAACGGTAGACCGATAGATAGATAGATGGATCGATAGATAGATAGATCTTTGTGACCTCTGTGTAAGATCATGTGCTGTTTTATTTGCTGATTTAAACACGCTGTCTTTCATTAACATATATATTAAGTTCCCTGTCGATACTACACTCGTACTGCGTCGCTAGACGCTATGGGGAAAAACTCCTTTTTCTCCGAGGACTGAAGACTTTTTCAATCACGCAGTGTGACTGCACGACCATTGGTTCGCGCAGTAATAAAAAACGAACCAATGGCTCGTCAGGTACTGCACGAGCCTATGGCGGCAAAGCCCGCCAGAGCCCGCCAGAAGGGGCGGGGTCATCTGGCTATATAAGCGGGCGCTTCGCCATAGGAAAACAGATCAATTCTCCTTCAGCGACGACCTCTTCGCTGATCCAGGACTCCAGACGCTCGCCGTTGACACGCATCGCTGCGGATTGGAAGGCTGCCTTTTTTCCCCGCTCCCCGCTGATCCAGCCCGCTTTGCCGAGCCGCTTCAGCGATCAGAGCGGACGTCAGCTCGTCCCCTGCTGCCATCCGGCGAGCCTTCAAGAAGAGCAAATTTCTTCTAAAAGAGCAAGCGGCGTTGTTGCAAATGCCGCGCCGTCAGTGCGTCTCGTGCAAGCTTTCGCTGCACGATGCCGACGGCCACTCAGAGTGTGTTTCCTGCTTGGGTAAATCCCACGCAGAAGCCGCTCTGAGCGAGATGGAATGTTCATACTGCATGAACATGAGTCTCGTGACTCTGCGCGCTCGGATCGCTTTCTTTTCAGAGAGCGACTCCGCCCCTCGCGCTCTCCCGTTTTCTTCCTCCCAGGGACCTGGTGGGAAAAAACGGCGGGGTAAAGGGCTTAAGCGCTCAGCGGCGAGCGAGCTCACGCCGGCTCAGACCCCGCGTGCCTCGCCCCCGCTATGCAGAGTGGATTCTCCCGTCCTCTTTGAGCACGCGGATCAACGTCCCTCGGTTGGCGCGAGTGACGTGATCTCGTTCGGTGCTTTTGAGGAGGAGCTATTAGATGACAGCATGTCTCTAATAGCGTCAGACGCAGAGGATATCTCGGGCTCTACCATTGACCCCGCCCCCTCCTCGTCTGCCGAGCCCAGCGAAGCAAAGCAAGGGATGGATGCCGAGCTCTTCCGCATCATCTCTAAGGCCGTTGATGAGCTGGGTTTGGAGTGGTCTACGCCGGAGGAGCCCACTCGTAGTCGTCTGGACGAATGGTTCCTGCCGGGGCGCCGCACGGCCCCTCGTCAGCGAACTTCTCCGTTTTTTCCGGAGGTCCATGACGAACTCACGAAGTCGTGGCGTTCTCCGTATTCGGCCCGACTCCGCTCTAACTCTTCTTCTGCTCTCTCCTCAGTGGATGGCGCCGAAGAGAAGGGCTACGAGAGGTTGCCCCCTCTTGACGAAACTGTGGCTGCGCACCTTTGCCCGCCCTCCGCCATCGGATGGAAAGCAAAGGCTGCTCATCCCTCCAAGCCGTGCAGGACGACTTCCGCCCTCGCTGGACGAGCATACTCCTCCGCCGGGCAGGCCGCCTCAGCGCTTCACTCCATGGCTGTGCTCCAGGTGTTTCAAGCCAAACTCCTCCGATCCATGGACGAGTTCGGGCCTGATCCCGCAGTTTTTAAAGAACTGCGCAGTGCCACCGACCTGGCTTTAAGAGCTACAAAGGCTACAGCACAGTCCATTGGGAGGTCAATGGCCAACTTAGTGGTGTTGGAACGCCACTTATGGCTAAACCTCACGGAGATTAAGGAGGCTGACAAGGTCCCCTTCCTCGACGCACCGGTCTCCCCTGCTGGGCTCTTTGGACCTGCCGTCGAGGGCTTTGCAGAGCGATTCACCACGGCTCAGAAGTCGTCCCAGGCTATGCGACACTTCCTGCCTAAACGGTCCAGCTCTGCAACGGCCACCAGTCGCCCCAAGCCTGCTCCAGCGCAACAGCCAGCTAAACCTGCGCCGTCGCCCGCTCAGCCTACAAAGAAGCCTGAGCCTCGGCAGCACTCCCGCTCGGCCAAACGCTACCCCTATCCAAAGCGTCAAGGACCCCGGCCCAGGCTGACCCTGGACCCTGCGCCTCCGGCGTCGTCCTGATCTGATAGGAAGAAAGAGGAAGGGTCAATGTCCCGCAGACGCTGGACCAACCCCAAAACGCCCTCTGTTATGCCTTCAAGCACCCCGTTCAGTTCTGGGTGCCAAGGCAAACCGGTTTGTTTCAAATCCTGTTGTGAATCACAGGCCCTTTCCAGAAGTGCCTTCACATACAGCCGCTGTTATAGCGAGAAAAATAAAAAACAAACATTTTCAAAAAGAGAGCAAATTTCCTCTTCCAAATACCAGGTGCGTCGGGTTCCCGCAAGGCGACTCACCACCCGAGCTAATCCAACCCCTTTCCACATGGGCCAAGGCCTGGCGGGCCATCCCCGGAGTGTCACAGTGGGTTCTGGGGATTATAGAAAGAGGTTATACACTTCAATTCGCTCGAAGACCCCCGCGGTACAGCGGCAGGGTCCCCACCTTAGTGCGAAGCAGCAACGCTCACGTTCTGCGAGCCGAGGTGCAGAAAATGCTGGCAAAAGGAGCTATAGAAATAGTTCCCCCAGCTCAGAGCGAGTCAGGCTTCTACAGCCGTTATTTCCTCGTCCCCAAGAAGGATGGCGGCCTCCGGCCCATCCTCGATCTCAGACGTCTGAACCGCGCCCTCATGAGACGGCCATTCAGAATGACTACAGTGAAGCAGATCCTCTCGCAAATTCGCCCAGAGGACTGGTTCTTTTCGCTGGATCTGAAAGACGCTTATTTTCACATCCAGATAGCCCCCCATCACAGACGATTCTTGAGATTCGCCTTCGAGGGTGTGGCTTATCAATACACGGTCCTGCCCTTCGGGCTGGCTCTAGCTCCCCGCACTTTTACGAAGTGCATAGACACGGCTCTCTCCCCTCTGAGACAGATGGGAATCCGTGTCCTGAATTACCTCGACGACTGGCTCATTCTGGCACAGTCAGAGGCAGAGCTGGTAGCACACAGGTCCCTCCTCCTCGGGCACTTGGAGAACTTGGGACTCAGGATCAATTTAGCCAAGAGCTCCCTGTCCCCCAGCCAACGAACATCGTTCCTGGGGACAGTTTTCGACTCCGCCTGCATGACGGCGAAAGTTGCGCCAGATCGCGTTCTGGCCATACGGCAGCTCGCGGCTTCCTTCAAGATTGGAGCCTCCTACCCACTCAAATCGTTTCAAAGAATGCTGGGCCTCATGGCCTCCGCATCGCCAGTTCTTCGGTTGGGCCTTCTCAAAATGAGACCCCTTCAGTACTGGCTGAAACCTCTAATTCCGCCTCATGCGTAGCGTCATGGACGCATTCGTGTCAGGGTGAACCGGGCCTGCGTGTCAGCCCTGGTCCCCTGGAGGAACCTACAATGGTTCGAACAAGGCGTGACAATGGGTTTGGTTTACAGAAGGAAGGTTGTTACAACAGATGCTTCCAACACAGGTTGGGGAGCTCTGTGCAACGGCAAGCCGACCTTCGGCTCCTGGACGAACGCAGAAGGACAAATGCACATCAACTGCCTCGAAATGGAAGCAGTATGTCGAGCTCTTCAGTTCTTCCTGCCAGTCCTGAAGGGTCACCACGTGCTAGTCCGCTCGGACAGCATGACGGTGGTGTCGTACATAAATCGCCAGGGTGGGCTCACCTCGAAACGCCTTTTCGAGATGGCAGAGCGCCTCTTACTATGGGCTCATCTCAACCTGCGTTCACTGAGAGCAGCTCATGTGCCCGGCATTTTGAACCAAGGAGCAGACATGCTCTCTCGGAACAATGTCCCCTCAGAAGAGTGGATGCTCCACCCACAGACGGTTCAAGAAATCTGGCGAATCTTTGGCAGGGCAGAGGTCGACCTCTTCGCCTCCAAAGACAACTCTCACTGCCAGATTTACTTTTCGAAGAGCAAGGACGCGTTGGCCCACGAATGGCCCAACCTCCTTCTTTACGCTTTTCCCCCGATCGCTCTGATTCCTCAGGTAATCAGGCGGATCAGGGAGTGCAAGCACAAAGTGCTTCTAGTGGCCCCACTCTGGAAGAACCAGCTTTGGATCCCGGAGTTATCGCAGCTGCTAATAGCAGCGCCGTGGCCTATTCCCCTGAGGCGAGACCTCCTCTCCCAGGCGAACAGAACGATCTGGCACCCCCAGCCCAAGCTGTGGGACCTGCATCTATGGGCACTCGATGGGACTCAGTAGATCTCCCCGAGAATGTCCTGAACACCATTGAACAGGCTAGAGCCCCGTCCACGAGACGCCTCTATGCCTCTAAATGGTCGGTTTTCTCCGCCTGGTGTCAAGCCCGCGGTAAAGACCCGACAACATGTGACATATCAGTGATATTGTCATATCTACAGGAGCTGCTGGATAAGGGCCGCGCCCCTTCCACGCTCAAAGTCTACGTGGCAGCTATAGCAGCCTCTCACGCTCCTATAGCCGGACAGTCGGTGGGCCGGAACAACCTGGTTGTCCGTTTTCTGAAGGGATCTCGGAGGCTCAATCCGCCCCGACCCCTCACAGTCCCTGCATGGGACCTGCCCACGGTCCTGAGAGCCCTTAAAGGCCCTCCTTTTGAGCCACTACAAGCTGCAAGCTTAAAAACACTGTCGCTCAAAACTGCTCTGCTACTAGCACTAGCATCGGTAAAGCGAGTAGGTGACTTGCAGGCTCTCTCTGTAAACCCTGCCTGTCTTGAGTTTGGGCCTAACGACTCTAAGGTCGTCCTAAAACCAAAACACGGCTATGTTCCTAAGGCGCTCTACACTCCGTTTAGAGCCCAGGTTATTACGCTCTCTGCGCTCCCCTCTTCTGAGGAGGACCAAGAGCTCAGCCTTCTCTGCCCAGTCAGGGCATTGAGAATGTACATCGAGCGTTCCACGCCATTTAGGCAGACGGAACAACTCTTTGTCTGCTTTGGCGGCCGCACCAAGGGGTCTCCGGTCACAAAGCACAGAATATCTCGATGGTTAGTTGACGCTATCGCACTAGCATACTCCTCCCTGGGCCTCCAGAGCCCCATTGGAGTGAGAGCTCATTCCACAAGAGGCGTGGCCTCTTCTTGGGCGTGGTCTAGTGGTGTGTCTATGGCAGACATTTGTGCGGCGGCCGGCTGGGCCTCACCGTCCACATTTGCCAGGTTCTATAGCTTGGATGTCCCGGCCTTACAGGCTAGGGTTCTCTCTGCTTAGATGGCACACACCTGTCTTAAAGCGGTCCCCTCAGGCATTGCCTGATTCTCCAAGAACGCTCTTGGCCCCATTCCTGGTGCTGAGGCTGTACTTATGACCGTTGAAACGATTTCTAGGCTGGACTGACCTCTGAAGAGTTCGGTCCTCATGCCTCCTGCAGGATGCTTCCTGCTCATAATTGGTCCCTCTGAGCCTTACTGCTCAAAGACCAGTTTTAAGGTTGTCGTTTCTCTTCATGGCATGGCGGGATTGTATTTGTTCCCCATAGCGTCTAGCGACGCAGTACGAGTGTAGTATCGACAGGGAACGTACTCGGTTACTAACGTAACCTCGGTTCCCTTAGATACGGGAACGAGTACTGCGTACTATGCCATGCCATGCAGCTGCACGACTCAGGTCGTCGCTTCAGTCGAATTGGCCTGTTTTCCTATGGCGAAGCGCCCGCTTATATAGCCAGATGACCCCGCCCCTTCTGGCGGGCTCTGGCGGGCTTTGCCGCCATAGGCTCGTGCAGTACCTGACGAGCCATTGGTTCGTTTTTTATTACTGCGCGAACCAATGGTCGTGCAGTCACACTGCGTGATTGAAAAAGTCTTCAGTCCTCGGAGAAAAAGGAGTTTTTCCCCATAGCGTCTAGCGACGCAGTACTCGTTCCCGTATCTAAGGGAACCGAGGTTACGTTAGTAACCGAGTACGTTTTCATCTGGTCTCTGTTTCCTGTGTGAACCCGGGCCTCTGCCGTGTGTCACAGGAGCTCAGCGCCGCTCTCTTGGGCTGCTAATAACCATTTCTCATTCCCTTTCCTGACAGAAGGCAGTTTGGAGCCGACGGGACAGAGGTCACACCTCTGACGCAAGACTAAAACGTTACTTGCTCAAACATTTGCTTGTCGTTGAGTATTTGTTTTTCTTGGCATCTCTTAAGTGGCACAGTAGCGTAGCATGACTCTCCAAAGAAATATCATTTGTTTTGTTTGATTTCTGACTATAATAGGATAGTGAATTTCAGGAAGGCAAGCTCTAGAGGCTTTCTGCTTGCAGATGTACCATCATAAGAAATTCTATTAGATGTGAAAGTGCACTGAAAAATGAATGATTTTCTCTGAGGGCTGAACTGCTGGACCAACACGACTGCCAGTCACCTTGTGAGTTCAAGGACTCAGAGAGATATGGAAACATTTGCCACGTGATTGAACAGTTCTTGTTGGCTTATGCTCAAATTGCCAGGTCTGACCTTTCACCTTGCTGGTAAAAATACATCCACAGGATTGGAGAAGGGTGGAAGCGGGGGAATATGTTTGCGATCCCCAAGCAACAGCTCTATCATTCAAAATCATATCAGAGAAAAGTGTGAATAATGTTCTGCTGTGACATTAACCTGATAAACATGACATTGGTCCACTGAGGCTGAACACAAAGGTAACGTCCAGGATCTTTCTGCTTATTTGTAAAGTGTAGCTTCTTAAAATCAATCAACAGTTTCATCATTTTAAACTATTAAACATAAATTGAACCTATTATTGCATGATTAAAGGTGAACAATCTTTAATTGTAATTCACTTTTGACTCTTTCTACAGCATGTCATTAAAACAAGCATGCATTTTCTAAATTTTACTAATATTGTTGCGTTGATTAAGCTTGAACGTTGTAACCCTGTTACATGACATTAAAAAAGCCATCATACTGTTTTTTTTTGTTTTGTTTTTTGCTCAGTGTTAATTATCATAAAATAAAATGATACAAATCTGATTTTACAAAGACAAATTCTGAATTTTAATAACAGGGTTGCAAATATTGCAAAACTAATTTAAATTAAGTGTAAAATAATACTAATCAAATAATACTTTGTTTAAACTCCTGAGGATGACGGTTAGCATTTTCAATATTAGGCACCTCATTTCACTGACTGTTTGTTAAAGTAGAAAAAAGAACCCTTTGACAAATATTTTTAAATAATTTAAGATGCATTTTCTGTTATTTTTTCTTAATTAACACAAATAGCATTTGATATCACTGTGTGGCACTTAGTCGTCTATGTGCATGTCATACATCAGATACTCAAGTCCGTATATTGTCTTAATGGTGTGATATAATGGTCCACATCTCTACTCAGAGCTTTTTCCTCATATATTACATTTATGGAGGTGTTTAGTTTTCCCTCTGACAGCTGTATGGAGCATGAATCAGCCCATTATACTATGTGTTTAATAATATGTTATTTACTGCCGTTGAGTGGTCAGATTGGACTTATGGAGACCCATTTCACTCTCATTTGTGAAGGAACATGTGGTCCCAAGTACATACGTGTAAAATATGCCACTGGAAAATTAAATTAGACCTGTTCCAGGACGCGTGAAGTACATCGTCAAATTTCCAAGATTGAAAGCCTGTCATTAAAGGTGCAATTTACAGCAGACATAACAGGCAGACTTTCTGATTTCTGTAATGACATGAAGCAATGATGTCTCAAACTGAATCTAGGTGAGCAGAAACTAAGGAAAGGTTTCAGATACACAGTGCAAATAAGTTTCAAATTAAATCTCATATTCAGACATGGCTTCTAAAATACATTGCATTGTAAGCCAGTGGTGTTTAGGCCAGCATTACAGGCCATTGTATTAGGGAGAATGTTTAGAAAGAGCATGTGGTTTGATGGACATGCCATTGTCCATAGGCAAAGAGAAGTTGAGCCTCCGTCATGAATGTGTTGGTTTATCTGTCATTCCTCTTTCTTTTTGTCCTCTCTGTTCTGACATTATCATCCCAGGAGGAATTGCTCTATTCTTCGAGCTGTCCATTTGTGCTGATGGTTCCTGATCCCCCTCTCTAAAATGGAGGTAAGGAAAGGGCAGTAGAGTCACAAACAAAACCCTATTTATCCGGAGCACAATGCTATCAGGCGAGGCGTGCTGGAGACTCACTGATGGAATGACCCACACAGTGTGGAGGTGAGACATCAGCTATCAGCAGCTCACGCCACGCTCGTCTAACTCCAGCAGCTGTAGCAAGCATACATTCATCTGTGTAATCACAAAATATATTATGCTGTTTATGTTGGCGTCCCTGATAGCATTTGAGAATGTTTGTGAATTTGTCTGGACTTTCTATTGTGAAATTTAAATTACTTTCATGAGTCAAGTGAAGTCAAGTCAAGTAACCTTTATTTATATAGTGCTTTTAACAATACAGATTGTGTCAAAGCACTTAACAGTATCAAACTGGAGGATAGAGTGTCAGTAATGTATAATAATAAGATTAAACACTCAATTTTCGGTTAAAGGCATTTCATTATTGAGTTCAGAGATGTCATTGTCTAGCTCAGTTTAGTTTAAATACTATCTGTGAAATCAAATTGACGATAATCGCTAGAAATTAAGTGTCCCCAACTGAGCAAGCCAGAGGCGACAGCGGCAAGGAACTAAAACTCCCTCTGTGACAGAATGGAGAAAAAAACCTTGGGAGAAACCAGGCTCAGTCGGGGGGCCAGTTCTCCTCTGGCCAGATGAAACCCGCAGTTCAATTCCAACCCCAGCCATGTCAGATTGTGCGGCTTATCTGATTCCCGTGGTCTTGGCCCGATGGGGCATTTTAATTTATAGTTTAATGTATTTGTTATATTTGTGTTTTATTCATTATTTGAAGTTTTTCATTTATATGATTTATTCATTTGCTATAATTGTAATGTATAGTTTAATACATTTATTGTTTCTCAGTCTATTTTTATAATATGTATTTGTTTGTGTATTATAATTTTAATTTATAGTTTAATTCATTTAATATATTTCTGTTGTGTGTGTATATATATATATATATATATATATATATATATATATATATACACACACACACACACACACACACACACACACACACACACACACACACACACACACATATATATATATATATATATATATATATATATATATATACACACACAAGAACTACCTGTTCTGGCAAGGCCAGTGACTCCCAGGAATAGACTGTTTGACAACCAGGAAGAGGCTGGTGACTACTGGAGAGTTGGGGCTTGGGAAGACAGCACTCGGGGTGGGAAGGGTTGGCAGCCCAAACCACATTCTCCGAGAGGAGGAACCCTTTTTGAAGCTACAGATCGACTCATGGAAGTATACCCCCAGGGGAGCCCGAGAAGGGGGGAGAATGAGAACCCCAATCTGATTGACCCAAGGTTACCGACCAATGGCAATGGAGAAACGATAACGACCGCAGTATGCAGGTGCGGTAAAACCTGCAAAAACAGCCATGGCCTGAAGATCCATCAAGCCAGGATGAAGTGTTTGGAGAACGAACATGTGTCACAGCGCACAGATGTTACATCTGATGAGACGCAGGAGGAGCCGAGCCAGGAAGCACCCCATAGTGCTCAGAGCCTCCGTGTGCCACTAACCGTTCCCCCAAGTCTTCTGCCCCAGGCAAAGGTGCGAATCAAGTGGCCACAGGCCTGTAAGACAGCAGTTTGGAGGCAGTTCGACGAGGACGTCGACAAGGTGCTTGAAGCAACAGAGAAGGGAGATGTGGATCGAAGGCTGCAGGCAATGACGACCATCATCTCTAGCCTAGCTCAGGAGAGGTTTGGTGTTGAGGAGAAGCGATCAACTCCAACCACCTACTCCATGAACCATAGAGCCACGAAGATCCACAAAATCCGGCAGGAGTTGAAGTCCCTCAAGAAGCAGCACAAGGAAGCCAGTGAGGAGCAACACCCCCCCCCCCCCTGGAGGAGCTGAGAGCTGTCTTGAGGAAAAGGCTGATGACCTTGCGCAGAGCAGAATGGCACCGAAGGCGTCGAAAGGAGAGATCCAGAAAGAGAGCTTCGTTCATTGCCAACCCCTTTGGCTTCACCAAACAGCTCCTGGGACAGAAGCGTGACGGAAGGTTGCTCTGTTCAAAAGAGGAGATTGACCAGCATCTGCACAGCACTTACAGTGACCCTCTCCGGGAGGAAGAGTTGGGCCAGTGCAACATCCTTGTAGATCCACCTCCTCCCTCCGAGGAGTTTGACAGCAGGGAGCCACTGTTGAAAGAAGTCCAGGAGGTTGTGCGTAAAGCACGATCTAGCTCTGCCCCTGGACCAAGTGGAATTCCATACAAGGTCTACAAGAACTGCCCCTTGCTACTCAGGCGACTCTGGAAGATCATTCGAGTCATTTGGAGAAGAGGTAAGGTGGCACAGCAGTGGAGATTTGCTGAGGGAGTCTGGATCTCCAAGGAGAAAGATTCCAAGAAGATCAATCAATTTAGAATAATCTCATTGCTGAGCGTGGAAGGCAATATCTTCTTCAGTATAGTAGCAAGGCGTCTGACCAACTTCCTCTTAACTACATAGATACATCTGTGCAAAAGGGAGGAATTGCTGGAGTCCCAGGTTGCTTAGAACACACGGGAGTGGTGACTCAGCTCATCCGGGAAGCTCGTGAATACAAGGGAGACCTCACGGCACTGTGGTTAGACTTGGCCAATGCATATGGCTCTATCCCCCACAAGCTGGTCCAGACCACCATGACCAAGCACCATGTGCCACATCATATTGCAGATCTGATCTTGGATTATTACAAACATTTCAGGATGCGAGTCTCTGCAGGAGGTGTGACATCAGATTGGCACAAACTGGAGGTGGGAATAATCACAGGCTGCACCATCTCTGTGATCCTATTTGCAGTGGCTATGAATATGATTGTCAAATCGGCAGAGCCTGAGTGTCGGGGGCCCCAAAGCAGAGGAGGGGTCCGACAACCGCCAATCAGAGCATTTATGGATGACCTGACAGTCACTACAGAGTCAGTGCCAGGAGGCAGGTGGATACTCCAAGGGCTGGAAAAGCTCATTCGGTGGGCTCGGATGGAGTTTAAACCAGCCAAGTCCCGTTCGCTAGTGTTGAAGAAGGGCAAGGTTACGGACAAGTTCCATTTCAGTATCGAAGGGACAAAGATACCATCATTGTCAGAACAGCCGATGAAAAGCTTGGGCAAGGTTTTTGTCAGCAGCATCAGAGACTTCGCATCAGTCCAGTCAACCTGCCAGGAGCTGGATAGCTGGTTAAGAGCAACAGACCGTTCTGGCCTTCCCGGCAAGTTTAAAGCGTGGATTTACCAACATGGTATACTGCCAAGAATACTCTGGCCGTTACTTGTGTATGAGGTTCCCATTTCCACGGTGGAGACCTTGGAAAGGAATGTCAGCAGCTGTCTCAGGAGATGGTTAGGGTTGCCTAGGAGTCTCAGTAACATCGCCCTCTATGGAAACACCACAGTGCTCCGGTTGCCTCTGAAATCCCTGGAAGAGGAGTTTAAAGTGACTCGGGCACGTGAGGTGCTGATGTATAGAGACTCCAATGACCCAAAGGTGGTGCAGGCAGGAGTGTTGGTGAGGACAGGGAGAAAATGGAGCGCCCAAGCCGCTGTGCTGGATGCACAGGCTCGACTGAGGCACAAAGAGCTTGTGGGAGTGGTGGCCCGAGGCAGAGCGGGCTTGGGGATGTTCCCAACACCTCCTCGACATAAAGAGTGGAAGGAGAAGGAGAAACGTAGCCGAATATATGAAGAGGTCAGAGCTGCTGTGGAGGAAGGAAGGATGAGTAGAGCAGCTGGAATGGGGCAACAGGGGCCTGGACCAGGTGGGACCAGGCCATGGACCGCAAGGTCACCTGGACGGAGCTCTGGCAAAGCGAGCCGCACCGCATAACCTTCCTGATTCGGGCAGTGTATGACGTCCTGCCTAGCCCAGCAAACCTCTGTACGTGGGGAAAAGCAGACACACCAACTTGCCATCTGTGCCCAGCTTGTGGAACGCTGGAGCACATTCTGAGCTCCTGCCCAACAGCGCTCGGCCAGGGTCGTTACACTTGGCGTCACAACCAGGTGCTGAAATCTATTGCAGATACCATCAGCAAAGAGATCAGCAAAAGCGGCCGACTGAGCAATACCACTCGCTCAATCACATTTGTTAGGGCAGGAGAACAGCCACAAGCAGAGAGGAAGGCACCAGCAGGGATCCTGGCATCAGCCAAGGACTGGAAACTCTCTGTGGATTTGGAGAAGCAGCTGAAATTCCCCCAGCACATCGTCAGCACAACTATGAGGCCAGATATTATTCTAGTCTCAGAGAGTACCAAGAATATAATCATCATGGAGCTGACCGTGCCATGGGAGGGCCGCTTGGGAGAAGCCCATGAAAGAAAGATGACCAAATATGAACATCTGGTCATAGACTGCCGAGCACAGGGCTGGAAGACGAGATGCATGCCTATCGAGGTTGGCTGCAGAGGATTTGTGGGGCGTTCCCTCCACAAAGCCTTTACTGCGCTGGGCATTGCAGGAACAACAAGGAGCAGGGCCATCAAGAACACCACCGACGCAGCCGAGAAAGCCTAGAGATGGCTCTGGATCCATAGAGGAGCACCATGGGGGCAAGCGAGTGCTACCTGAACACAAGTCGCGGTCTGATCAGCCGTGGCTGGGTCGCCTGGGCGAGGGTGTCTGATGTTGAAAGACCCGAAACACCCAAGGACCCCAGGTTACATCACTGATGATGGGTTCAGGTGCATCTGAAGATGTGTTTCAAGAACTAATATATATATATATATATATATATATATATATATATATATATATATGTAACCCTTTTCTTAACCCTAGGGGTTAATTGAATTATTTCTCTAACAAAAATCCTGGATCCCCGACAGTTAGAATTAGGCCGGTATTTTTTCTTTTAGTGTTTACAAAAAATCTAAATTGTAGATGAATATTTTCTCCTGTACCAATTTTACCCAATCCCTTTACTAAAGATCAATTAAACAATTCTTATTCGCTATTCACGGGAATTCAGTAACTTCATGAATGATTTAACTTGCCAGAATCAATGAAATACCAAAGTACAAATGTTAAAGAGAAAAATGTATTTTTACATTAATGTAATAACTCCCTTTTTTCTTAAAGAAAACAGTAAATGAAGAAATCAATAACAACCTTCTTTTTAAAGAAAACAAGTAAACAATTCCCCCTGATGATATGCAAGTTGCTTCTTTTATTTTAAATAAAATAAATAAACCTCTTTTGCAGTCTCAGAATGGTCCTTTTTCTTTCACACTTATTACACTCTCCTTGTTAACCTTAGCTTTATTCCTATTTTTAGAATACTATAACTCAATTCAGATATACATTGTCAATTTAGAACCCCATTCTGGTAAAACACTCAATTTCTTCTAGAACCACATAATACAATGAAAAAAACAATAATCTCTCTTTCCAGCTCAGTAATACACTTGACAAAAACTTGCAGTTTACATCATACACTGTCTTTCAGTACTGTATGCACATAGCTCAAATATAGTCGTTCAATTGTAAGAGAGTCAGTCAAACAGTTCAATTGTACGATCGATCGTTATCGTAGGGGCCCAGTTCGTTGGTGCACATTAATCAGATGATGAATTCAAAGTAATCGCTCACAGTCAATGAGTCACGAAAATGAATCCACTTACGTTCTTCCGATGATAATGAGGTAATATTGAAATCACTCACGGCACAACCTCACTGCTTCTAGTCTCGAACGGTCCCTCTCACACAACAAGTCCAGTCCAACGAAGTCCCTTGGAGAAACAGGATGCGTCCCTGCACAAGTCCACCACGAACTTCATCGATGCAGTTACTTTTCACGAAGGCAAATGCCTCTAGCCGTTAGCTCACACAGGGTGACTCAAACGATGGCGAATAAAACAATAGGGAAAATAAAAATACTTTAAGCAAATAAACCAAAATAAACAAGAGTTGTTCCCTTTCACTTTGGGCCTTATATTACAAAATATACACGGTCTCCAAAATGATGACGACTCAGATTTTTACACACACCGAATTCACATGCAGCTTCTGTTCGCCATGTGCGATGCTCCTCCTTCCTTCTTCCTCATTACGTGACTCACGTTATGACGCAACCTCAAGCTCAACAGTCACTGGCTTGCAATAGTACACCTGTATTGAACACACTTTCTCATCGGATATAAGCAAGCATATAGTTGTTGCATCATATTTCAAAATAAAGAAAAATAAAATAAAATCAATTTTAATACTTTGAATAATTTCTGACACAAAGCATATTAAACAAGGTATATTTTAGGAGTCCCTACACACTCCCCCCACCAAAAATCCAGTATGTCCCCATGCTGGTTACAAAATTACCATGCATCCATTTAAATGGTAACCATCTGTTTACAGGGCACAAGTACAGATTGGTTGTTACATATTTCACACAAGGCATTAGGATTACACCACCAAGCATGTGAACTGTTGTAACCCCCAGAAACATTCAGTTTTTCGGTATCTGCTACATTAATACCACAGCGTTGAGATGATACAGACTGTATGTATGGCACACCCAGCTTATCATAGGTAAATCTGGTATAAGGCCTCCTCTCCCTACTTGATCTACGTAATTCAGGAGGTACAACCTCTGGCTGAGTTTCATTATTAGTAGGAGCAGTAGCCTGTAAGGTACTCTTATGAGCTTCAGTCATTACATCAACTACTTCAGTATCGCCATCGTCAGCTACTAGCTGAACATCAGAAATTTCACTCTGACATGGAATTACTGGTATTTCTGAAACATTGTGAGCATCACTAGACTCTGAGCCTTCTACATCTTGTACAGGGTTTTCACTCTGAATCTCATCTGTCACATGAGAAGGAATGTTTACCACATCCTCAGCATAAAACCCAAACTCAGACTCTGAATCTGAAGAATTATATTCTCTTGAAAAGGCATCAACTACAAGTGGTGAGTTTTCTGACTCAGCAGTTTTACGCTTCTCTTTTTCTTTCCTACACCTCAAAGCTCTAGGTGAAAGAGTAGGATTAAGATCAACCTGAGGACTTAACCTCACTTCCTGTCCTAAAGGCAAGACATGATTGCAGTGCATGACTTTGACTGGTCCATTACCATCAACAGGCTTCAAACGATACACTGGAATACTTGACAATTGACTCTCCACTACATAGGGATTAGCGCTCCACCTATCTGCAAGCTTTTGTTTTCCCTTGTGGCCAAGGTTTCAATTCAGAACTCTATCACCCACATTCAAGCTATGACAGCGAACTTTCTGATCATACCTTGCTTTATTACTCTGATTCATCTTCTCAGAGGTAGCTTGAGCTAACTGATAGGCTGCCTGTAATTCCTGCTTCATTTTGGACACATACTTGGAGTATGACACAGGTGATGTATTATCAGCCGAGACGCCAAAACAAATATCGACAGGCAACCTAGCATCTCTGCCGAACATAAAAAAAATAGGGGGAAAAACCAGTAGCCTCGTTGGAGGTACAGTTATATGCATGCACCAAATGCGCTATGTGCTGACTCCATTTGCTTTTCTGACTAGGCTCAAGGGTACCCAGCATATCCAACAAGGTCCTGTTAAATCTTTCAGGCTGGGGATCACTTTGTGGGTGATAAGGGGAGGTTTTAGACTTCTTCACCCCTAGCATAGTCAGCATGTCAGCCAACAACTGGCTCTCAAAATCCCTGCCTTGGTCTGAGAGTATTCGAGTAGGAAGACCATAATGTATGAAATACTTTCCCACAAAGTCTTTGCCACTGTAGAAGCTTTTTGGTCCCTCATGGGAAAAGCTTGAGTGTAACGCGTGTAATGGTCAGAAACCACCAAAACATTACACACATTCCGGGAATCAGCTTCGATGGAAAGAAAATCGATACGAACGAGGTCCATAGGTCCTGAACTCTGCATGTGAGACAATGGAGCAGCTCTTTGTAATCCTTCCTCATTCTTGATACAGAATTCCTCCAAGTCCATCCATGCTCGCATCCACGAGCAAAACATATGGCTTTTGAGCGTCGACAAAGGCTAGCACTGGAGCTTGAGTTAGACAGTTTTTCAGGGTTTGGAAAGCTATATCACGCTAAGCAGTCCATCGGGATCCGAACGGTTCAGAAGACTTGTAGCAGGGTTTGGTGTTACTCTCAGGTGAATTTTTGTTTCTCTTCCTTGCAGTACCAGCAGAAGAAGGATACCCCTGCAGCAATTCATTTAGAGGTCGGCACAACTTTGAGAAATCCTTCACGAAACGCCGGTAATATCCACAGAACCCTAGAAACGATCTGAGCTCTGTCACTGTCTGGGGCTGAGGCCAGGATACTACAGCCTCGATTTTGGAAGGATCAGTGGATATTCCATCCTCTGACACAATATGCCCTACGTAGTTCACAGAAGTCCTGCTGAATTGACACTTGTCAAGGGAGATCTTTAATCCCTCATCCCTCAACCTATCAAGGACTTTCAAAAGGCGCTCTTCGTGCTCGTCAATGATTCGTCCAAAAATGATTAAATCATCCAAGTATACTAGCACTTCCAAAAAGTTCATATTCCCCACAGTGCGTTCCATAACTCTTTGGAAAGTGGCAGGTGCTCTGCAGATGCCCTGAGGCATACGCTCAAATTCATAGAACCCCACCGGACAGATGAACGCAGTCTTCTCCTTGTCAGTGTCACTCATGGGTATTTGATAATACCCACTCATCATGTCGAGAACAGTGAACCATCTACTTCCTGAAAGGCTATGGAGGGCATCCTCAATGCGGGGCACAGTATACTGGTCTGGTATAGTCCTTCCCAGACTTTTTCCGCACCACGACAATTGGCGAAGCATAGGGGCTGCGGGACTCTGATATAATGCCACTACTCTGCAGTTCTTGTAGGTGCAGTCGCACATCTTCGAAGTCAGCGGAGGCAAGACGGCAAGATATTTCTCTGAAAGGTCGTGAATCATTCAACCTTATCTCATGAGTGGTGCTTTTTGAACATCCCACATCCCACTCATGTAGAGAAAACACGTCCTTTCTCGGCATTATTTTCTCACACAATCTTTGTTTTGCTTCCTCGGGCATTGGAGAATCTCCAAAATCGAAAGATGCAGGTGTCAAAGTATTTTGCTCTGGTGGCTGTTTAGCGGTAAGTTGTGGCACCAAAGATACTGCAAAAACATGGGCAAGAGGAGTTCCTCGCTTCACCCATGCTTCTTTTGTAGACACGTTCTTGACGGTCACTGTGACCCGGCGACTGGATACAACGGACACTGAATGAAGTTCAGGCCTCACCTCTAGATCATCAGAGCTTGTATCACCAACTGCTGCTCTGTCTACTAACACTAAATATTCAGTCATTTGACCAGGAAACTTGAGCAGACCGGGAAGTTGCAGAACTTGTTTTGGTGTTAAGACAACAGGATTAGGCTTCACGAACCAAACTGCTCCATACTTGTCTGGGTCATCCTGTGAAACATCTGTTTGTTGAATAGTCTCATACACCTCTCTGATTACAGGATGTATGGTCAGCACATTCAAGAATTTCTCACCAGCTTGTTCACGACAAGTCTCAAGCAGCTTCTTCACTAAGCTAGTGTTGGTCCCAAGCAAAATAGCTATTCCTTCCGGTTTCACAGGGTCAGGATATACAATGGCAAGCGTGTCAATCACTTGATGCACTCCAGCTTTCCGTAAACTCAAGTCTAAGGGGCAAGTATCCATCATAGGGGTATTTGTGAGAGCTTAGACCCCAAATCTCAAGGTTTTCCACAGGCTGAAGATCCAAATGTTTCAAATAAGTGTCATAAAAACTGTGGTAATATAGAGTAACCTGCGAACCGCTGTCAAGAAGAGCTTTGGCGTAGATACCTTCTATCTGGACAGGCACTTCGGAGACAGGTCCTACTAACCCCTCAGGCAATTTTGGCTTATCGGCATCAAACATGAATGAACCACAAGTGGAACGTGTTATCTCAGGAGCCCCGTGCCGTTCCTTCACTGGACTCCTGCCCAGTTTCCCTGCAGGCGCTGCATCTTTATCAGCTTCTGATTCACTTTTCTGAGGTCCTCAGGTGCTTGCACTCCCATTTATTATGTCCGTCTTCACCGCATTTGTAGCAAAAAAATCACAGGCACTGGTGGCTGTGTAGGTTTAGCTTTTTGGGAGGTATCTCAGTTCACACTCTCATAGTTTTTACTGGGTGTTTTATGAGGAGCACAATCAAAAGCACAAGGTACAGTAGCCACGTTCAACAATTGACTTACCTGGATAGATAGCTCTTTAACCTCCTTCTTCAGGTTTTGTAATTCAGACGGCACAGATGCCTGGGGATAGGCAACAGTGGCAACAGAAGCTTTAACATTTTCCCTTGCAGCTACCCAGTGTTCTTCTTCACGTATTTCCTTCATTAACTGTGAAAAAGATGGAGGACTCTGCAAAGTGTGAGTCATTCTGATTCGCAAAGCAACCATATCATTAGTAAGTGCTCCCTTAATTAGCTGCTCCATTCTGGCTGTATTTATGCCAACTGCATCAATCCCACCCTTCAACAAGGATCTGTGAAGAAGTTTGTCTAGGCGGTACAAGAAAGCTGAACGTTTCTCTCCACTTTCCTGGTAGGTGTGACGAAATCTAGCCATGAGGTCAGGCCCACTCTCAGTAGTTCCATATGCAGTTTCAAGGGCAGCTAAGTACTCATTTGCAGTCGCAGATGGACTACTCACTTTTAAAAACCTGACAATATCAGCAGCAGGACCTCGCAAACTCTCTACGATGCGTTGTTTCTTTGCAGCTTCGGTGCACTGCCATTCACTTATCATTTGAGCGGCCTGCTTCATCCAGATTTCCTACTCTTCTTCACCTGGAGGGACAGGTTTCAGCCCTGAAAACAACCTCAACTTTCTGTAGCCGGGACTATCACTGGAAACTTGGTTGCACCGATCTACTAATTTGCCTATGGCATCAACGAGGTCCACACTGACATCAGATTTAGGAGACTGCTTTCCCATAATCAGGGCCTTCACTTCATCCATAGACTTACCCTCCTGCTGCAACAATGCTTGCAGCTTGAGCTGGAAGGTATCACCTTCAGAGGCAGGGCCAGGAGCTACTACACTGCCTTCTAAGTTGACACTCCAGGGTCCAGCTTCATTTTCTATACCTATCTCGGGAGGTATAACATCAGGTTCTAAATCAGCACTGGCCTCCACTAAAATAAACAACCATCTGCCAGTTATGTCACCTCAGCGACCACGTATTGTAGTGCGGATTTTTACTGCAATGTTTGCTAGCACTTGAGATGCAACCTCAACTGTACCCCAATGAAAGGGCGAAGATAGCCTTTATCATCTCCCTTCTAAAAGCAAAGCATTACAATGGGCAGAGACTATCTGGGCACAAGAAGGTACCGTAACACAATCTCTACAAAATTTCATTCTTCACTTCCGTGACGTATTTAGTAAGCCTGCCCATGACACTTCAGTTAGTGATCAACTATATCATTTACGACAAGATTCCCTGCCTATTAATAAATATGCCCTTCAGTTTCGCACCCCGCGCCGCAGCCAGCGGTTGGAATGAACGTGCCCTCCTTACTGTCTATTGTCAAGGGCTGGAACCTCGACTCCGCTTGCAGCTGGCTGCCTTTGACGATTCCCTTGGACTAGAAAACCTCATACAACATTCCATTCGATGTTCAACATGAATGATGTCTTGTCTAGCCGATATCACTCCGGATTCTGGTTGCAATTCACTCCTCCGTCGCCAAACCGACCAGCACCATCCAGAACCAGTTAACGAGCCCATGCAGATCGACAAGTCACGTCTGTCTAATCAGGAACGACAAAGAAGATTTTCACCTGGTCTGTGTCTGTACTGTGGAGAGAAAGGTCATCTGCAAGCGACATGCCCCTTGAGACCCCCTCACCTCTTGGTGAGTACCATTCACCCAGTCGTACATAACCTGAAACATAACCTCTCTTCCAGTCTTTGCCCTCCTCGATTCCGGGTCAGCCGGGAACTTCATCTCGTGAAGCCTCTGTCGTCAGCTCAACCTCCCCACCACAGCTACTCAAAAGAATTACCAGATCCAATCGGTAACCGGTACATCCATCAATCGTAGATGTGTTAATTGTTGTGCTGGGCCGGTGCATCTTAGGATCGGATTACTGCATGAAGAGGACATTCAATTACTGGTTCTGGAGGGTTCAACGGCCAATATCAACCTGGGACGGCCATGGTTCATACAACACGAGCCCATCATTTCCTGGCATACTGGGGAGGTCCTGAAATGGGGTAACCAATGCTTCACCGATTGTTTTCCCAATGCTCCTAAACCTGTTTCTCCTTCAGTCGATACCGTCACCCTGAACTCCACATCCATCGATAGCCCTCCAGAGAAATTATCCGTAGATATTCCCACATGTTATTCCTATTTCAGTGATGTATTCTGTCCCCAGAAAGCCTCCCAGCTGCCTCCACACCGGCCATGGGACTGTGCAATCGACCTTTTACTGGGTGAGCCAGTGTCCCGTGGAAAAATCTATCCACTCTCCATACCTGAGCAGAAGGCCATGGAGTATATTGAGGAGGCCCTCAAATAAGGTTATATTCATCCCTCAACGTCCCCTGCTTCGTCAAGCTTCTTCTTCGTGGCTAAGAAGGACGGAGGATTACGACCTTGTATCGATTATCGAGCTCTCAACAAGATAACGTTCAAGTTCCGTTATCCTCTTCCCCTCGTCCCAGCGGCATTGGTACATCTTCGCGGAGCCACCGTGTTCACCAAGTTGGACCTCCGCAGCGCCTACAACCTCATCAGAATACGTGAGGGGGACGAGTGGAAGACAGACTTTGTGACCCCTACCGGCCACTATGAGTATCTGGTTATGCCCTATGGTCTTGTCAATGCCCCCTCCGTATTTCAAGACTTCATGCATGAGGTGCTCCGTTAGTATCTCCACAAGTTTGTGTTGGTTATAGATGCCATCCTCATCTACTCCCGCAGCATGGCCGAACATCGCCACCACGTTGCGGAGGTCCTGCAACGCCTGAGAGACTTCCATCTGTTCCTCAAGGCAGAGAAGTGCTCTTTACATCGTTCCTCAGTGCAGTTCCTTGGGTATAACATCAGCAGTGGTGGCATCCAGATGGACGAGGGGAAGGTGGACGCAATCCGTAACTGGCCCACTCCTGACTCCATTAAGGAACTCCAGCGTTTCCTGGGGTTTGCCAACTTTTACCGCCGCTTCATTCAGAATTACAGCTCAATCACTAGCCCACTGACCAACCTGCTCCGCGACAAACCCAAAGCCCTAGTCTGGACCGCGGCAGCCACCGAAGCCTTTGAGAGGCTCAAGGAGGCGTTTACCCACGCTCTAGTCCTTGTTCACCCTGACCCCAGGAAACCATTCATTGTGGAGGTAGATGCGTCCACCTCAGGAGTTGATGCCATTCTCTCCCAGCAGCAGGGGACACCAGCTAAACTACATCCATGTGCCACCTTCTCACGCAAGCTCAGCCCGGCGGAAAGGAACTATGACATCGGTAACAGGGAGCTTCTCGCCATCAAGCTGGCCCTAGAAGAGTGGAGGCATTGGTTGGAAGGTGCACAGGACCCCTTCACAGTTCTCATCGACCATAAGAACCTGCAGTATCTGAGGGAGGTCAAGAGACTGAATCCTCGTCAGGCCCGATGGGCCCTCTTTTTCACACGCTTCAACTTCACGATTTCCTACCACCCCGGACCCAAGAATGTCAAGGCCGATGCCCTGTCCCGCCTTTATAACTCACAGGAAGAGACCAGCAAAGAGCCCAAGTCCATCATCCCTGAGAAAATGATCGTCAGTCCTATTCAGTGGGATTCTAGTCCCTTCACCCCCACCAATGCTTCCACGGCCACTCCGCCAGACTGTCCACCAGGCTTGCAGTATGTTCCTAGGGCGCAACGCACACAACTCATTCAATCCGTGCATTCATCTCTGGGCACTGGCCATCCAGGGGCCAACAACACCCTCTCAGAGATCGCTTCTGGTGGCCCAATATGGCCAGAGATGTTAGAAGGTTCGTCCAAGGATGTGTAGACTGTGCCATTTCTAAGAGTCCACGCCACTTATCAGCAGGCAAGCTACTTCATCTGCCCGTACCCAATCGGCCCTGGTCACACCTAGGTAACTCTCTCTCTCAGACGGTAACACATGCATTCTAGTGGTGGTCGATCGATTTTCTAAGTCTTGTCGTCTGCTCCTTCTCAAGGGTTTGCCCACGGCCATGGAGACTGCTGAGCTAATGTTCAACCACGTCTTCCGATACTTTGGGATTCCTGAGGATATAGTCTCTGACCGTGGACCCCAATTCATATCAAGAGTATGGAAAGCCTTCTTCAAGCTGCTAGGTGTGACCATCAGTCTGTCTTCTGGATACCATCCCCAGACGAACGGGTAGACCGAAAGGAAGATCCAGGAAGTAGCCCGATTCCTTCGAACCTTTTGCCATGGCCACCAGGACTCTTGGAACCAGTTAATTGGCTGAGCCGAGTACGCCCAGAATTCACTGCGCCAACCAGCTACCGGTATGACTCCGTTCCAGTGCGTACTCAGTTACCAGTGTCCGCTTCCCGCACAGTGTTAGCAGGGCCGTACACAGGTTTTTATAAATATCGAGGTCCCAAAATGGAGATTGGTTGGGGGGTTCGGGGGCATACTCCCCCGAGAAAATTTAGATTTTCCTGACTTACATGTGTGCATTTTAAGATGTTTTAAGGCTCATAAATTGGATAATAATATAGGTTTAAAACCAAGTCAGTGGGCAGTAGAATAAATTATTTTTTAAGATAACATTCTTAAACATGAGAATCAGATTAAATGTTGCAATGAATGATCCACGCTACAAACTGGAAATAGAGAAGATATAATTTATATTTATGAATTTAATAAACTCAGTTACAATTATCCTGGTAACCTCCAGTAAAATCACATGTCTAAAATGATTAAACATGAATTTATTATTGTATTATATTATGATATTATTATAAATATATATTTTTTTTATTCACACTGATAGAAAATGATCTTTTCCAATAAGTTTAAACTGTTTTTTACATTTTATGGGCATTTTTACCTTTATAAAGCCATTTTTTTTCTAAAAGTGTCCATTATATTTTGAGTCAAATTCTTACATTTAATCAGTGAAAAAGAATAAGACATTTGGGCTGTTACCAAGCAAATTAAATTGGTGCATCTAAATGCATCTGAAGTATGTATTTACACACTGTTTAATGCTAGACATGAATTCATTTAACCTGCAATTACAAATGCATAAATAATGTTTTGATATATTAAACATAAAACGTTGAATACTTATATTTGAAATGATTTAAAGTACACATGAAATCAAAATTGACAATATTTATTTTGTTAGTGCACATTGCTATTTTTGTGGTGAGCAATTCATCCGTGTAAGTCAATCCACAAAGCTCTATTTTTTGCATTTCGAGGAAGTAGGAATATCAGAGAGGTCGCGGTTGTGTTCGAATCACTTCTCATGCGAATGCTTCAAGAATTGGTCACAACACGAAATGGGGTTTGTGAAATATCTGTCATTAACAGTTATAACAGTTACGGCTGTCCCATCAGTCTACACCGTTGGCTCCTCACAAAGTTTGAAGGTAAGTGCAACTACCATAGCAACCAAGCTTTTGTCAGACGTTAAACATAATATAGGTCTACCAGCAGAAATTCTTGTCATAGCACACAAAATGAATTAAATGAATTTTGGTGCGTGAACGTGCCAACAACAACAACACTAGTTTAGTACTGAGATTCATCATAAGGATAATCTCTTCCTCTTTACTACTGGTTATATCACTAAGTGCAAATGAATGAACATCAGAAGGTATGTTGAAGAATACAGTACAGCCTATTGAAATGTATAATCAATCAATCAATCAATCAGTGTTTCAACCACATAAATCTTAAGAAAGACTTAAGAATAATTCTTACTCAAAGTTTAATTCAAAAGCTGGCAGTACTGTCAAATGATATAATTTTGCATTGCACTCATATCATAATGTGATGCAATACCTGTTATACAGCCCCCAACAAGAGATATGGCATGTCAGTGTGATGCACCATCTTTGTGTGTCAAGAGCGTGTCGATACAAACAATAACACAAAAGCTGGAAAGACGGAGTAAAGGTAAAGTTATAGGCTACTATCTGTGCTTATCTGTGTACATTAGCTGGGAATAGTTTTCTTGTGTTGTGTTTCATGGGTTTGATTGTAATATGTGTGTGTTGAAAATTTTAGGTATTCAAGTGAAGCCTTTTGGATGCTCTGTTAGCATCTTTTGTTCAGAGAGTGTTGGCACAAGTCTCGAACCACCATGTTTCACATCATCACCAATTAAAAGGCCACGCATGGAAGATACCACAATCAATGACAATCAATGTATGCTGTTTTATAGAGTTTTTGAATGGATGCTGAAGGTTTTAGACCTCCGTGAAGTTGGCACCCCATAAAAATAAATAATCACCAAAACTATGCCATTTGTTTGTGCTACGTTTGTGCTGATTTGTGCTGCAAAAATTAGCGTTTGTGCTGGTTCGGTGTTCGAGATATTAAACATTCTTTTTTTTTACCCTGTGACGTCACTCTCCACCCCATGCCGTCCAAATTGCTCCAAACCAGCACAGTTCACTGATGCTGGTTTGTGCCGTTAAAACAAACACTGTATCTATTTTCCTTCCTTAGATATAACTACATATTTTCAGGAGCTGTGATGTCACTCTCCACCCCAGTTCGTCTAAATCGCACACAAAACTGGTGTCATTCGATTGTGCTGATTTGTGCTGTTGAAATTAATGTCAAATATATTTCCTCTTCTTAGAAATAACAAAAACAATTATGGGTAGTGACGTCACTCTCCACCCCATGCCGTCCAAATCCATCCAAACCGATGCTATTCGTTTTTGCTCGATTTGTGCTCGTTTGTGCCGTTAAAAGAAGCCCTGTAACTATGACCACTTCTTTTATATAACGGAAATAAACTTTTTACGAACAGTGACGTCACTCTCCACCCCAGTTTGTCTAAATCGCACAAAACTGGTGTCATTCATTTGTGCTCGATTTGTGCTGTTCAAATTTACATTGTATCTATTTCCCGTCCTCAGAAATAACAAATACAAAACAGGCCAGTGACGTCACTCTCCACCCCATGCAGTCCAAATCTCTCCAAAAAAGTGCCGTTTGTTTGTACTTGTTTGTGCTGCTGAAACAAATGTCTCCTGACGCAGCTCGAGTTCCTGAAGAGGAACTGGAAACTGCGACCACGGCGTCTAACGTCCAGGAGCTTTCTCACAGTGTACACTGGAGTATCATCCACTATACGAGGGGGTCGGGGAAGAACAGGATGAAGAGGGTAATAAAAGAAAGGCTTAACCCTGGATACATGAAAGACAGAGTGAACCCGACCAAGCATGTGAGGAAGCTTGATCCGCACTGTCACCAGACTCAGAAGTTTGGTGATGAGATATGGCCCAATGAACCTGGGTGCCAGCTTACGAGAAGGCACCCGGAGAGGCAGGTCCTTGGTGGAAAGCCATACTTTCTGACAACACACGTACTGAGGAGCAGGAGACCTGTGACGATCAGCTGCTGCTTTGGTCCGTCTGGAAGCCTGGGCCAAGACCTCCTTAGCCCTCCTCCAGGTGTGACGACACCGACGGATGAAGGCTAAGGCAGACGGGACCGCAGCTTTGGGTCCCTGAGCAAGGAAAAGAGGTGGTTGGTAACCCATGGAACATTGAAAGGGAGACATACCTGTGGACGCTACAGGAAGGGAATTGTGGGAATACTCAACCCACGGTAGCTGCTGACTCCAGGAGCTTGGACTATGTGATGCCAGGCAGCGGAGAGCTCTCTCGAGATCCTGGTTGCCTCTTCTGTATAGAATTTATAGTGGGCTTGCTACTGCTGATGGTTGTCTTTAACCAGGTTTCACCCAAGGATTTTTTTTCGAAAAAATATTTAGTGCTTTAAAATATTTACGTTATAGATTAAATTTTTCATGTGTCGACAAAATCTTTAACGTTTAACTTTAGCGCATAAATTCCATATTGATACTTCAAATGTCTCAAAAATTAGTTTGGAAACAGTTTTTGTCGAGAAAAGGTAATTTTAATTAAACATGTAACTCAGCGAATACTCAACACACAGACATGAGAGTTATATCTATAGAAAGCTTGAAGTGTCTTCTTTCAAATTAAGTAAGTCATATTGAAAACAAATATTCTGTGATGAAGTAATCCGTATGAAACCAACACGATGTTCAGTCTGTCCCGTCTAACTCATTATCTCTAATGCGATCCCGCCCCCTAGCCTTTTTTTTATGATAATACAAAGCATGAATGAGTCTATGGCTACAAAACCTATATAAATATATATATATATATATATATATATCAGTGGCGGCTGCTGGTCTTTCAAAGAGGGGAAGCTAATTTTCGGCCTACATCATAAAAATTGTCCATTTATTAATACGTAAATTCTGCCATCGTGTGCAGTTTTCTAGCTGGCTAGTTCACCGCCTGGCCTACTGTATGAATGAACACAAACGATCTAAAAAAACATTAAACTCGACGGAGGAAATGTGGGAATTAGGTTAAACTGAAACAAGGAATGTGGTGTATAATTGTGTGAAATGTATAATGAAAATTGGGAAATTTCGCCAAGCAAATATCAAGAAATAGGTTGCAACAGTTTGTCTTTTGACTACACTTGCAAAGTCCACTATGGGACTGAACTCGAATCAGTGTTGCCAACTTCTTTCGATGGAAAGTAGCTGATGATGATGTCATGCACTAATTAGCATATTCATTACGTCATCGCGTCATATTTCCTTTTACATTTGTTTGTCTCTCTGTGCTCATACTGTATTTTAATGCAGCTAAATTCTCAATAAAACTGTTTTCCTTTATATATTTTACTGCTTATGTTGTCAGTCAACGGGATAAATATGAAATAGTGACTGAAACGCAGCCCTTTAAGAATACATAACCAGCTCTCCCTCCCAAGAAGTTAGTCTGCACAAAAATCCTAATTTATAATCGAGCCGTCATCTGATGAAATCAAATAATACACACAAGATAAGACAAGACAAGTCCTGTGCTGTGGTTTCGGCTATATTTGCATGTAAAATTAGAGAAGCAACATAATATCTATTTGAACTGAACGCGCTGCTCCTCTCAGCCGCTCACTGAACAGAGAAAGAGGTGCGTGCGCGCTGACCTCGCGTCGTTGCGGCAGTACCAGCGATCACAGAGACTCGCTAAGATTTGTCAAAGAAGTCGCTAGATTTGTCGCTAGTCACTTTTGGGGAAAAAGGTTGCTAGGGTGGTCTGAAAAGTCGGTAAGTTGGCAACACTGGCTCGAATAGCTTCAGCATCAGCGACTTCTTATAGGACACAATCGCTGTCAATCAAAAGGAGATGCAGTCTTTCGACAAACCCTCCAATCATCACGCAGAAGCCCGGAGTTCAGCCCCGCCCACTCCTCCATTCACCCCCAGAGACGCTGAGCGTCCGGGGGCGGGACATAATCGCAGCATTTATCCAATAACCATCTAGTTTTGAAGCACTGAAAAAAACTATTCAAAGCAGCCCCATTGAAGTCAATGGACGCTGGGCTTCAACAGGCAAATACACTGATGCTACGGGAATATATGAGAAGGAAATCGAGTCACCTGCTATATGTAGCTGATTCTGAACGAACTAGTCTTCGAGGTGAACGTGTTCTAACGCATTTTTAATCCATAAAATGTTAACACAATAGTACATGTTTGACCATTAATTTTTTGACATTATAGGGAAAGCCGAGCTTCCCTTGCAGTCTTAAAGAAATCCCCACTGATATATATATATATATATATATATATATATATAGATGCTCCTGATATAAACATGTTCACAAATGTTTTTTCTTTTTTTTTGGTTGTTTGTATTTTATTGAATCAGACACCTGCACCACAGATGATGAATCCTGCTGACTTTCAATCTCTTAAAACTGTTTTCCTCTGAGAGCGCTGCACCAACATCAGATGGTCAACTACACTGATATTCTATGGTAAAACAAGATCCCTGACTACTGATTATGTTTTTTTTCTTCTTGAATCCATGGAAAGTAGCAGAAACACTTAAATAACACGTAAATATCAGGTATGATTTATTTGTTTCACTTGTTGAACAGAATCTGCTGCAGGAACGAGTCAAAGTCTGTTCACATCTCTGTGGTTAGATCAGTGTGTACAATAATGTGTCTTTGACCTTCATTATGTATGTTTTGATTATACTGTGTTGTAAATAAAATACAAATAATTTAAAAACCCCATTTTTTCAGTCTCCTCACACTCTGTCTTACCTGTCACAGTCACACTGATGGGCCATTAGCAGCTTTAGGGGAGGGCCCTTTGTCTCTCAGGTGAGAACCACTTAATATTCAAGTCCATTACCACTCCCTCGCATATTGGCTTTCAATCACAAAACATGTCTTTAAAAATTTAAATCAATGTATTGTTTTCTGTGAGCAAATAAACAAGATGATTTTCACATAATTTTGAAGCAAAAATTCTAGGCTACAAGATCCGGTTCTCAAAAGTCTTGTGAACAAATGTTCTGTATGTGTCTTATTTCAGTGACTTAAAAATTTTAGTTTTTCACTAACCACTCATAAACGTTTCTTTCTCAAAAACACAATCATGTACATAAATGCTGCTAACATATTAGCAGCATTTGTGCTGTTTGTGCTGTTTACAGTGTTATTAGACTTTAGCCATTTATATTTTTATAAGCAACTGAAAAAAACACAAATGTCAGAGCATGTCGAAAGTTCTCCAGGCCCCCAAAACACCCTCCGACCCCAGGGGGTTAATATGGCTTAACGAGCGTCGGTTAGGAGAAATAAAATAACTGGAATTAACATTCCTATTTCCTATAAATGTTAATCAGAAAAATGATAATAATACAACTGCAACTGTTTATGATCATTGCTTGATTATCAACAGTGGCCTATCTATCTAGTCTGCAACAAAGTACAACCCCCCCCCACCCAAAAAAAAACCTCATGACACTTAATAAAAATTATTTTATGTAGGCCTATACAATTTAATATTGGCTTTTTCTTTGTTTCAAATGGATGAAGAACAGCTAGCCTAGCCTATAATTTACGCAATAGGATAAATTATGTATGGAAACAGCTCAAGGGCAACATGTTTTTGCGATACACCAAAACTTATGCAACAATTCGTTTTTTAGGGATGAAGTCATGACGCACACCATTTTATCGGTAAAAGGCCAGTTGGATGGAAACAGGCTCTAGACAACAAATTTCACAAAGTTTTTTTTAACGTATATCTCTTTGTCGATAACAAAACAGCGCAAAAACTGGATGGAAACTTGATTTTTGATGTCCTTTAATGCCAAAGGCATGTGATCGCCATTTTTCCTTTATTTTGTAAGGCACCATGGAGATGAGAAGCCTCATGCTTGATGGAAGATTGAGTTCATCCATATTCCTTAAAGTACGCATAACTTTACAACATCCACAGATAAAAAGAGCATAACTATGTAAAGCTTCACCATTGTCTACTGGTATGTTATTCCAATTTAAGGCCTTTTCCATATAGGCATTGGTGATTTTGATTTAATCTCCAAAATGATGTTCTAAGAGTCTTTTTGCCTCTGCATCCATGCACATACTTGACCTGTACATACATAGTCGCCTATATTATATATTATATATTATATATTGTGTATTTCTTTTTTTTTTTTTTTTTTTTTTGCTGCTTGTACATTGGTCATTGGCTATTTCCTGTTATTTTGTTTCATTACCTGTGTCCTGTCCTGTTACTGTCCTTCTGTTGCACTGTGGAGCTTCTGTCACTACAACAAATTCCTTGTATGTGTAAACATACTTGGCCAATAAAGCTCATTCTGATTCTGATTCTGATATGAAGGCAACTGCTAACCAACTCTTTAGGTTGACCAGAGGTATACTGTTCAAGGTAATATAATCTATCTCGATTACTGTTGGTCTTATTTTCGATACAGTGTTCAAATGCTTGCATGAATGGTTTAAAGTTCAGTGGTTCTCCATTGAATACAGGCACATGTCTAGTTGGAAGAGAAGACATTTTTTGCTGTTGCACAATAAGATCAGTAATAGCACCCAGATTGACTGCTTAAGCCTGAAGGCGTGAGTGGTAATTTGGCGTCTACACTAGATTGACCAATCTGAGTCAATGGTAGCATTTGACAAGGACCTTGAGACCTATGTGTCAAAGCTCTTTGCAGTGGTGTTTTAGGGATAACAAAGATTTTTGCATATTCCACTAGTGAGGGTTCTGGTTGCAGTTTCCTTAATTCCATTCGTTCCTTGATGGCTCTTCAGATACTTATTAATACCATCTCCTTGTGACTCAGACCCTTCTGATGATATGAGTTTAGATTCCATGCATTCAGTATCAAAGTTTTGTAACACTCGCATTTTAGCATCAACTGCAGCCAACTCTGTTTCAAGTTCAACTCTCTCCATTGCATTTTGTACTTCAATCCTTTCTAATTCTAAAGCATGCTTCATTTTAAGCCCTTCAGTACGCTGCAACAGAGCTGCCTTTTCAGCTTCAGCCCTTAGACGTGCAGAAGATATTGATGTGGTTTTGGAGGAACTGCTAGCAATAGAGCGTGAAGACTAGGGGTGTCGAAATTAATCGTTGCATCGATGCATCGCGATGCAGGCTTGGACGATTCTGCATCGATGCAGTAATAGACCATAATCAATTATAGCCTATGAAGTCATTCACATATACGCTTGTCACGTGAGTATTAAAAATGCACTCTCTATTTTAAAATCTGAGCTTGGCTTTCTCCCGCGTATAGCAAGTGTGTGCAATAGAGACGAACGCGGCGGGCTTCATTGCACAGAATATGCGCGGAGACACGTGCGCATTGCTTGACAGTGCTTCTACTCCCTGTTATTTTAGTCTTTTACTTTAGATATGCTTTAATTTCTGCCAATTGGAATGCAGTACATAATAGATGCACGAAACTCACGTACTGACAGACTTTTTTTTTCGTCAGTAGATGATTTTATATTACAATAGTAGGAATGACTGTAGTTTGCTTAATTATCCAAAACAGTATACCACAAAGCAAAAATACTAATAATTATAAAATAGGCTTATTTATAAAAGTTAAAATTGATTTCATGCTCATTTTGGGATGAATGACGTGTTCTTAACAGGTTCCATAAGATTCATGCTTGTATTATTCTATGCTTTTTCAATGTAATTTGCATATTGGATATCAGTGACAACAGTACTGTAGAATCGATTGTTGTTGCATATGTACAAACGAACCTCTCAACTTTTGTGCCTTTTTAAGGGGTATTTTGTAAAACTCACTGTTTGCAATATATATATATATATATATATATATATATATATATATATATACATATATATATAAATGCTTCAAACCATCAAATGTATTATTTCTTCAAATCACAGTTGTGTAAGGTAAAAAGATGATTGTCTCAGTGTATTTTAATTTTCCTGCTTTGTCAGGTGACCGTTCCTTTTATACGACAGAATGAAACCTCTACTGGATCACAGGCTATGATTTGCATGTAGTGCAGTTGTGGATCAGAGTCAAAGACTGAGCTCACATGCCTCTTGGGGTCTGGAGATGAGAACATGCCATGGCAGGAGAAACCGAACTGCAATTCACAATGAAATGAAATTTAGCCCATTTGTCAACAATGGAGATAACGTGTAGAAACTGAGACAGACACAATCAGTTCTTTAATATGTAGAGAGATGATAAAACATAGTATACAGTATAAAATGGAAATATTCTACATGATCTCCGGAAGGTTGGTGGTTTATTTTGTATTCATTGTGAAGGGTTGCCCATACAAAAAGTCAAGGTATTCTAAAGGTCCCATTTAAAGCTGAGTGGTGATCTGTCAGTAACATATTCTCTAAAATATATCCATCCATCCATCCATCCATTGTCTCTAGGGTCACAGGGATGCTGAAGGGTATTGAAGTGTCTGGACCTATGTTCCAGGGGTACTGTAATGAGGTGCTGAAGTGCCTGCTCAATAAACTATATAAGAAAATAATCTAAGTTCAAAAATAAACAAAGAAAACATTACAAAATAAAAGATTAACCCTTTAAGCCCTGAATGCATTTTTGCCTCCCTGAAGGTGTTGTTTTTTTCTGAGTGATATATGCAAAAATAATGACTCATAATGCCTTTTCTGTGGATGTTCCGCAACATGTTGGCTGTATCTTTTTCAAATTTTGTGGTGATAGCATAAAGTATACAAAATTTGCAGCATTTTGAAACAAAAGAGGCATTTCTGTTCAGCCCTTGACTACCTGGCGACATTTTAAAAACTTTTGTTTTCTGAGTGACATACAGAAAAAAGACTCATAATTCCAAAATTGTAGCAAGGAGAGTCAAATGGTAGGTATCAGTTAAGAATAATAAATAATAATAACAATAAATAATAATATTGTCACAGTGCACACAGCAGGGAGGAACAAGGAACACGTAGACGAGGACATAAACTCAAACACAAGACTTTAATGTCGACATCACAGCAAGACAGGGCAGGACAAGGCAAGGCAAGGCAGACATCAAACACCGGGGAGTAACAAGTAGACCAGACCAAATAACATTGAACAGACAGGACTATAAATACACAGGTAAATTAACGAACACGGCTGGACAAGGATAAACTACTAATGACATGAAACAAACCAAATATGGACACAATAGGCAGGAACACATGACAGAGGTCTGACAAATATATAATAATACAACATTCTCATGCTAAGAAATAGGTGACAAAATATCAGAAAAATTGTGTGAAATGTTTTATATCTTTCTTATTTGACATTCAGTATCTCAGGAAAGAAGTAAGGTAGGATTTTTTTTATGTGCTCCAACATGTGAGCTGTATGTGAATCTTTTTTTTTTTTTTTTTTATCAAAAAAGCAGTCAAAAGTTACAGTATTTGAAACTAAGGCAGCCTTTTTCTTAGCTCTTAGTTCCAGAGCCGGAAAGTAACGGAGTACATTTACTTGAGTACAGTACTTTAGTACAATTTTGAGGGATCTGTACTTTACTGGAGTATCATTTTTGGGGAGTACTCATGACTTTACTCAAGTACATTTGAGAGGCAAATATTGTACTCTTTACTCCGCTACATTTCTATCAATAACTGTGAGTACCCGTTATTCTTCTAAAAAAAAAAAAGGAAAAAAGAAAAATCTCGGAAACCCTCAATTTGTTGTTTCCCTCTCAAACGTGATTGGATTGTGCAGGTGACACTGATTGGGACAGCCTATCAGCAATCACCTTCAGCTTTCCGCCAAAGTCAACTCCATGGTCAGATAATGATTTAGATAAGAGACGAAACCATGGACGAAACAATGGATGAAGACGCAGCAGGTCCATCCCGGGAATGTGCCAACCCGTGGCCGCACCTCGCCAGACTATTTAAATTTTCTGAACAAGTTCATTATAGTTTTCGCTTCAAGTGTTTGCTGTGTTTACCAAAACAGAACTTCATCACCGCCTACAAAAATGCATCCTCCAACTTGCGGAAGCATGTCAAGGTACGTACATTGAAATAAACTTCATTATATTTCTAAGCTAGATTCTAGCTACAGAAAAGTGCACTAAATGATTGGCTAGCTGCGATAATGCAGCTTTTTACATTCTCGGTTACGTTTGAGTAGTCGAAGCCACATGCACCCGCCTATTTGCCAGCTGTAGCTAGCCATTCAGATGGCTAACTTTGGCCTGACAATAGTTAGCATAATCCGAGGCAAGATAATCATGTAACATAGATAATCAACTGAAGTCCTTTCAGATTCATGTTTTAACATGCCCCTGACAAATAGAGAGAGCATACAATGTATCTTTTCTAGTCTGAGCTCGAGTACGAAACGTCTTTTTTACCATACAAAAAATGCAAAAGCCTAATTAGTTCAGTCGTAGGCTATGCTAGTTGCAAGCAGGGCATTTCAGCTCACTTATTTCACCAGAGCGAACTAGAGCTAGCCCTACAGGGGCTATTTGGCTTTTTTTTTTTTAATAACAGTTCAGCTGGCCTAGACAGGATTACAATAGTGTTTGTTGAACTGTAAATCTTAAATGCCTATTCAAGTGGGGGAACGCTCTTGAGTGAACTTATACCTGTCTTGTTATACCATAAAAAATTGTTGTAGCCTACAATTGTATTTAAATACATGAGAAATATGCTACCCAAAGCACCTAAATACTTTGCTGGTCCACACAAATTAAAGTTAGTTGCACCAGTAAAACCAATTTAAAAAGTTAGTCTGGAGCCATTGGAAAATTATGAACAACCAGCACTTCATAATTAATAATACTGCTATGTAGACTACAGGATGGGTATCTTTTCTAATATTTATTAGTTTATTATAGTGTAAACTGGAATATTATACTGTGTTTTACAGAGAAGGCATGAGACACATCTGGAGGAATACTGTCAACTGACTTCAACAGCCTGCAAGAGGCCATCAGAAGGTGGAACAGGCTTCAAGGCGAAGCAACTGAAGCTGCTGGAGACCAAGCAGGTGTCTCAGAAGACGGTTGATCGGGCTATCCTCCGCTTCATCGTTCAAGGTCTCCAGTCCTTCTCCCTGGTTGAGAAACCATCCTTCCAAGACCTTATTGTAGAATTACAACCGAGTAATGCTGTCATGTCCCGCACAACTGTGCGGCGCAAGATTGATTCAGCTACATCTAAAATGAAAGAACGTCTCAAGAACAAAATGAAAAAGGTACCATACATTGCCACCACTACTGATTGTTGGACGGCCAGGAGAAGGAGCTTTATAGGTGTAATAGCCCACTGGCTCGATCCTTGCAGTTTTGAACGCCGTTCAGCTGCCCTTGCACTCTCATTAAAGCTCAACACAGCCCTGCCAGCTTCAGCAGCATATGAAAGGCTTTTTAGCATAGCAGGTTTGCTTTTCACCCCAAGAAGGGGATCAATTCATTCACAGAATTTTGAGAAACAACTTCTCCTCAAGTTGAACAAGGACTTCATGACATTTGATTGAATTGAAGTACAGTACACACACACACACACACACACACATATAGTTGTCACACATAGATTGTGTGTGTGAGAATGGTGTTATTCAGCTAAAAGTATTTTCTCCTGCCTTTGCCTGTATGTCAATGTGAGAGGAAGGGGCTTAATACTGTCACTCAAATGAGCTGAATTTTATTTTTCCTTCTTTGTACGCTGACCTAAACACAGCTGATTAGCTGATTTTTTTAAATAATTATTATTTTCTCCTCTTTGCTCTATGCTGCGTGTATAACATGGTCAGGTTCAGAGGTGTGTCAGAACATTGCTATATTGCCGCCTTTGCTGGTTTAGGTTTATTGATTTGATTGATGAAAAAAGAGAAACTCACATGTACACACAATTGTTAGCTGAATTTTCTTTTCTGATATTATACATTAATGTAAGCTGAGCATTTGCTTTGATGTTCTTGAGTATGCGGTGTGTTTAACACAGTCAGGTTCAAATGTGGGTGCAAAAAATCCATTAAAACTCTAGCAGAGGTTTGTCAGAGCGTTGCCATTGTGCTATTGCCTTGTGGGCAAGTGAGAAATGTTAAATAAAGCAACATGGTAAAAAGATGAAAATGACTTGATTTTACTTTCAATTCCTTTTACATTCTCCAAGGTATTAACATTTTTCATAACTCCATGTAGGACGTTTCTGTACATAAATGTAAGCACTGTGGCAGTAGTAATGCAATATTTAGAAAATGTACTCTTGATACTCAAGTACTTTTAAAAACAAGTACTTCAGTACTTTTACTTAAGTAGACACCTGACTGTAGTACTTTTACTTGTACTTGAGTAAAATTTAGCAAGGGGTATCTGTACTTTTACTCAAGTAATGAAGCTGTGTACTCTGTCCGCCTCTGCTTAGTTCTTTTCTTACCTTTTTTGACAGTTTTGCAATTGTAGTTTTGAATTTGAAGTAATGCCTCACTCAAGCTTAGTCAAAGCTTGTTCCCCTTCAGGAACTCAAGCTGTGTCCGAAAATGCTTCAGTGTGACTGCGCTCTGAATCACATGTGCAATCAGTCCAATGGAAGGGCCGAGGCATCACGGGCGGGGTGATGTCACGACCAGGAAGCTTAAAAGCACGTGCGGCGGAGCCAGTGTCAGCTTTCTGTCATTCAGCAAGCTCTCTGTGTGTCTGTCAGTCTGATACTTGTTTTGTGAGTCTCATTTAGTGTTGTTCGTTATTTCATTCCTCTCAGAAACAATCACTATGTCAAAGGCTACACACAAATCAACACATAAGGGCGATCACGGATCACGTTTCAAGCTGTGTGTTCCTCCCTGCCCTCGCTACATCACGAGTGGGGATACACACAGTTTGTGCATGGTCTGCCTGGGTGCGAAGCATGCGGAGTCGGCTCTTGAGGGCCGCTACGCACGCTTCGCTCCCAGAGGGCTCTCTTTGAGAAGGGAGCCTTTGCGAGTGCTCCTCACAGTGCTGGCCGAGGCAGAGAGGAAGCTGCTCTCGTGGGGCTCGCAGGCTGATCTGGCAGAGGGAATGGAGACGGGCGAGTCCCTATCTTCTTCCTCGCCTGCCAGATCTGGGGCCCTCTCCCTGGGTTCGGAAGCCCGTTCTGTGTGTAGCGGAGCTGAGAAGCTCGCCACCTCTTCGGAGGTCTCTACAGCAGTTAGATCGGTCGTCCCCTGCCGGTGCGCCGCTTCAGGGCACCGATCTAGCCGCTCCTATTACACCAGAGGTCAGTCTCGAGAGACTGATTCCCTTAGTAGATTACTTGGCAGTATGGAAACTACATAGTTCCAAAGAAGGATGGAGGGTTGCGTCCCGCAGCTCGAGTTCCTGAAGGGGAATGTCTCAGGTTATGTATGTAACCATGGTTCCCCAAAGGGAACGAGATGCTGCATCTCGAGGCCACACTTCCGGCATCCCTGCCAGCACTTGCTTCATTCCTAGAAGCTGACGCCGGCTCCGCCGCACGTAATAGAAACCCCGCAGACATCAGGCAGGGTGAAGTTTAAAAGCCTTCCTGTTCGTGACATCGCCCCGCCTGTGACGCCTCGCCCTTCCATTGGACTGATTGCACATGTGATTCAGAGTGCGGTCATGCTGAAAGCGTTCCCAAAGCGTTTCCGGATGCAGCGTCTCGTTCCCTTCGGGGAACCATGGTTATATACATAACCTGAGACATTTTATTGTGCTCTGTGTTACCTTTAAAATGACATAAGACACATGACTATCTGAGCTGTATGATGTTTTTTGACATATCAACATGGCACAAAAACATATTTCATAAATTATGATTTTTTCCCCCTTCTATTTATCAGCAAATAACTTAGCACTAATTAGGAGTTAATCAAAGTGGCCACATGCATTTTAAAGTTCAGACTTTAATCTTTCAAATGACACCAGGCTCACTCTCAGACTCTGAATTCATAATTTGTGTGATAAGGAATAAATGTGGTGCTATTTTACTGCCACTGGTGTTCATTTCAGCTGGAAACTGCAGTGAAATGTATAGGTTTGTTTTGTGCACTTTCACATAGACAGAGTCACATATTTCCAATGATCCTGGACTGGATTAAACAGTGCATCAGTCACTCATTCATCTAAAGATCCCTGACCTCAGCATTTAAGAAGGACAAGATATTCCTATTGAAGAAATGATAGAAAAAGACAGTCCAGATTATAGGCTACTTCCAATCTGATGCCTTTTATTTAGTAGTTTAATTAGTGATACACCGATCAGGATTTTTCATGGGCAATTCAGGTTCTATTTGTTTGTTTATTTATTTATTTATTTATTTATAGTTAATTGGCTGATTCTGATACTGGTTGCTTTTTAATTATTATTATTATTATATTTAATAAATAACAATGTACGCATTGCAGTGTAGAGATCATCACTAATACAAATTGGTTTTGTCGGGCAAATAAAGAAAATATGATGAGGTGTCATGAACCGGAAAGACTCCGACCTTGTCTCCTAGTATTTAATGCTACGACACACAGTAAGCGAAAGTGAAAGCAACAACGAGGGACTACTTATGATCACTGAGTTTACGGTAAGTTGTTATCTGTTGAATCATATAGTCTATTACGAAAACTATTATACCGAATAATATTGTGGTGTTAACCTACACATCAATTGAAGAGCACAGACCAGAAAAACGATTCCTGTCGCTAATAGATTGGAAGGCAATAAATAGTACAACAGCTGCCATAAACTTTAGATCTCTCGACTGAGGTTTGTTTAACAAGCTTTTAATAAGTAGGATACACACAGGTTAAATCTGCTGTAAATGACACAATACATAAGGGTCACCTGTGCCCTCCTGCATACATTTTTTTTTTTTCAATAATTTAACCGAATTATTCCGATACGCAGAGGCGGACTAGGCGCCTAGGGCGGAAGCACAGTCAGGGCGGCAAAGAGGACAGATATTTTCGTCTTTTGGGCATTCGTTTGGAATTATTGCACTCAGATCAACAAGTTACCACCTCTTAGTTATTCTAAATCTAAATGAACTTTGCTTCATAGTAATGAAGCAAAGTTCCCCCACCTGAGCGGGCTCAATAGGCTGAGAGCCGATCCTCCCTATACGCAGATTACGCAAGCTAAAACCAGGAGGGGCCTTTGCTCTCAAATATATTTTAGTTTCCTTTTTGAATTTGGCCAGCTGTTATGAAAACATTAATAATTATTTATTTTAATGCGGTGCGCTGTCACCCTCTCTACGTAAAAATCAGTCAAATCATGTAATGTGAATGTCCAACCCGTTCTCATCAAACTGCGTATAAATAACACGGCTTTGGTGACGTCACTGCCGCTGCAAATGAGCGTGGTATTTGTACGCATCTGCTGTCCACTGAAGATAATGGGAAGGATTGGCGTATCATATGCACGCAAAATTGGCTTTTGGCGTATGCATGATATGCTATTGGAAAGTGTAAAGCCGTGTTATTTATACGCATTTTGATGAGAACGGGTTGGAATGTCATACAGTCTCTTGCTGGAGACTAAAAAAAAAAAAGGGTTGAAAGCGTACCAAGCCGCGCGATTCGAGACGGAGAGAAACACGGACAAATGCGTTTCATCCATTCTTTCAGAGGATGGAGAGTAAGGGATCATTCGCGCAATCACTTTGTTGACCCACTTAGTGATTACCAGCTTGCATCAGTTGCTTTCATAGTGTGCACATATAGGCTACTCTAAAAATCACGGTTGTTTTATTGCAACATTTTTTAGTGTTTGTAACCCAGCTCCTATAGGACATTCGCAACAACCCAGCATTTGCGTTTGCAAAGCGTGCAATTTTGCAATCTCTTCGGGTGCAGCTGACTTATTTATTTGGTCAAATATAGGTTTGTTTCATTTAATCCATAAAACAACAAACCATTTTATATTATGCAAAGCAAACCAAGTCACCTAAACGAGCCGCATCGGTCTTTTTGCGACTATATGACATGTTTTCGTTTTACCTCTAAGATGCTTGTTAAACTAGCTTGTTAAATGTAAGAAATGCCCTATAGCCTACATGTGTATACGGTAAAATGTTGTATTAAGAACTGTATTTGACGAAAATAAAGACATTTATGCAAGAGAAAGAAACTAAAAAAAAAAAGAATAAATAAATGAAAAAAAAAAAAAAGAAACCAACAGCAACTAAATATAATAATCAAAAATAAATAATCGTTTTCTAATCAATCTCAGCATGCTTTAATTTTGTGTTGCTAGAGGTTTGCGCCAACAAACTTAAATTAAAATGTCTTTGGTGTTTGGTGATGAGTTTTTGGCTCAAGGTCTGCATATAAAGTCACAGAGGTGTTCAGCTGGGATCAGGACTTGGCTTTCTGCAGACCAGTCCAGTTCTTCCACACTGACTCAATCAATCATGTCTTTTTGAACCGTGTCTTATACACAGAGGCACTGTCATGTTAGAATAGAAAAGGGTTCTGTACAAACTGTTGCTATAAAATTAGAAGCACACAATTCTCTATATATATTATATGCTTAAACATTAAGATTTGTACTCATAGAAATTACTAAAGTAGTCAAACCTGTTCATTAGAAGGGGGTGCCAATACTTTTGGCAATATAGTGTATGTTTGTTTCAAACAGGAGGATTCTGAATTGCGAACACACAAAATAGTCATAGTTCCCATATGCAAAATGGGAACAGAAAATACTTTTTTGGAATTAAACTACATTGGTAAAATCTTGTGTCTTGACAGGAATACATTAGTTGATCATGAGTGCTGGAGAGAATGATGATGGCTCTGCCAATATGAGCGGTTCAAAAGAAGACCTTCATTCTGAACGGTGAGGACAATGACAAAGTCACATACATTTCAAGATTAATTAAGCATTACACTTATTTAGTGACATTTGTTATAGAGATAGCAATTCAGCAGAATTGGGTTTGGCAGTTTGGGAGTAAAGCTGACTTCATTCATCCATGAAAAATCACATACAAATGGTTGATCATGCTACATTTGAGACACACATAGAGATGCCTGCTTTGAGATTTTTTATATGTACAGCAACAGATATAGCACTATTCAATCGTATTTTACTTAAATGCAGACACCAGGTCTATTACATGACCTTTGGCATATACAGGACATGTTATTTTTGAAAGGGCGCAATAACTATATATATATATATATATATATATATATATATATATTCCCCATTTCCCCATTAGAACTGAAAACGAGAGATCAGACTCACCATCATCATCACATCAGTCTCTGAGGAGTGAGAGATCAATTCCTCTTCCACTGGACTTCAGAGATGAAGCACAGAAAAATGCAGAAAGGTTGGATACAATTAAACATTTACAGTTAAGTTAAAGTGAAAAAGGAAAAATATAAACTGTCTTTCATTTGTAAAAGTGAAAATACTCATTTATGTGTGACAAATGTTCTGTGTTTTACTCAGAACTAAACAGGAGACATCAGACGTCCCTTCATCATCATCATCACATCAGTCTCTGAGGAGTGAGAGATCAATTCCTCTTCCACTGGACTTCAGTGGTGAAGCACAGAAAAATGCAGAAAGGTTTGGTATAATTAAACAGTTATCATGAAAGAGAAAATATATATATACATTACCTTTCATGTGCAAACATATACATTTGCATGTGATAAATGTTATGTTTTGCTCATAGAACTAAACAGGAGAGACAAGACTCACCAACATCAACAGATCTGTCTTTGAGAAGTGAGAGATCAATTCCTCTTCCACTGGACTTCAGTTATGAAACACAGAGAAACACAGAAAGGTTTGGTATAATTAAACATTTGCAAAAAAAAAAAATGTAGGGCTAGACATTATGGCAGAAAATTAAATATATATATTTTTTTTCAGAACATTTGAGCAATTCAAGATAATGATTTCAAATTTGAAACATTTACATATTTTGTAGCATCTCATGTATAAAACAGCATTCTAAAAATGTTGTGCACAAGTTTTAAAAAAGTTCAGGTAGCGTCTCATAACCTAGTATAGTCTGTGTGAATAGCTGGTCAGGACTAGTGATATGTCCTACATCACGATCCTTCATAGAGAGCATCACATGTGAGAGCTTCATCAGCTGTGCTGTCATGCACTCACATGACCTCTTATTATTATAATTGTAATGCTTGGTAATATTTTATTTATTCAAAACAGTGATTCCTTGATTAAAAAAAACAAAAAACAAAATACAAACATGGCATTACATTACATCGGAATGAATTTATAAAATCTGAAAAATCACCTAGCCCTACAAAGCAGTTCACATTAATAGTCTCATCATTTATTTAAGTTAAAGTTAACAGATTAATATTGAATATTCTTGCAGTAAATTGTCTGTAGAAGAATCCCTACAGCATGCGGAGTCCACACCAGCTAAAGGAGTCTGTCCGCAGCACCACAGAGATCTGGAAGTGTTCTGTAAGACTGATAACAAGTACATCTGTAACATCTGTGTGGAGCAAGACCACCAAGGACACAGTAAAATCTACACTGCGGTTAGTATACCTCTCAACTGGAGGTATTTATGTTATATAATTCATGGCTGATAAACGTTGTTCAGTTGGATATTCTTTTATTTTACCACAGAAACCTGATGTGCCAGACAGTCAATCCCTGCTCCTTCATAATATGAAGAAAATGGTGACAGAAAACTTCCAAGCTTTTAAAAGAGAACTATCAGAGGATTACCCAGAATGCTTAGGGAGTGAGCCGGATGAGCTCAGTGTCTCTGACGCTGCTAAGAAAATAGTGGAGAGCTTTGGAGAAGAGGGAGCTTGGAGAATCACTTTTCACTTCCTGACAAATGGTAAGGCTATTATTACATGTAATTGTTTATGTATTTAAGAATATTTCATTTAATGTTAACATCCCTTACTTTAACCTAGCTAATCCTCTTCAAAAAAACATGGAAGCCAATAAAGCAAAACTTCAGAACAAATGCCAGCATATAAATGAAGGAAATTCATCTCAAGGTAAACAGAGTTTATTGAAGGAGATCTACACAGATCTGTACATGACAGAGGGTGGAAGTGGACAGATAAATAATGAACATGAGGTGTTGAGGAATGAAATGATTTCACAAAACAGAACCACATCAGAAAGAACATTCACATGTAATGACATCTTCAAGACGCTGCCGGGACAAAGCAAACAAATCAGGACAGTCCTGACGATGGGTATAGTTGGCATTGGAAAGCACGTGTCGGTGCAGAAGTTCATTCTAGACTGGGCGGATGGGAAAGCAAACCAAGATATCAACGTCATCATCCATCTACCATTTTGTGACCTCAACCAGAAAAAGGAGAATTGCAGTCTTCTACAGCTGATTCAACAATGTGCTCCTGAACTAAAAGAAGCTGATCTTCAAAAAATGAAAGTGCTTTTTATTTTAGATGGTTTAGAGGTCTGTCAGTATCCTCTTGATTTCCATAAGAACGACAACTGCTTTGATATTAATGAGGAAGTACCTGTGGATGTGCTGCTCACAAACCTCATCAGGGGGAATCTGCTCCCCTCTGCTCTCCTCTGGATAACCACACGACCATCAACAGCCAGTCGGATCCCTCCTGAGTGGGTCCAACGGGTCACAGAGATTCGAGGGTTCAATGACCATCAAAAAGAAATATACTTCAGGAAGAAAATAACTGATCAGAACCTGGCGAATGAAATCATCACACACATCAAATCATGTCGGAGCCTCTACATCATGTGCCACATGCCCATCTTCTGCTGGATTTCTGCCACTGTGCTAGAAAATATGATGAGTAATGGGAATTCTGATAAAATACCCAGAACTCTGACTGAGATGTTCACTCGTTTCCTGCTCATTCAGATCAGCCTAAAGCATAAGAAGTTCAATGGAGCTGATGTTGATAACCCAGAGAAACTCTCTGACTTTGACAGAACATTGATTCTGAATCTTGGAAAACTGGCTTTCCAGCAACTGGAGAAAGGCAATATAATTTTCCATGAAGAGGATCTGATAAATGGTGGAATTGATGTGAGTAAGGTCTCAGAGTACTCAGTGTGCACAGAGATGTTCAGAGAAGAGTTGGGACTGTACAGGGAGAAGGTCTACAGCTTTGTGCATGTGAGCTACCAGGAGTATCTGGCAGCGGTATATGCTCACTTTGCATGTGTTAATGATGGGCAAAATGTTCTTGTCAAAGATAAATCAAAAAATCTTTCTGATGTACATCAGAGTGCTGTGGATAAAGCTTTGAGGAGTGAAAATGGAAATCTTGACCTCTTCCTTCGTTTCCTTTTGGGTCTTTCTGTTGATCCCAACTGCACTCTCCTGCAAGACCTTCTCACCAAAAGCAGTTCAAGTAAACCCTGTGTAGACAAAAACATGACAGTGCATTTCATCCAAGAGACGATCAAACAGGAACAATCACCAGAGAGAATCATCAATCTGTTCCACTGTTTAAATGAGCTAAATGACAACACTCTGGTTAAAGAAATCCAGACTGCTATGAAATCAGGAACGCTCTTGGGTAGCGAGCTGGAGCCTGAGCAATGGTCAGCACTAGCTTATGTCTTGCTGAAATCTGGGGAGGAATTAGATGAATTTGACATGAAGAAGTTCCACACATCAGCAGCAAACCAGCTAAGACTGCTGCCGGTGCTCAGGATCTGCAAAAGGGCCAGGTCAGTTTTCACTGATTATTCATACCTAGTGTTGTCAAAAATATCGATATTTCGATAAATATCGATACTGAAATATCTGAACGGTACCAATATTAATTTCCCGAAGTATGGATACACCGATACTAGCCGAGCTGTCACTTTCACTTCTCTCCAAAGGCGCGTGGACAAGCACCACACGTGACCGCACTCGTCTCCTTCGCTCTGGTTAAATAGCACAAGTGAAGTGAATAGAAAGATGACTGCTCTGGTTGTTAAAGAACACAGCAGGAGCGCTATCTGTAGGGATCTATGATCTCCGCGATGCATAGAACGCCACGGAATCCAGTCATAAACACGGAATTTACAGTTTAACGCGGAATGTCACGGAATTGGTCAAAGTTTGGATGAATTAATCAAAAGTAGGTCATTACACTTAAATCAAATCGCGATATGGACTAGTATCTGTAAATATTAAGCTGCAAAAGTGGATTTAAATATGAATCCTGCATGTTCTGCGCGTCTCTGTGTGAATGTGCTGCACGTGCAGTTGTGTTTACTAATGTGGCGCTCGCGGTGATTTCAGCGTCTGCCGTCTCAATGAGGACATAAAATACATCAACAATATCTCCAGAACTGATCTGAAAGCACTTTACCAGCAGTTTACCATTTAATTTGAGTAAAACTAGCTTCATATCATACACACAGAACTTTAGAAGTATTCACGGCAACCCGTCAAAATAAAAGTTCGGTTTAACTTTTCTTAAAAGCCTATTAAAGACCTTGTACCAGAAATAGGCTATATTACTATTATTTAGTAGAATGTACATAATACTACTACTTACTACTGTTCATTTTTTTAAAGAAATAATCACAAAATATTTTAATTTTAATAGTAAATCCCCTTCATTTGCCAAAAATGTAAATGTTTAATTTTCATTAATTCAAATATAAATTAATTAAAATTGTTTTATGCCTTCATCTGATATCCAGTAAAATTTAAATACACAACACAGAATTTCTGAGGGGGAAAACACATTTCATAAGGCTACTGTAAGAATAAATAAAAATAGTTTGTATGCATTCAAATAGCCTAATTGTTACGGGGCTGACGAGACGTGAGACGTGCGGATCCATATGCAAGGCTTTATTATAAAACATGGTCAGAAACAGGCAGGGTCAGACATCGGCAAACAGGTATGGTGGAGGCAAGACAGAGCAATCCGTGGAGCAAGCGTGGGTCAACGATCAGCGAACAATATCCAAAGGGGCAAGGCAGAGAGATAATCCAGAGACGAGAGCAATAATCCAAACGGGGAGCAAACAGAGTCCAAACGGCAAGGCGAAGGGTTAATCCAGGAAACACGGGCAGGGTCAGACACGGCAGGAAAACAAGGCAAGACTAGGACTAGGATAATGGCTCTGTAGAGTTGCTATCGCTATGCGAGTGATATACGCTAACAATACTCGGCCGTGAGCAAGAGCAATCCCAGGCTTAAATAGAGTGATGGTGATTGTGAAATGGTGATCAGGTGTGTGTGATGAGTGAATGGTGACAGCTGATCTGTGCAATGCATAGTGGGAAATGGAGTCCAATGTGTTGTGTAGTGTGAAAAGTCCATGTGGTGAATGAGTGGAAGTGCATGGCCAGGATTCGTGACATAGCCCCCCCCCAAGGAGCGGCTTCCAGACGCTCCTAAACAATCCAGGAGGGCGGTGGCGCGGAGGCGGAGCAGGGGGAGGGACGGAGGGCCAGGTCCTTGAGGAAGAACCGGCAGAGCAGGAAACCAGGGCGGAGCCAGAGGCCAGGTCAGGACCGACAGAGCAGAGGCCCACCAGGGCGGAGCAGACGGCACGGGAGCCCACCAGGGCGAAGTAGACGGGACCGGAGCCCACCATGGCGGAGCAGACGGGACCGGAGCCCACCAGGGCGGAGCAGACGGGACCGGAGCCCACCAGGGCGGAGCAGACGGGACCGGAGCCCACCAGGGCGGAGCAGACGACCACCAGCCCCGAGCAGAAGACCACCACGGCGGGGCAGACGACCACCAGACCCGGGCAGAAGACCCCCATGACGGAGCAGACGACCACCAGACCCGAGCAGAAGACCATCACGGCGGAGCAGACGACCACCAGACCCGAGCAGAAGACCACCACGGCGGAGCAGATGACCACCAGACCCGAGCAGAAGACCACCATGGCGGGGCAGACGACCACCAGACCCAGGCAGAAGACCCTAGCCAGGAAGCAGACTGGGCAGGAAACCATGGCAGAGTCTGAGATCTGGGGGAAACAGAGACAGACAACACCGGGAGAGCAGAGACAGACAACACTGGGAGAGTCTTCGTTACAGGGCAGGACGGGACCAGAGCCCACCAGTGTGGCGTAGACAGGGCAGAGTATCTCCACGGCAGAGCGGACTGGTCAGGAAGCCATGACAGGATCAGGGATCTGGGGAGAACAGAGACAGACACCACAGAGAGAGTCCCCATGGTCACAGGAGCCGTGACCGAGCAGGTCGAGAGTTCATGGACGGTCTCTATGGCTGTGGCAGGACAGGGCGAGAGCTCACGGACGGCCTCTTTAGCCGTGACAGGACAGGGCGAGAGCTCACAGACGGCCTCTTTAGCCGTGACAGGACAGGGCGAGAGCTCACAGACGGCCTCTTTAGCCGTGACAGGACAGGGCGAGAGCTCACAGACGGCCTCTTTAGCCGTGACAGGACAGGGCGAGAGCTCACAGACGGCCTCTTTAGCCGTGACAGGACAGGGCGAGAGCTCACAGACGGCCTCTTTAGCCGTGACAGGACAGGGCGAGAGCTCGCAGACGGCCTCTTTAGCCGTGACAGGACAGGGCGAGAGCTCACAGACGGCCTCTTTAGCCGTGACAGGACAGGGCGAGGGCTCACAGACGGCCTCTTTAGCCGTGACAGGACAGGGTGTGAGCTCACAGACGGCCTCTTTAGCCGTGACAGGACAGGGCGAGAGCTCACAGACGGCCTCTTTGGCCGTGACAGGACAGACAGTGAGTTCAGGGGCGGCCTTCATGACCGTGACAGGGCAGACAGTGAGTTCAGAAACGGTCTCCATGGCCGTGACAGGGCAGACAGTGAGTTCAGGAACGGCCTCCATGGCCGTGACAGTGCAGACAGTGAGTTCAGGAACGGCCTCCATGGCCGTGACGGGGCAGACAGTGAGTTCAAGAACGGCCTCCGTGGCCGTGACAGGGCAGACCGTAAGTTCAGGAATGGCCTCCATGGCCATGACAGGGCAGACCATGAGGTCAGGAACGGCCTCCGTGGCCGTGACAGGGTAGACAGTGACGTCAGGAACGGCCTCCATGGCCGTGACAGGGCAGACCATGAGGTCAGGAACGGCCTCCGTGGCCGTGACAGGGCAGACAGCGAGTTCAGGGACGGGTGCCACCACTTCGGGAGGTTCTGCAGCGGAAGCCGCCACCTCTGGAGGCACTGGAGCAGACTCGTGGACAGGAGAGGCCTCAGGAGCACAGTGTGCAGCCCACACACTCAAAATGGCAACCGCCATAACGGGAAGTACTGAGGTCAGGGGAACAGTCTCTGTAACAGACAGGGTTGAGGCCCTGGGAATGCCAGCTACTCGCACTGACATCAGTGGTGGGTCCATCACACTGGATATCAGACAGGGAACTTGAAGGACTGACCTTAAATCCTTGGGTGCGACAGACTCTGGCTGGAGCACTGTGACGTGGTGTGACTCTGGCTTGACAGCGACGACGTGAGCAGACTCTGGCTTGACAGCGACGACGTGAGCAGACTCTGGCTTGGCAGGCAAGACGTGAGCAGACTCTGGCTTGGCAGGCATGACGTGAGCAGACTCTGGCTTGGCAGGCATGACGTGAAGGGGTGCTGTTGCTGCCGCCATTTTGTGAGTGAGTGAGGTGTCGCGTTCCTCCGCGACACCCACAGTAAAAGAGGAGCCCACACACAGTAAAGCATAGTCCATAAATTGACTGAGAGATGAACGGGGACCCTCGCGGATTAACCTTGACCGGAGCGGCTGATTAATGCCTTCACAAAAAAAGTCAATAAGTACGTAGTCCGGCAGATCAGAAAAATAGGCGAGGTCTAAGTACTCCTGAATATAATCCTCGAGCGGTCGCGAGCCCTGCTCGAGGGTTAATAACAGTCGTGCACAGTCCATACCTGGCCAATGTCCTCTTGAAAAGCCGCTGGATCCTTGTGTGGCCGAGTATTCTGTTACGGGGCTGACGAGACGTGAGACGTGCGGATCCATATGCAAGGCTTTATTATAAAACATGGTCAGAAACAGGCAGGGTCAGACATCGGCAAACAGGTATGGTGGAGGCAAGACAGAGCAATCCGTGGAGCAAGCGTGGGTCAACGATCAGCGAACAATATCCAAAGGGGCAAGGCAGAGAGATAATCCAGAGACGAGAGCAATAATCCAAACGGGGAGCAAACAGAGTCCAAACGGCAAGGCGAAGGGTTAATCCAGGAAACACGGGCAGGGTCAGACACGGCAGGAAAACAAGGCAAGACTAGGACTAGGATAATGGCTCTGTAGAGTTGCTATCGCTATGCGAGTGATATACGCTAACAATACTCGGCCGTGAGCAAGAGCAATCCCAGGCTTAAATAGAGTGATGGTGATTGTGAAATGGTGATCAGGTGTGTGTGATGAGTGAATGGTGACAGCTGATCTGTGCAATGCATAGTGGGAAATGGAGTCCAATGTGTTGTGTAGTGTGAAAAGTCCATGTGGTGAATGAGTGGAAGTGCATGGCCAGGATTCGTGACACTAATAGACATGCTAAAACACAGAATTTGGTAACAATAAAACATAAGGTGAGAAAAAAATAAAACAATTCATACGGCCCTAAACGTGTCATTTTTTGTTACACTTTTAATAAATTAAATGTTAAATTGTATAATTTTCATGATTTTAATGAATTTTAATGAAATTTAGATTAATAGCATTTAATTTGACCATTAAAAAAAAAAGAGTCCAGAAAAATTCAAACGGAAAAAAACGGAATCCAGAAAAATGAAAATGGAAAAAATTGAATGTAGAAAAAAATAAAACTGAATTTGGGGAAAAATAAAACGGATTTCATAGGGCCCTATATCTGGAAATATTTTGGTTATGAAGCAAATGAGAATATCAACAAATAGAACTTTGGATTTTAATTAGTACATGTATTAGTAAACCTTAGTTTCAATTAACATTTAACTAGATTAATAAAAGATTAATAAATAAATCAACAAAGGCAGTACCTCAAGACATTTTTTTGTTCATGTAAAATATACCGCATGTTCTCGACTTGTTATATTTATCTTTAAATAAAAAAAAATACCCCCTTAATATTGTGGCAGTTTTTTTCTCCGTGGTATCGAAAATGGTATCGAGTATCGATATTTTTCAAGGTATCGTATCGAAGTTAGAAATTCCAGTATCGTGACAACACTATTCATACCGTACTTGGGGAAGTCGTGCCCTAATGGTTAGAGAGTTGGACTCGTAATCCAAAGGTTGTGGGTTTGAGCCCCCGGCCGGCAGGGATTGTAGGTGGGGGGAGTGAATGTCCAGCGCTCTCTCCACCCTCAATACCACGACTGAGGTGCCCTTGAGCAAGACACCGAACCCCCAACTGCTCCCCGGGCGCCGCAGCATAAATGCTGCCCACTGCTCCGGGTGTGTGTTCACAGTGTGTGTGTGTTCACTGCTGTGTGTGTGCATGTTGGATGGGTTAAATGCAGAGCACAAATTCCGAGTATCATACTTGGCAGTATGTCACTTCACTTCACATTAATTGTTTTTATACTACTGGGGCTGTTGAATGCTTGAATCTGATTGGCTGATGAATGTTCTAAGGTGTGCAATTATTTTCAGGGAAATGCATGGCAAACATAGTTCCAAGCAGCTCTTGACCGCATTACATGTCTGTATCATTTTGCCAAATGATTTGAGTTATTTCAAAGGTCATTACAGCCTAAAACAGCAAAAGAACCAAAACCTATAACTATACTGGCCAAACAAATAAATATAGGATAAATATAGGTTAAAAAAAAGGATAAATACAACAGTTCATATCCATGTTTTTGCCACAAAATTACGCATTATTATATACTGAAAGCACATACTCTATTTCTCCTTCTCTCTCTCCCTCACAGGCGCACGCACATAACGTACAGTTTGCACACACATTAACATACACGCTAATATTGTTAGCGCTACTCTTGACAATTTTATCAGTAACTTAGTTTAACAACTTAAAAACTACATGACTTCTTAAAAGAGAGGTAACAGCAACGATGCTGTTCGTGAAGAAATTGAACTAAGTTGCACTATAACTAGAGACACTGCTGCCAAACACTCTTGAGAGATGCACAGACTCACAGAGGTAATCTCTCTCTCTCTCTCATAACTTAGTTATTAACTGTATTAACTGCATTAGTCTACTATCAACAGCTCAAGCCTCCTTTACTATGTTTAAAATTAGGTTTTGGAATTAGCAACGGAGGCTTCAGATGAGCTGCAGAAAAAAATCATCCTACTCACAATAGCAATTTAAGTAGAACAACTGGACAAATGCCTAGAAATATATCATCTGATCAATGTCTTGAGGTGTGGTAACCATATTATAAGTGGAATAATTGACTTCAGGCTGTTAAATTCTTAGAAAATAAAGCACATCCGAGGTGCACTCCGCTTCGCGTCGTGGCCGCATTAACACCTCGGTGTGCATTATTTTCTAAGAATTCTACAGCCCGTCGTCAACTATTCCTTACATAGTATATAGACTGCTATACCTCTAGATATTTCTGAAGCTTTGTTTTATCTACAGGTCCATTAAATATTATTTAAACAAAATTTAGCTAAGTGAACTGAGACTTTTTTTCCACATTTAAATGCACACAGTAACAATATGAATGAATTTGTCTGAATAACCTTAGTCACTGAGCATTAAATCAAACAGACAAAAATTAATAACACATAAAATGTATTCTTGTTTACAGATTGGATTGTTGTAATCTCTTATCTGAGTCCTGTGGAATAGTGGCCTCGGCTTTTCAGTCAGTCAACTCACCCTTGAGAGAGCTGGATCTGAGTAACAATAAACTAGACAAGTCTGGAGTCAAGGTCCTCTTGACTGGTCTAACAAGTCCATTTTGTCAATTGCAAATACTCAAGTAAGTAGTTATTTCTTGCACAGAATAATTTTTGCCTCATTATGTTTTATAAAGAAGGACTACTTTGATCAAGCATATGCAAAATTATGTACTACAAGGAAAGGGTGTTTCCTCTTAGTAGAAAAAGAAGGCAGTGCAAATATTACAAAACTGCATTTTTGTCACCTGAAAGACCTTCTCACCAGCCATAGATACCGTGAATAACTTGTAAAAATTAAATGTGATAAATTTTTCTTGTGCCTTCACAGTAGTATCATAGAGGTGAACTACATTTGTAAAAAAACAAACAAAAAAACAACATTATTATTAGACCATATAAAACCGTGAGTAGATTGTTACTGTTCATTGATTATTTGCTGTTTCTGCTTTTTGCTTCTGCATCTCAGGCTGGCTGGCTGTAATTACTCACCATTATCCTGTGCAAATTTGGCCTCAGCTCTCAAATCAAGAAACTCACCACTGAGGAAACTGGATCTGAGCTACAATAAGATAAGTGATGATGGAGTGAATACGCTCTGTGATGGACTAATTAGTCCACACTGCAGGATTCAGAAACTCCAGTAAGTATTGTCTTTGTGAGAGTGTTTGGATTTGTCAGTAGCTAAATCGGTATGTGATGTAATTGGCCTCTTTCAACAGGTTAAAGCGGTGTGGTCTCACAGATGCTTGCTGTGTGAATTTAGCATCAGTTCTGAAATCTAATTCACACTTGAGAGAGCTGGAGTTGAAAAGTAATGATCTTCAGAATTCAGGAGTGAAGCAGCTCTCAATAGGACTGCAGGATCCACAGTGTAGTTTAGAGATACTGGGGTAAGCACAAATATGATGACAAAATCACTGTATCATAACATTAGCAGTCAAAAAGGAATTGTGTATGCTCAAAAAGAGCAATGAGTTTTCAAAGAAAGCTTTCTTTAAGCATTGGCTGAAACGTCTGCTCTTTGATCTGTTTTTTAATACACTTTACTCTCCTGTCACTTTTTTACTTTTACATATGAAAAATAAAGATTATATTTTTGATAGACCTTTTTTGGACTGATTTGATTTTTCCAGTGTGTGGACAAATTCAGCTACCTGTTGGACTAAAACTTCCTTCTTTTTTGTTGTAGACTGTCGGGGTGTATGATCACAGAGGAGGGCTGCAGTTCACTGGCCTCAGCTCTCAGCTCAAACACTGGTCAACTGAGAGAACTGGATCTGAGCTACAATCACCCTGGAGACTTAGGGGTGAAACTGCTCTCAAAGTGCAAACTGGAGAAACTAAAGTATGTGCATATTTTGATATTGCCTGATATACAACATATGGATTTTGGCATCATAGATTGACACTATGATCATAGTTGTTCTGCTCATTATCTTTATGGATAAAATTCTACAATACTACAAGCTTTAATTAGTGCTGCTCTTTTAGTAGTTGCTTGTATTTTAAATCTCAGCGTGTTTATTTTTCCTCAGTGTTGAGAAAGGAGGAGAATGTCGGATGCAACCAGATCTGAGAAAATGTAGGTATCATATGCAAAAGCATAAAATATAACTATTTTGAAACATATAATCAACTTTTATATGGGAGAAGAAACTCTTTTGTTTTTTATATCAACGGTTGTTACTCAGGTGATGCCTATGACATGTAAGGCCACACTGCATTTAAGTCTCCATTTCAGTATACAGTGCTCACATGCTTCTTCTTTTTTTTTTTTTGTTGTTGTTGTTATTATATACAAATGTCCTGTTTTCTGCAGATGTCTGTCAGATCTCAGTGGATCTAAACACAGTACATCCACGCCTGAAACTGTCTAAGGGAAACCAGACAATATCGGAAACTACAGAGGGGCAGCCATATCCTGATCATCCGGACAGATTCACACTGTATCCCCAGGTCATGTGCAGAGAGTCTCTGACTGGTCGCTGTTACTTTGAGGTGGAGTGTGTTGGGGGAGTTGGAGTGGCAGTGGCTTATAAGACCTCAGATAGAAGAGAGTGTATATTGGGAGTTAAAAACCCATTCCCTGCTCTGCTGTGTCAAGACGGAAAACTGAAATTGTGGCAGAATAATGAGATAACTCGTGAGTTCTATGTGTCTGCTCACCCTACAAGAGTAGGAGTTTATGTGGACTTGGAACATGGAAGTCTGTCATATTACTGCATTTGTAATGACCGACTCATTCACCTGCACACACACCACTCTACATTCACTGGCCCCTTATATACAGGGTTTTCTCTTCTGCCTTGCTCCTCAGTGACTCTGTGTGAGATGACATAGACCCTTGGAGTGAGCAGATAGTTTCAAAAGGAAGTTAGACAGTTTGTAATATAAACTCAGCAAAAAAAGAAACATCCCTTTTTCAGGACTGTGTATTTCAACAATAATGTTGTAAAAATCCAAATAACTTTACAGATCTTCATTGTAAAGGGTTTAAACAATGTTTTCCATGCATGTTCAATTAACCATAATCAATTAATTAACATGCACCTGTGGAATGGTCGTTAAGACCTTAACAGCTTACAGAGAGTAGGCATTTAAGGTCACAGTTCTAAAAACGCAGGACACTAAAGAGACTTGTCTACCGACTGTGAAAAACACCCAAAGAAAGATGCCCAGGGTCCCTGCTCATCTGCGTGAACGTGCATTAGGCATGCTGCAGGGAGGCATGAGGACTGCTGATGTGGCTAGGGCAATAAATTGCCATGTCCGCACTGTGAGACGCCTAAGACAGCGCTACAGGGAGACAGGAAGGACAGCTGATCATCCTCGCAGTGGAAGACCACGTGTAACAACACCTGCACAGGATCGGTACATCCGAACATCACAGCTGCGTGACAGGTACAGGATGGCCACAACAACTGCCCGAGTCACACCAGGAACACACAATCCCTCCATCAGTGCTCAGACTGTCCGCAATAGGCTGAGAGAGGCTGGACTGAGGGCTTGTAGGCCTGTTGTAAGGCAGGTCCTTACCAGACATCACCAGCAACAATGCCGCCTATGGGCACAAACCCACCTTCGCTGGACCAGACAGGAGTGGCAAAAAGTGCTCTTCACTGATGAGTCACGGTTTTGTCTCACCAGGGGTGATGGACGGATTCGTGTTTATCGTCGAAGGAATGAGCGTTACACCGAGGCCTGTACCCTGGAGCGGGATCGATTTGGAGGTGGGGGGTCCGTCATGGTCTGGGGCGGTATATCACATCACCATCGGACTGAGCTTGTTGTCATTTAAGGGAATCTCAATGCCTTGCGGTACAGGGAAGACATCCTCCTCCCTCATGTGATACCCTTTATGCATGCTCATCCAGACATGATCCTCCAGCAGGACAATGCCACCAGCCATACTGCTCGTTCTGTGCGTGAGTTTCTGCATGACAGCAATGTCAGTGTTCTGCCATGGCCAGCGAAGAGCCCGGATCTCAATCCCATTGAGCACGTCTGGGACCTGTTGGATCGCAGGGTGAGGGCTAGGGCCATTCCCCCAGAAGTTTCCAGGAACTTGCAAGTGCCTTGGTGGATGAGTGGGGTAACATCTCACAGCAAGAACTGACAAATCTGGTCCAGTCCATGAGGAGGAGATGCACTGCAGTACTTCAAGCAGCTGGTGGCCACACCAGATACTGACTGGTACTTTTGATTTTGAGCCTCCCTTCATTCAGGGACACATTATTCTATTTCTGTTAGTCACTTGTCTGTGAAACATTTTTAGTTTATGTTTTATGGTGTTGACTCTTTTAGTGTTCATACAAATATTTACACATTAAGTTTACTGAAAGTAAAAACAGTTGAAAGTCAGAGGACGTTTCTTTTTTTGCTGAGTTTATGTATATATATTCTTTGTTTAGCCTGTTAACCCGCACCAGGACGCCAGTGCACTGAACGCTCTTTGTTTGCATGTGTCATTGTCAGTGGAGCAAAGAAGGGGTATGCAGTGTATGCAGTGCATAGGGGCGCCACACATAGGGGGGCCATATAACTTGCCAAATAACTTTGAAATAACTCGCCATTTTGCCACTTAAGACGTGGAATGGCCATGTCTCTTTGCGACCACAACAAACAGGAGACTTTTCAGACGCGCACTTTAGCTTTCCCTCAGCACCAGGCGCGAGTCAAAGCACGGAAAAGGTAGGCTACAGGTGCCAAATGAGCTTCAGTAGAAAAACAGGGAACTGCGGTCTGATGAGATATTGTTATATGTCGGTAAAACAAACTTTCCTGTCATGTCAGCCATTTACTGTGCTCACGGCGCACGCTGTTCAACTTCGTACGTGAATATTCAGCCGCACGCTCACTTCATAAATACACCGCACTAGAAGCATACATCGTCAGTTTAGTCATGAAATGACCAAAATGGCGATTAAAACGGCAAAACTGTGCATTCATGTATGTGTATTACATTTAAGAACGTCTCTCCAATGCATGAAGCCTACTGAAATATTCTAGAATTCGAGATCACAATAGGGCACAAGATTATATGCTATGCGTTTTTTTTTTTTTTTATAATTTAATGCACAAGTAGGCCAAATGTGAGCACAGTGCAGTTACGTGTACTAGAAAATGTGCATTAATTTAATTAGAATAATTTCATTAATTTGTAAAGTACAAAAATGAAAAGAAAATGAAACCATATTTGAATGCATGAAATAACTCATTTTACATTCTTACATTATTTTCCTTTGTACAGAGCTCGATTTAAGTATAACAAAAAAGCTGCAATTAATTCATTTCGACAACTAATAGAATGTTAAACATTGACTGAAAACTTGTTCAGAGTTCATTGATTATATAAAATTCAGTGAAGGTTGACTATAGTTATCTGCATGTCTCATCCATGAGTGGGCCTATGCAATGATGGAGAACGAGCTTTTGGGGGTGTTAAGACCCAGAACCAAGCTTACCGAGCAATAAAGCTATAGGCTAGTGAGCCCTTTTATTAAAATACCTGGAGCCTAGGTAATACAAAAATAAAACAAAAATTGTCATTCACTCATTATTACTTGATGTAATTCACAATCTCAATTACAATAAAGTACACATTAATTGTATTCAGTTGTGTTACACGTTTGTGAATGGGCATTTGATTTACATTTGAGAGAAACTGAGAAGATTGTAAACAAGGAGACAAACTAGCCACCTTTCACTGAAAATTGGCGTTGTAAATTCAAAATAGGCCATCTGTGTAATTCAAGTAGATTCAATGATTTGAAAACTCTTGCTACTTCATACTTCGCTACAAAACAATGCAGACTTTGACAAAAAATAGATTTTTAAATGTTATAATAGTGATTTTATAATGTTTAAATTAGGGCTGTCAAAATTAATCAAAAAATTATAACGCGTTAATATTTTTTTAACGAAAATAATCGTTTGATAAGGTTTGACCCCAACTTCTTGCAGTCATCGCAGCTCGTAAGGTAATCATTGCCTGCGTCCCAATGTGCACACTATCCATCCTAAATTCTATGTGATATTAGTCATTTTCAATACTATTTAGGGCAGATAGGGTGAATAGTATGCACATTGGGATGCAGGGATTGTGTGATTATGAGGCGCTGGGCTAAACAAAAGTGAAGCGAATGTGGAGAGAGAGAGCGAGTGTGTCCGAGAGAGAGAGAGACAGAGAGACCTTTCAACATCTCTTTAATTACAATCCATCAACACAAAATATGTACATTAAACACAAACCATTCCTTCAAAAAAAAAAAAAAAACACAGCTTCTCTTACATCAATATATCACAACCTCCTTCTTCATTGGGTTGACATAAAAGATTTCCAACTCCCCACAACAAAAAAAGGATTCAGTATCATTCACCAATTCATAATACTTATACTCCATAACCAGTCTACTTTTTACCATCGCTCTAAACATATTCAAAGGATCGGTATCATTGTTGAACAGCATTTTTCTCTTTCTTGTCAATCAAATTGCCATTTTTGCCTTACCAAATTAAAAATTAATTAAAACAATTTTACTCTTATTTAAAACGCTATATTTTGGTTCAAAAATAAAAAAAAAAATATTTGGGTAACACTTTATAATAACGTCCAGTTATAAGTCATTTATAAGTGATTAGTTAATGATTAACTAATCATTTACAAAACATTCATAAGCGATTAATAAGTGATATGCTAACAATTTGTGTATGTTTTGTTAATTCATTTAAAAGTCATTTACAAGTAATTAGCTAATGATGAACTAATCATTTACAAAACAGAACTATACATTCACAAATGATTAAGTAATATGCTAACGATTTATAAATCTGTCATAAGTTATCTTTATAAATAGCATCATGAAATAATCAAACAGATCCTTAATGGTTAATAGTTACTAGTTAATATATTATTAATCACTTATAGATCATTGAAATGTCAACATTGTACTATTATCTCAATAAACATTATAAATCATTTACAAAGCTTTCTGCATCCCCTAATCTAAAGTGTAAACTACTCATCAGTTGTAAATGTTTTACAAACTTTATGGTTTCCAGTCGTGTGTGCGTAAATATATATATAGAAATCATTATAAATCATTTACAAAGCTTTCTGCATCCCCTAATCTAAAGTGTAAACTAATCATCAGTTGTAAATGTTTTACAAACCTTCCAGGTTACAGGTTGTTTGTGAATATATATATATATATATATATATATATATATATATATATATATATATATATTTACGCACACACGACTGGAAACCATAAAGTTTGTAAAACATTTACAACTGATGATTAGTTTACACTTTAGATTAGGGGATGCAGAAAGCTTTGTAAATGATTTATAATGATTATTGAGATAATAGTACAATGTTGACATTTCAATGATCTATAAGTGATTAATAATATATTAACTAGTAACTATTAACCATTAAGGATCTGTTTGATTATTTCATGATGCTATTTATAAAGATAACTTATGACAGATTTATAAATCGTTAGCATATTACTTAATCATTTGTGAATGTATAGTTCTGTTTTGTAAATGATTAGTTCATCATTAGCTAATTACTTGTAAATGACTTTTAAATGAATTAACAAAACATACACAAATTGTTAGCATATCACTTATTAATCGCTTATGAATGTTTTGTAAATGATTAGTTAATCATTAACTAATCACTTATAAATGACTTATAACTGGACGTTATTATAAAGTGTTACCAATATTTGTAAAGATAAAACCAAAATTATTGCTCAAATCTCTTAACACACCAAGAATTCCTAATACCCTTGAACATCCGATGAATATATGAAAAACTGTTTCTGAAAGACCACAAAACAAACACTCTTCTCCTTGCAAAGGATTTAGATTAACTTTGTAATGGTTTTTTGCCAAAATCCAATGTGAGATCCGCCATTGCAAATCCCCACTTCTCTTTTCAATTGGTTTCTTATACAATGACCTCCAACATCCTTTTGGAGAAGTACCTAATTCAACTAAATTAGTCCATTTGGTCTCTGAAAGGTCTTTCAATGTTCTTAAATTTAAATATTTGACAAACAAGACAAAATGCCTTCTTAGATATAGTGGAGAAGAGGCCAAGTTCAGGTGTTTTAAAGGAAAGTAATCTTCCGTCAACCTCCTGCCAATCTCCTACATTTACATCCACAGTGATATTAGGGAAAACATTCTTAACTATCTCCTCCTGCAATGATATAACAGGAAATGACCAAGCTTGTGCAGACACCCTTAGATTTTAAGATCACACTAGATAAGAGAGGATTAAAAATGATAGGTTCTTCAAGAACCCACTCATGGGTTATCCCAGACTGCTCTCTTTTAACAATAAATATTTGCCATGCATTTAATACTGATGTGTAAAAAGAAGGAAGTCCATTAAAATCCACTTCCTTCAAATTTATTAAAAAGAGGTGTCTATCCAAATTCATCCGCCCCACTCTCTTTAATAAAGCACAAGCTATTTCTGCCCAATTCTGAGACTGGTGATAGAGAACTCTTTGTGCTGTCTGTAATTTAAAAGCAGCTACTTTGGACTTAATGTCTATAAGGCCTTGGCCTCCTTCACTTAACTGCAAAAACAATACTGACTCTCTTAACCAGTGTTGTCCATTCCAAAAAAATTCAACAAGCACTTTTTGAATTTCCCTAAGGAATTCATCCGGTGGGTTCAACACAATTAGTTTATGCCATAGGACAGAGGCGGCAAGGTTGTTTATAACCAACACTCTTGCTCTCTAAGACAGTTGAGGTAAAATCCAGTTCCATTTTGAGAATCTATTACACATTTTATCTTTTACACCTTCCCAATTTTTCCTTTGATATACTTCTGAACCAATTCAAATTTCTCATGAAAATCTTTCTCTTTCAACAAAGCAACATTACATTTCCAATAAAAACTTTTAAATTTAGATTGTGTCAAAACAATATTGACCGTAATAAAATGATGATCTGATAGACAACATGGAAAAATATTACACCCCATTATCCTATTATTTTCAGCCTGCTTGACATAAAACCTATCAAGTCTTGCTAAACTTATCATTCCCTGATAAGTTTTTTATTCCTTTTTATTCCTATCTCTCCATACATCTACCAGATTATTCTGAAATATAATACTTTTTAAGAAAGAAGCCGATACAGAATGTGGTTCCTCATTATTTCTGTCTAAAAGAAAATTAAGAGTGCAATTCCAATCCCCACCAACAATTAAAACACCATCCAAAATATAACTTTTTAAAAATTCTCCTAACTTTCTAAACATTAAAATTCTATCTGATCCTATATTTGGAGCATAAATATTTATGAAAACAAAAACATGATTATCAATCTTAGCTTTCACTAATAAAAGAAGTCCTTTCTCTATTTCCATTTCTGATAAAATATTGACATTAAGGTGAGCTGAAAATAAAATCCCTACACCTGCACTGACATTTGTGCCATGGCTTAAAACCATTTTTCCTTCCCACCACAAATTTATCTCAGGTTCATTTTTAATATCGCTATGAGTTTTGTAAAAAAAGTTACTTGAGTATCTTTAAGCCTAAGAAATTGAGATAGTAAAGCTCTTTTCCCCCCATCCCTCAACCCATTTACATTTAAAAGATTCAAAGATTCAGATTGCGCATTTAAAAACATGAAAACTTGTCTTCGAAAAGACAGCACATGTTTTAAAGAAGCATTCTTACACCCGAGCGGAACCATTTTAATGGATCCAGCAAACTTTCCAAAGCGACTCAGTTCTTTTAGAATGTGCTCATTAGGAATGAATGGAGGCGCGTTTGAAATGGTGACCTTAGTAGCAGGTGCACGCAAAGGCATTACTTGCAGCAAGGTGTCGCAAACTACAATTCCTTTTTCAACAAGGCTGTTTACAAGCTTATCATCTTTAAAAAACACCACCACAGCCTTGTTCATTCTGGAGGCAGATACTATATTTTCGTGCCCTACAATCTCGCCCATCGCTAGAAGCACGTTTTCTACCATAAACGCTTGATCCGAAAAAACTTTACATCCATTCTTGATAGAGGCCCGGCGTTCCCTCACCAGAGAGAGACGCCATGGCTTTCTTATCAATGAAGGAAACACACCAGTGTTTTTTCTTGAAAAATAATATACCAAAAACATGATAAAAAAAAAAAAAACAGAAGAAGAAAAAAAGGTTCAACCTTGAAAAAAATCAAGCGTACCGCTCTCACACACCACACTTCCACTCCCAGCATGCAAACCACACAGAGAGAGAGAGAGAGAGAGTGTGCGCCAGAGATATGTGATACTCATATGTGATAAAGGTACAGCAAACCATTGTTGCCAGCGTCGCGGTTTTCCTGCACAATTGGGCTATTTTGAAAATACAGTCACAGGAAAAATGACAGCGCCGTGGGTTGCGGTTTTTTAGGACACTTTTATAATGTACTGTGGCTGCCCAAAGTGTATGTGTACACATGTGATCGCAAAAGGAAGTTAATACTTTGGGTGGTGATGGCGCAGTGGATAAGACACATGCCTTTGGTGTGAGAGACCCGGGTTCGAATCCACTGTGAGACACCAATGTGTCCCTGAGCAAGACACTTAACCCCTAGTTGCTCCAGAGGCGTGCAACCTCTGACATATATAGCAATTGTAAGTCGCTTTGGATAAAAGCGTCAGCTAAATAAAAAAAATAAAATACTTTTTACACTCCTGATGAGTTTGTATCCTTCCGTTCACAAACTAGAAATGAGTTTTTGGTCATTGACTTGCAGAAAGTTTTTTGCATGAGTTAGTGTTAGAGGCTACTAGAATACACGGGGCGCCGACACTGATCTTGCATACCCCTCGGGAAATGTGCAGTTGCGGCCCTGGTCATTGTTTACGAATATATTAAATGAAACGGGACAAAGTTCATCTTGACAAACTATATATCATTCTGAAGGTCTAAGCCTAAGCATCGCTGTTTTTCGATTGAAAGCTTATAAGGAATGTATTTGCTAAATTTGTGTAAGCAGTACACATCAAAACATGCAGAATAAAAAAGCATTACGTACCAGATTCATTGTAATAAGGAGTCACAAACGCGTCCACTGCTGAAATCCTGGTTTATTTAGAAAGGCAAGGGTCCACAGAACAACATCCCATAGAGCACTTTTAGTCCAACAAAACAATAACGTTGTAATTTGGATGATTATTTCTTTGTTTACATTTCATTTCTTCAGGAGAGTTATTGCTTGTGCCCATTATGGAATAAATTACACTCAAAAATAGCGTCTTGGTGGTAAAAAAAAACAAAAAACAAATAAAACAACAACACGGTGTTGTAGCATACAGTGTTACAAACAGAATGAGACCATCCACTGAAAACAAATACTCACAGATCCGCGGAATATTGTTTATTTGAATTTACCGCTCTCTTTTGACAGCTGTCATCTGACGGGGGCAAAACTTAGCGATCGCCTTTTTCCACAAATAATTAGTTTTCTTTTTTTTTTCTTCAACATTTTTCATATATGTGTGTGTGTGTTGTGTGGGGAATGTGGCTGTATCTGTATGATTATCATCTGTATGAACGCACATCAGCGTATGATTACCGACTGTATTACCATGTGTGGCAATATCAGTTTATGTCTGGCAATCACAGTATATACACTTGAGTATGTACTACATACAAAGTTTTTTTTTTTTTTTTCTTTTTTGTTAATCAAATAATTATATTTGTATTTTTTAGTGCTCAAATAAATCACTTATATGATGTCTAAAATTCTGTCTATTATTTTATAGTTGAACAACTATGCAGGAATATGTATAATGACTAAAATAGTTTGTATAATTCTGCAATACATTTGGTTGTTGTTTTTCCTCAAACAGGAGGGGGAGGGGGGGGGGGTGTGGGGGCTAGAAATATTTTCAGAAAAAATATTGCAGGAATCTTATTTTTCATGGTATCTTCTTCAAATTTTAAATATAAACTCATGCGACACGTGGCTTTTAATCCATTACTTTTCTGAATTGCTCCAGGACTTATGTGTATATGAAAAAAAAAAAACATTCAGTGTGGAAAAAACATTTTTAAAGGCACGTCAGTGTCTATAACTTTTTGTCTTTTTGAGCATTACCAACTCTGGATGATGGATAGTAAAGCCTAGAGTGTCTTCTTTGCAAAGATACCTAAATTGTGTGTGTAGCATACTTTGTCAGGAACTGTTACCATTTTACATTTACATTTACAGTTAGTCATTTGGCAGACGCTTTTATCCAAAGCGACTTACAATTGGGGAATACAAGAAGCGATTCATCTTGAAGAGGCAATCAGACAGAGGAAGTGCTCGTAACACCAAGTCTCAGCAGCGACCGAGCACCAATTTTAATTTAGGTAGGTCATTTTCACCTGTGAGGCCCAAAATGGGGGGTGCTAACAGGAAAACAATCAATCACTTCTGTGTTTCCTGGAAATGAACCCTACAATCTTGCCATTCTTAGATCTGCCAGTTGAACTATGGGCATAAAAAAAATAAATAAAAGAAATCATGAATCACACATTTTGTAGTCATTTTCCAATGTTTCTCTCCAGTGTGTGCCAATATGAAATTTTTTTTTAATTAAAATTAAAAAAAAAAAGCAGTTGATTATCAAAAAATGTATTTGCATAGAGGTAACTAAGAAATATGCAATAGAAAACCCATTTAAAAAAACTCTGCCTATATTAAAAAATAAAAATAGAATTTGTTTACAGAAAATGTTATAAGATGCCAAATAATATTCAAGGCTCCATTTGAAAAGTACACATTTTCTTCTTTAACAAAAAAAAGTAAATAAAAAGTAAAAATTTATTCAAAACAATATTCCAATCTTTTACGATTATTACCTTTAAAAATATATCTCCTGTAATCATTGTTTGCTACTATTGTGAATAAATGCAAGACAAGTTAATGGTTAATAATAATTATAATTTGAAAATGATAAAAGTCAACCATTTTGAGTAAGATATATATATATATATATATATATATATATATACACACATACAGTGTAAATACGTATATAGGGAACGATATATATATATATATAAATGCTCTGCAAATGTAACTGCAGTACAGTTCAGTCAAGGTTCTCAGGCCAACACAGATGTACCATTGGAAATGTTTGCCTTTCCAGCTTTTGGTCTTCTCTGTAAACACCCAAGATGGCCAGAATCAAATCCCATGACAGGCCTTCCTTTGGTCTTCCCTTTCAGCTGAAATTAAGAGAGATATGTACATGTTGAAACAGTGTGTTAAAAATGACCAAAGTGACCAAAATATTTGAGAGGAAGAACTGTAAGGAAAGTTATTATTAACAAGTAAAATAAGGATGCGTTCGTTAAAGCAAATCAGCTATAGCTAAATGTGTTCAACAAAACCTGTGAAGGGTTGAACTTGTTCAGACTCCTTGGCAGCTACTTCAAGATCAGCATTGTGAACTTCAAGTTCAAGTTCCCAGTTAATTCCAGCAGCTTTCTGTCAGAATTGGTCAGAATTTGATTCTGAGATTTAAAATAAATATGCCATGATGAACCACAGAAAGAGAGAGCAAAATATGTGTAAATGAATTATGGATTACAGTTAGGAAAAATAGGAACAGAAAAGCTGAGAGAGAGAGAGAGAGAGAGAGAGAGAGAGAGAGATGGCTTCTTAAAAGAGCTGCTGGAGTATGTGATCTGGCTTAAATGCAAGACAGAAAAAAATATTGAATTACTTCACAAAAACATATTAAAGGCGTGGCAAGCATTTTGGTTACTGCTTTACAAATAGTATACAGTACAGTTACTGTGGTAAAAGCATGGTGTTGTGGTTATTGAGCTTTAACTACAAATACCCCAGTAAAACTATGGTTCCCTTCCAGGAACTCGAGCTGCGTCGAAAGCGCTAGGGGAACGCCTCCAGCGTGACCGCGCTCTGACCAGAGTGTAATCTGTCCAATGGATGGGCGAGACGTCATAGGCGGGTGACGTCACCGACCGGGAAGCATAAAAGCAGTCCTGCGTGCTGTAGGGAAAGGCCGTGGCGCTCCGCCACCGCCTTTCAACGGGGTGATTCCCACGTGCGTGGGCCCCCAGCAGGCTCTGATCATGGAACAGGAAGTAGACACTCTCTTGAGGAAGGAGGCCATCGAGGTGGTCCCTCCTCACGGAAGAGAGTTCAAGTTCAAGTTAATTTTATTTGTATAGCACATATACAACAGCCAAACAGGCTGACCAAAGTGCTTTACAGAAGAAACCACATACACAGAAAAACAGACCAGACAAAATTTTATATAACCCGAGTTAAAAAAAATAAAATAAAATAAGCCATATCACAACTGTCCGCAACTGAGTCACGGATGTCCAAGAGTGCTCGGCGGTCGTAGATTAAAAGCGAGCAGCAGTTTAGAGACAGAGCAGACAACCAGACAAACAAACAGGAGAGCAGTAGACGGCACACCAAATACACAGGCGCCATCTTGAATGTTCTACAGCCAGTACTTCATTGTTCCAAAGAAGGATGGTAGATCTGCGTCAGTTGAATCGCTCAGTCATGTGACTGAAGTTCAGGGTGCTTACACTCTTCAGTCGTGTCTCAGGCCAAGTCCTAGGACTGGTTTGTCACGATAGATCTTAGGACGCATATTTCACATCACCATCCTCCCCTCTCACGGGAAGTCCCTGAGGTTTGCTTTTGGGGGCAAAGCTTACCAATATCGGGTTCTTCCCGTTGGCCTTGCACTCTCACCCCGCACTTTTACATCAACGATTGGTTGATTCTAGCTCGATCAGAGCAGGTGGCGATTCGGCATCGAGATGTTGTTCTCGCGCACATGAAGGTGTTGAGACTGAACGCCAAGAAAGTGTGCTTTCTCCAGTATAGAGAACCACTTATCTTTGCGTGGTGTGGGATTCGACCACGATGCAGGCACGTATGTCTCCTGCTCGGATCGAGTCGATCCTCACCTCAGTCAAGAGAGTGAAAGAGGGCCAGTCACTCACTGTCAAGCAGTTTCAGAAACTGCTGGGGCTCATGGCAGCTGTGTCCAACGTGATGGCCTGCTGTACATGAGACCCCCACAGTGGTGACTCAAGACCAAGGGGTTCTCCCCGAGGGGAAACCCGCTTCACATGATCAAGGTCACGCGGCGATGCCTACGTGCCTTAGACATGTGGAGCCAAGCTTGGTTCTTGTCTCAGGCCCGCTGCTGGGAGCTTCTTGTCGCCACGTAATGCTAGCGACGGACGCATCCCTCACCGGTTGGGGAGCGGTCATGAGTGGCCACCCTGCCCGCGGTCTGTGGAGCGGTCGCTATCTAACGTGGCATATCAATTGTTTGGAAATATTGGCCGTGTTTCGTGCACTCAAGCACTTTCTCCCAGACCTAAGAGATCACCATGTGTTGGTGCGCACTGACAACACAGCGGTGGTCTCTTACATCAACCACCAGGGAGGTCTGCGCACCAGATCCTCGTGTGGTCCCAGGCTAATTTCGCTCGCTGAGAGCCGTACGATATCCCTGGGTATTTCAGCGAGACGGGGGCTGAGGCCCGGGGAATGGATGCTTCACCCGTGGTGGTGAAGCAGATGTGGAAAGTTTTTGGCTTTGCGACTCAAGAGTCAGCGCTTGCCCCTCTAGTTCCTCCAGCTCCTTTGGACTGGACACTATGGTACAACCTGGCCGAGGCTTCGTCTGTACGTTTTCCCCGATCGCTCTGCTCCCGGGAGTTCTGGTGAGAGTGCACCAGGACGAGGTCAGCCTACGTTTGGTAGCACCGTCCTGGCCGGGCCGAGTATGGTTCTCGGACCCGATTTCTCTCCTCGATGGCTCTCCGTGGGAGATTCCCGTCAGAAGAGATCTCCTCTCACAGGCGGGGGCACCATCCTATCACCCCCGCCCGGAGTTGTGGAAGCTGTGGCCTCTGAGGGGGCGCAGCTCATAGCTTCCAGTCTCTCAACCGAGGTTGCTGAGACCATCCTCCAATCCAGAGCTCCCTCTACGAGGAAACTGTATGCCCTGAAGTGAAAATATTTCACTTCTTGGTGCGGAGACCGCCACCTTGACCCAGTTAACTGCCCGTTTGGTACAGTGCTGGAGGTCCTGCAGGCCCGTTTCTCCGCAGGGGTAACTCACTCCACCCTGAAGGTTTATATGGTGGCTTTATCGGCCTACAATGCCATTCTCGGTGGCCTTACAGTGGGTCGACACCCCCTGGTTACATGTTTCGTCCACAGTGCGCTGAGGCCTCCTGTTACGACGTGTCCCTACGGGGACCTGGCTGTGGTTTTAGAAGCTCTCTGTAACCTCCATTCGAGCCTATTGAAGAGATTTTTGATTGCATTCTCACTTTGAGACTTCCTTCCTTTTGGCGATATCTTCTCTTAAGAGAGTGGGGGTTTGCAGGCCCTTCTTGGCCCCTTCTTATCTCGTCTTTGCCCCTGGTCTGGCCAAAGCGTTTATCTACCCTCGAGCGGGTTATTTCCTAGGTCCCCTCTTCTATACCACGGCCTGTTGTGCTGCAGGCCTTCAGTCCTCCTCCCTTTGGGGAGCCCGACCAGAAGCTTAATTGTATGTGCCAAGCGGGGTCTGCCTGCTTCTAAGCAGACCCTTAGTCGGTGGATTGTGGATACTATTTCTCTGCTTATGAATCCTCAGGGGTATGGCAGCCTCCAAGGCCCTTCTGGCAGGGGTTTCGATGCAGGATATCTGCAATGCTACGGGTTGGTCCACGCCCCTCACCTTTGTTCGGTTCTATGACCTTGATCTTAGGGCCACTCCGGGCTCTTCTGTTCTTTCGCCCTCGCTGTGCTCCTAGTGATACACACAGGGCAGGTACTTGGAAGTCTGGTGGCATGGGCATCTCGTTCCCCTAGCGCTTTCGACGCAGCTCGAGTTCCTGGAAGGGAACGTCTCGGGTTACATATGTAACCCTGGTTCCCTGAAGGGAACGATACGCTGTGTCTCGAGGCCATACTTCCTGTATCCCTGCGAGCGGCCCGCCTATCACGTCTCACCCATCCATTGGACAGATTACACTCTGGTCAGAGCGCGGTCACGCTGGACTGTATGTTGTCACTTTCTATCGCCCCTATCGCTTTCGACGCAGCGTCTCGTTCCCTTCAGGGAACCAGGGTTACATACGTAACCCGAGACGTTACTGTGGTAAACCCATACAAAGAGTAGACAGTAAACACAGTTACTTTACTATGGTAAAATCATGAAAAGGTGTTGTGGTTACCATACCTACAATAAACACCACAGTAAAACTACGGTTACTGTGGTAAACTCATAGTACGTGTTGACATTATTGTGCTTTATCTACAAATACCACAGTAAAACAACGGTTACTGTGGTAAACCCATACAAAGAGTAGACAGTAAACACAGTTACTTTACTATGGTAAAATCATAGTGGTCAAGGTGTTGTGGTTACCATACCTACAAAAATACCACAGTAAAACTACAGTTACGGTGATGAGAGGCATGTGTATTGACTACACATGACATGGTTGAGCAACAGTTTCTATTGTAAAAATATGGTAAATGTATGGACTTTTTACATGATCACAATTATCACGCAATACTGGGTTGGTTGATTTGTTGTGCTGTCATCAGTCATGTCTAAAAGCTGAAGACCCATGCCACAACATGATTAAAAACGGTTTTATTTATTTCAAACAGCAGCAGGTCAACATACAGTAGAAGTTAGCCTTAGGTTAATGTCAATCGCAGGCTACAAGCTGTGTTAACTAAGCAGCCCACTGTTCCACTCACAACTCATTTGAACGCATATGTTGCCATTTGATGCTCTAATGATCTAATGTGATGCAGCACTGAAATAATTAAAATAATACCGTTAAAGCCGTGATCTCGTAACATAAACAGATTGTTGCCCTTACTTACCTGTTTGAAGGTGTACGCGCATCAGGTGAACCGGGCGAACTGAGCCTCGCTGGTGACGTCACTGCTGCTGAAGATGTCGCGTGGTATTCTTTAGAATATATACCTAGAAACACTGGGTCTCATTCACTAATAAGTGCGTACGTTTTTCGTATTTATACGCACATTTGAACTTCTCACGAAAACTTTCCGCCTAATTCACAACACATGCGTACGCACATGAGCTTGTTCTTAAACTCGTTCTTCTGTTAGTGAATCTGGAGTCTTCTAAAAGAGCGCCCGCGTGCACGAGGTTAGTGATTAGCATAATACACGCCCAAACCAGCTCCATATAAGGGCTTTCCGCAAAGCGGCACTCGCCTAGAGAAAGACAATTATGGCACCGAAACAAAAGACAAAGAAAAATAACTTTAACGATAATGAACGTGAGGTTTTGCTGTCGGAGGTGGAAGCCAGAAAAAATGTGTTATTTGAAAGCAACTGAACAGCCATTCGTCACTCTCAGCAAACATATCTGTGCGCCAGAGCTGGCACCAGGGCACCTCCATCGGGGGGCATTTAAATTTCTGGGGGGGGGGGGGCACAAATCACGTTGTGTGTGGGGGGGGGGGGTGTATTCGTGAAGAGCGTGCAATCTGTGATCGCGTGCAGTTGCTGACGCTCCCTAAAGCGTTCAATTGCTTTCTTATGTGCGCTGTTTTATCGGTACTTTCGCTTTCAAAATCGATCGCGTTCAGCAAGGAGGAGAGAGGATGGAAAGTGGAGAGGCACAGTAACTCGTTGTGGGGGGGGGGCACGGCCCACGAGTGCCCCCCTTGGCGCCTGCCCTGCTGTGCGCTCTCTAAAGACGCGCTCTCTGCTTAGAGAACGCGCCGCAATGTCAAGCAGTACCAAGTGTGCCATGCCTCCAAACACAAGGTGAGAAACAATAATCACCGTTTATATAAGCATAGATCAGGTGATTTGTTGTTTGGACCTCTAATTTTATATATATATATATATATATATATATATATATATATATATTTATATAATTGGACCTCTAATTATACTTTATTATCAATTTTAACGTCTAGTTTCTTTTCACCCACCCTGTACATAACATATCTAATTATATGTGGGGTTCTTTATACATGCTTATAAGGCCCCGGGCGTACATGATTATTGCGTACGTGTGGTATAAGTTGTTCTTGAATTTTTTCGTACATTTAGAATAAATTTTAGTAGGAAAGTTTTTGATGAATCATGATTTATTCGTGAAAATGTCTGTACGCACATTTCACGCAAAAATCTGTGTGTACGCATGTTTAGTGAATGAGACCCATTGTTCTTTCTTATATTACCTGCAGGCTGTCGGGGTGTATGATCACAGAGGAGGGCTGCCGTTCACTGGCCTCAGCTCTCAGCTCAAACAATGGTCATCTGAAAGCACTGGATCTGAGATACAACAACCCTGGAGGACTGGGAGTGAAACTGCTCTCCGCTAAAGCAGAGGATCCAAACTGTGAACTGGAGAAACTACAGTATGTGCTTAGTTTGAAATTAACTCATATACAACATGTAGGAATTTTGACATCATAGATTGACACCATGATCATATATCTTCTGGTCATTATCTTTCTGGATAAGATTCTACTATACTACAAGCTTTATTTTAAGTGATTCCTTTTAGCAGTTGCTTGTATATTTTAAATCTCAGTGTCTTTATTTTCCCTCAGTGTTGAGAAAGGAGGAGGATGTCGGATGAAACCAGGTCTGAGAAAATGTAGGTATCGTATGCAAAAGAACAAAATAGAACTTTATATTCTATTATGAAACGTATAACCAACCTTGGGACAAGAAACTCATGAAATGATGAAAACTGATGAAATGTTGATTCCAACTGCCTATGAAATGTAAGGCCACACTGCAGTTAAGCCAAACACATTCAGATCTGCCTCCATTTCAGAATTCAGTATTCAGTGTCTACATTCACTATACAGTAAATACAAAGTTGATAAAATCAAGTCCCTACCTATGTTTTTTTTTTTTCTTGTTTGACAATTATTTAAATTATTATCATATCACAATATGTTAGCAAATTAAAATAACCAAATGTCCTGTTTTCTACAGATACCTGTCAGCTCTCAGTGGATCAGAGCACTGTACATCGACGCCTGAAACTGTCTGAAGGGAACCGGAAAATATCGGAAACTAGAGTGGAGCAGAAATATCCTGATCATCTGGACAGATTCAGGCTGTATCCCCAGGCCATGTGCAGAGAGCCTCTGACTGACCGCTGTTATTTTGAGGTGGAGTATGATGTGGAGTTGGAGTGGCAGTGGCCTACAAGACCCCAGACAGGACACAGAATATAATGGGAGTTAAAAACCCATTCCCTGCTCTTCTCTGTCTGAATGGAAGACTGACACTGTGGCACAATAATGAGGCGACTCGTCAGTTCCCTGTGTTTTCTCAGTCTAAAAGAGTAGGAGTTTATGTGGACTTGGAACATGGAAGTCTGTCATATTACAGCATTTGTAATGGCAAACTCATTCACCTGCACACACACCACACAACATTCACTGGCCCCTTATATACAGGGTTCATGTTTCTGCCCTACTCCTCGGTGACTCTGTGTGAGATAACATAGACCCTGAGAGGAAGCAGAAATTTCAAAAGGAAGTTAGACATTTTGTAAAATTTTTTTTTTTTTACTCACAATCACTCAGAAAATAATATGCTGAATGATGCATCACTCTAAAAATGGCTTACTTATAGTTAGCTGAAACATGATCTTCACCAAAGACAAAAGGAAAGAGAAAAATGACCTTCGTTCATCTTTGGAACATAAAATAAGACTTTTTTTGTTGTTGCAATCTGAGAGCTTTCTGTCCCTCTACAGTCAGTCATGCAACTTACACATTCAATGAATGGTAGGAAATACATCAAGTAATCCATGTCATTAAGTATACTATAAAGTAATTCAATTTTATGAAGTGACATGAGTGCTTTGTTTGCACACAAAAAAACCCAAAAACATATTTACCACTTTATTTACGAAAATATTATCCAAACACATGCGTTGTGGTACTCTCGTGAATACTCACTCATGTGTTGAGTTGACGTCTCAAATGTGTTGTGATGCTCTCGTGAACGCACAATGCAGATCAATATTTGTAGAGTTGTCAATTATGTGTTTTGTGCAACAAAGCACAACAAATTTGATTAAGTACTTAAGGAGTTTCATAATTTTGAGGTTAAGTTACATGGAGTACTTTAACAATGTATTTGCTATCGTTCTTGGCTTTGACTGTGTAAGTTGCGTTGCTGCATGCAGGGTCAGAAAGCCCTTAGATTTCATCAAAAAGATCCTCATTTGCATTCAGAAAACGAGTGAAGGTCTTGAGGATATGAAACCATACGAGTAAGTAATTGTTGACCAAATTTCCACTCTGGGTGAACTATCTCTCTAATTCGTCCATGGTTCCAAAAAAACCAACAACTATTAAATAAGCTCTTTTCCTGTTTTAGTGCTCAGTGCAAACTGGCTAAGTATGTAAATATATACTATCAGATAGTGCTCACTGAATTTTATTACAGGACAGAAGAAAAAGCTGTTCTAGAACTCTGCTTGCTAGCTGACAAGTGATATTAGCCTACTAGCTAAAGCTAGCTAATTATTTCTATAGACAAAATTACATTTTTAAAGGGGCTTTGCTAAATAATTTTCAAGTATTAATTTGTATTATTGCCACTGTGTGAACAGCAAGTAACGGAATTAAAAAATAAAAAATAAAAAATGAAATGAAATGAAACCTGTAGACTAATTATAATGTGAAGGCCTCAGGGCGGATTTGCTGGGAAACTCCAAGGGAAACTATCTTAACAGTGTTATTTTAATAAACCTCATCTGTCGATATGATGTCGGTGAATCACTCGCTCTCATTACTATGAGCATGAGCAATAAGTTGCTAGCCACAGCTCACTCAACGGCCAAAGGTGTTGCTAATAACAAGGTTTCTGAAGTCTACGTAGAGTCTTTTAACAGCTAAATATCAACATTTCTAGGAGTTAATTTTTACTGTTGACAGTGAAATAGCTTGAACCATCCTCTCGAGTAGGAGATATGACAATACAGTTTTGCAGGACTGCTTAATTTCTGACACGCTGATAAATAAATGATAAAGGAGCAATAAAGAAATATGAAAAAATAAAGTGTAGACATGCTTAATGGCATTCAAGTAAACACAGTCAGTTGTGTCTTAAGTGAACATAAGAAATTAGGAGAAATATGGATCAATATATTGAATATATTGTGTATTGTTAGGGTTAAAGAATATGTTGTTTATAAGTTGTTCAAGTAGAGGAAAGCACTTTTTTCTCTTACATGTGTAACTAACTCCATTATTACTAAATGTAGCTATGCTGTATCTTGCACTTCAAATTATTGCTTGAAAATATTGTATTTTTGCATTTTCAAATTACAAATTACTCTCTCACACCAGTATGTTTGTATTTTAATTAAATGCATTTGAAACAAAATACTTTTCTGATGTATTTGTGTCCATCTCTGTACACATGCACATACTCTGTGTGCACATTTAGTCATATCCTCTAATAACAACATGGCAGATAAATGCAATGTTTGTAGGAGTCCAAAGTTCACTAAATATGCTGTCAACAAATGTATTATTAACGTTCTGATGACAGAGTATAATTATTAAGAGGTATGAAAGTCCCTAATTCTTTAAATGTTCCTCTAGTTTGACTTTATTAATTCATCTTAATTCATCTTTAAGTATTATATATATTTTGGTTACACTTTATTTCCATAGTCCACTTTAGACATTCTGCTAACTATAAGTAACTTTGTAACTATATGGCATATACTTTGTTTTTTTTTAAACGGATGTAACATTTTTAGAATTTGTGTAATTTTATATGTATTTTGAAGTATGTATTGTTTTGTTTTGTTTAATTGTTTTATATATTTTTAGGGTGACAATTTTACCATCAGTCCAGGGACTGCAGATGCAAAGTAGCCTTCGGGCTAATTCTGGCACATTGTACATTTATGTATTATTGATGTGCATTGTTCTTGTCAAATAAACCTGAATAAAAAATATTTAATAAAAACAAATTCTCATTAATTTGCAACAACATGTCTACTAACTCTCAGAGTACACTGTTAGGTTTAGGGTTAGTAGAATAAGTTGACATATACTTACAAAGTTTCTAATAGTCAGTATGTTGTATGTTGTGGACCCATCAAAATAAAGTGTTAGCAGATATGAAGCAGACAGTCTACTAATACTCTAATGACTGCTAGATGACATGGAGTTGCAAAGTTACTTACTGTTAGTAGAATGTCTAAAGTGGACTATCAAAATAAAGTGATACCTGTATTTATTTTAATTAATCCTGGATCAAATACACTGGCTAGGAACTGTTTTGTTTTTCTCTGTAAGCTTTGTGTTTTTTTTTTTGTTGTGTTATAAGCAGGATAAATGTACCTTTGTTATCACAAAATAAACCCCTTCAGGGTGATACAAGACTAATTGTTCTGTACATTACCCCTTACTTACACATGTTTGGAGAGCTCCATTCCATCTAACATCTCCTCACCTATGTGAAGATAATCTGTGTTCTCCACTTCAAAAATATCATGGATAGATCCAATCATGACATACAGTAATGCTTTATCAGGTTGGGCTACCAACACTGAGCTTATGGTTATGGTTAATGCTTAGTGGTTAGTATTTGTTTCAGATGTGTAGGCAGTAAGCATTGTGACTGACATGACCAATAAAATCCTGGCTGTGGGACGGTGCTTGTGTTTAACTGGTTCAGAAACCACTACTTTGTATTTCATTGATATTTTGACTAAATGTGGACGTTTGTTTACCTCATCTGTTGTTAAGCAGGCTTAATGATGCACCAAAGTGATACATTAGATGATTAGAGTCAAAGGTTTTTTCTCCTAATGATTGGTTATATATGCAGAAAGCAGCACATTTTATGCTGCCTCCTTCATGCTTCATTCTTTGTCATGTTCATTTTGAATACATTTTTGAAGAGACACTCAGATAAAAGTACAGTTTCTTTATTCAAGCCAAATTTGCACATTGTCTCCATTCGCTTGAACACTGAAAATCAGCACACATTATAAATACCATCTTGAAGTGTTGCATCAGCTAGTTTGATGTGAAATGCCATTGGCACTGTGTGTCTCATGACCGATTGCTTTATTGCTACATGGTCAGAAAGCTCTCAGATTTAATCAAATATCTGAATTTGTGCCAAAGATGAATGGTCTCACAGGTTTGGAATGACGTGAGGTGAGTCATTAATGACAGAATTTTCATTTTCGGGTGAACTAACCCTTTATGTATCTGTGAACTATGATCATAAAATATGTTTCCCTTCACTTAGTAGCCGGTCACATTACTTGTGGCATCTGTATAGGGACGTGTTTCCCATGGACATGCGGCAGTGTTAAACACTTTGGAAGTGAGAGTTGGTTTGGGTGGGGATGGTATATCCTTTTATAAATGCAACCAAGTCACATTAAAAAACGAGCAAATAAAAAAATAATAATAATAAAACACTGCAATTCACCATACATAGCTGGATGGTAGATGTACTTATTTATGAAACCTACCACCTGCAAAATAATGGCCCGCAGCGAGCAACACCTGAAGCGAGACACAGCTAGAGCGTGACACCTGCTGAGCTGCATAATGCATAATCCATACAAATACATCATAAATTTGAAATAACCTGATTTCTCCCAATGAATGGCTGTTGTACACCTCAAACACAGGGCTGGAAGAGCTTCCTCAGTATGGGGCAGAGCAGATGTATTAAACCAACCCAGCATTCAGCCTGCAGAAAAACAGAGTATTTCCCCTGTGAATTAAGTACGTTTGGTTTCATTACGACACACCTACCTTCACGCTGTCAGCACAGGGTGAGACACAGACCCACAATACAGAGCCGAGCAGGCTGCAGTCTTGTAAGGGTTCAGCTTGGGCAGCAGCCTGGTGTGTGTGAAATGTCAACAGAAACACAATTACTTACACCAGGAAACCCCATTTCCTCATGGATGCTGGACTTTGGACAGGGGCATTCAGGCTGGACTTTACCTTTATCTGTAGGGATGAGGCTTTGGCATGCCACTTACTGGCTCTACAGATATCCTCTGGAGTAAGACTACAGACCAGAGCTTGCTTTGTTGCAGTGTTATTGGCTGCTAAATGCTCCAGTTATCATTGGTCACTTCTGTGTACTCCTGCCTTACTGGCATTGATGGTTCCATGAAGAAACTTTAACATCCATGAAAGTTTCCCATTGCCAAAACGGTGCATTATAGTGGAGAAGGGTTCTTTAGATTATTAAAATGTTCTATAAGGAAAAAAAAAAAAAAAAAAGGCTCAAAGTTTCAGAAATTACATCCATGTAATAGTCTAGGAATCACTCTCAAAATTGCAATGATTAATATAGTGATAAACATAGTAATGGACGGGACAAAGATCTGTACCTTGAAATGTTCTTTGGGGAATGAAAAATGGTTCTTCTGTGGCGTCCCTGCTAAAACTCCCTTTTGGAAGATTGTACAATGTCTCAATTCATAATAGATTTGTATTTTGTGAAGTCCTCGTAAGGCAGCAGAATAATAGTTTTTAATACGGAGTAAACAAAATGCCACATCAGTTCTGCCTCTCTGTGCATGGGAACATTAACACAGATGTAAGAAAGAAAAGACAGACATTGACAATATAGGAATGTATGCATGGGAAAAGATTAGTGATAATGATAATACTGACAAGTTAACGTCAACAGCATTACTAGATTCTGTGGTTAGATTTTGAATAGTGAACACACAGTTTGAGTCAATCAATGCAATTTGTTTTTTACTTTACCCCTTTTCTAATCCGAACCCACTCCATTGTAGAGTGTTTATTAAAGACAAAAAATGGATGACATACCTAAAAAAATCAAGTTTTGAATAAAGTCAATCTATCTGTCCATCCATCCATCTCTCTCTCTCTCTCTCTCTCTCTCTCTCTCTCTCTCACTCAATATATATATATATACTGTATATATATAGTGTAACGGATCCGACGAGACGCGAGGCAAGCGGATCCAAGTGCAAGCTTTTATTAATAAACAGTCAAATCACAGGCAGGGTCAAACAACAGCAAACAGGTATGGCACAGGCAAGACAAAGAGTAATCCTAGGGCAAGCATAGGTCGGCGATCGGCGAACAATATCCAACAGGGCAAGACAGAGAGATAACCCAGGTACACGAGCAATAATCCAAACGAGGAGCAAACAGAGTCCGAACGGCAAGGCAAAGGGTTAATCCAGGAAACACGGGCAGATATCAAAACATGAGAAAACAGGCAAGGCAAGACTATAACAACTGATTGGGCTCTGTAGAGTAAATATCGCTAGGATATACGCTATACGATACTCGGCAGCGAGGAAGAGGAAGTCCATGGTTTATGTAGGGTGTGTGATCAGTGCAATCAGCTGTGTGTGTGTGTCGTCAGTGCAATGGATGATGGGAATTGTAGTCTAAGGTGACGTGCAACAGTTAGTGTGGTGCAAGAGTCCATGTGATGAGCGAGTGACCTCTGGTGGTGAGTTAACGGAAGTTCATAGACCAGATTCATGACATATATATATATATATATATATATATATATATATATATATATATATATATATATATATATATATATATATAAAATGTTTTATGCATTTTTAATATATTAAATTGAATTAAATAATAGCATCAGAGGTTTGGAGAAAACTCATCAGACATGCTGTTATTCTTCACTAGGTTACAGTCTCCCCTCATAGAAAGTCCAAGGTCATCCCAAAACCTTTTCTCCACAGTCCCTCATATGTTTCGTCATGCACCCCAGTGGTTTATGGCTGATGTAAACTAGTCAAACTGACAACACGATTAATAAATAACAGCTCTGACACTAAATGACTGATTCTGAAGGAGGCTGTATCTCACACGCTTCAGACACCGTCAGGAGGTCAGCGATGGCAGCCCTCGGTGGGAGTCACAGGAGAACCTTCATTGCTGTACTTTAATCTGCATCCAGAGGTGGAAGATCTTGTACTTTAAGCAATGAGAATCATTAATCTGGCCTCTTTCGGCTCCTCCTGGAGATATTCCTCATGACAGTGAGTTATGGCCTGCTCCAGAGTCGAGGAGGGAAGCCTGCTGTCTTACCAGTGGAGACGTCCCCTTCAGACTATTGATCAGCACAGAGGATACCGAGAGTGCAGGGCTCATGGGAACCGACGATCAAAACAAAGCACCACATAAATTATTGCATTCTTTAACAATCTCTCTCCACGAAAGCCTGTCTTAATATTAAAGATACAGTCACACACAGATTATAACCTGATATAATGCTTAACAAGTGCATTGATTGGTTGCATGAAACCTGATATGTTTATACAGGTATTTATATTTTATTCCACATTAATTACTTTTAAGCACTGGTGTGTCAGGGAGACTGGGGCTAGCTGTCACACAGGGCTGTAACTCAGTGTTTGTGTGTGTGTGTGTGCGTGTGTGTGTGTGTGTGTGTGTGTTGATTTCAAGTTTCTAGATATTAACATTTGTGAATTTATCTCTCCAAATTAAGATTCCAATATTATCACGTTTCTGTAATAGCTGTTGGGAAACAATTGAACACAAGAAAACACTGGCTTGCATTCTCACGAGTCACTTTAATCAAATACTTTTTATATATCGATACATTTCACTATAAATGGGAGAAACTGCAAAGTGCAATACCATGTTTCTCGTAAATAAAGTCCCGCCTACTAAATAAAAGAACCAACCACAATTGTTAAAGTCAGCAGGTCACAGACGCTCTGTTTCCCATGAAACCAATCAGTCTCTTGAATGCAATTTCATCATGATGACGCTAACTGCAATTCCCATACATCTCCAGCCTCCATACTGTATACCTGGGATTGCCTGCATTCAAAACAGTTCTGGAGCATTGTGAAAATGCACTTTAACAGCCAGCTGTGGGTGAAGAACTTTCCTCTGAAGCCAAGTGGTTTGAATAAGTCAGTGTACTGGCAGCCAAATGGTAAAAACGTCATATATTATGCGAATAAACCGATTTCATGTGCATACAATATTAACTAATGCAAAACTCCACATCTGCCTTGCACATTAAAGGTTTATGTGAGTTTATTCACGTTTAAAGTATTTCTATTCAATATTTATTATTCACACTGTTAAAATGTGCATCAAAATAGTTGGATGGAAATCGACTTTATATTGCTTTGTAAAAAGTTGACACAAAACATCAATGTATAACCAAAAGAAGAAGAACATGGTCCCTATATTAAAGTGTTACAATTCTGACTATTAACTAGTTGCTTATTAGCATGCCTACTATTAACAAATTGGCTGTTTATTGGTACTTATAAAGCACATATTCTGCAAGACCATATTCTACATCCCTAATCCAACACAAAACATAAACTTAACAACTACCTTACTAACTATTAATAAGCAGACAATTAGGAGTTTATTGAGACAAAAGTTGTAGTTAATGATTTGTAAATGCCAACAATTTATTTATTTTATTTATTTTGATTGACCTGCTCCTGCATATGAGGAATGATTTTTTTCGTGCCAGAGCTGAGTTTGAGCTGAAAAAGCAAAGTGTTCGTAGATTAAGATTCAAACAAAAACACATCAGTAGTGAATTGTGACGCTCAAGTGAAGCATTATACATCATGCTAAAACTACATCTAGATTTCCATAGCCTCCATGCTCACATTCAACCAGGAAGAGAGAAAAATAGAGCAGGAACATGATTCTTATGTTGTATCCTCGATTATTCCAGCTCTGGGCGATATGTTTTAATAATGAGCCGCTTCTCTCGCAGAAGTCTGCAGCTTGCCAGTAATGCCTGTTTCACATGTCAGCTTGGGCTGCTTTAATCTCAAGCTCATTACAGAGGAGCGGGGCGAGCAGAACTCAACACAAGCCCGTGGCGTTGAATTACTTTTCCACAGACCCACACACTCGTCAGGACCCCTGAGATGCAGCAGCCACACACACGGCCCGCTTCAAGCTTACTGGGCTTCTTTATTGAGTTTGTTTCCCATGCCGAGGGAGAAAATTTACCGGCAGGTCAAAACAGGGTTGAAGAGAAGAACTGCATCTTTTTCCCTTCCTTCATCCGTGCAATTTATAGCATGAACTATGGGGTTTTAGTGCTTGTAAATTGCGAGGGTCTCCTGTAGCGTAAACCTGAGTGCGAGACCTACAGTTCACAGTAGAGCTTCACAATGGTTATCTGAGAGCGGATGCATGAGCAGCTGAACAGATTATTGCAGAAATCCCATGATTTTACTGACGTTTTATCTCCTGCCATCTTCACTGCTTAATAAATAAGGACTGAGAGACCGCTGTCATCATGTATCGTACACAGTCAGCGCTCTTGGAGGCCTTTGGCTGCTCATTTGCATGAATCGCTCAGGCAGATAATGACACGGGACGTTTCCTCTGGCCCGAGCAATAACTGTGGCAGATGATTCCATTACATTTGCCCAACCTGGATTCATTCCATCACAACACGAGAATCCCCCATCTACAGATTTACTTAAACCGGGATTAAATTAGGCACAGTTTCTCTGGTTGACGGTGGATATATTGGATTAGGCTTGAAATGCATCTCATGCAGACTCACGCATGAACTAGATATTCTTTAGCATTGACTGCTACAGGAGATGATGCACAAGAGGTTTCAAAATCAGCATGACATCTGAGTTGATCATTTTTATTTTCTTCATGAAGATTCCTGTCTTAAAACCTGTTAATGTTCACCAGAGCGACCTCGCACTGAACGCTCTTTGTTTGCATGTGTCATTGTTTTCTAATAGAATAAATGAAACGGGACAAAGTTAATCTTGACAAACTATATATCATTCTGAGGGTCTAAGCCTCAAGCATCGACGACAGATCGCTGTTTTTCGATGGAAAGCTTATAAGGAATTAGTGGCACAAATTTGCTACATTTGTGTAAGCAGTACACATCCAAACACGCAGAGTAAAAAAGCCGTACGTACCTTTATCATTGTAATAACGAGCCACAAACGCGTCCACTGCTGAAATCCCAGTTTAGTTAGAGAGGTAAGGGTCCACAGAACAACATCCCAGCGAGCACTTTTAGTCCAGCGAAACAATAACGTTGTAATAAGGATGAATATTCCTTTGTTTACGTTTCATTTCTTCAGAGAGTTATTGTTCGCGTCCGTTATGGAATAAATTACGCTCAAAAACAGCGTCTTGGTGGTAAAAAAACAAAACGATGTTGCAGCATACGGTTTTACAAACATAATGAGACCGTCTACGGAAAAAAAAGTCTCAGAAAAGCGGAATATAGATTATTTGAATTTGGCGCTCCCTCCTGCCGGCAGTGACGCACACTGTGACACGCACGCTGTCATCTGAGCGGGGCGTAACTTAGCGATCTGCTTTATCCATAAAAAACTGTTTTTTTTTTTCTTCTACATTTTTTATATGTGTGTGTGTGTATTGTGTGGGGAATGTGGCCGTGTCTGCATGATTATAATATGTATGGACGCACATCAGCGTGTTTATTAGCGACTCTATGACGGCTATCATTGTGATTCATTGATCAGCTATTATTGATTATATGGCCCATCTGTTTGATTATAATCTGAATGGAAGCACATGATTCATAGGTGCATTCATAAAATTATTATAATAATGTTTGGGTCCTATGAAATCAAAGTGTATGTATGTTTGTTCCTGTTTTTTTTTTTTTCATTTTGATTTTATTATTATTATTATTTTAATTGTTTAATTAAATTTTTATAATAGAAAGGAATTCCAATGAAATGTATCCACATTTATCATCAAAAACAGTGGTAATCATATAAATGTGTAAAACTTTACCAATTTAATTTTAAATTTAATGAAAAGAAAATTTGAACAGTTCCTTTCCTTTTTTGGCAAACAAAGTGCTGCCCAACAGATTTGAAAATTAAACACATGTTGGAAAACGTGTGATATTAAAATATTGTATTATATTGTTTCAGGAATTCAAATGTTTCATTTATCCTTATTAAACTTTATCATGTGTTCAGACGAGTGTCAGGTGTGTTTCAGTGTGTGAAGTAGAGCAAACTGAGACAAGCACAACATGCAGATTTACATTCACACGTTGTCACCATTTTGCACAGCCCCACGTTTGATTCATTCATATAACATTTTCCAAATTCCATGACATTCAGGTTAAAGTTAATTCCATGTAATGACTGGATTCTGAAATTCTGGCCCACATTTTCTGCATCATGGAAATCAAAGGACCTTAGTTTGCCTTCATAATCTTTCATTAAAATAAAACAAATTATTACTTGCTGCAGCTCTGAAATAACTTGAAACTAACATCACAAATCTCTCTGGTTGCTCCATCTGTCCCGTCCAGACACCTGCTTCTTTTCACAGTGCAATCGATTTCCAGTGGATAAAATCAAGTCTTGCCTGTTTCTCTCAGAAATGTATTTTTAAAAATCCTGTTCATCTTGAAATCTGACTGATCTATAATAAATCCTCAATAGCTAATCAGTATGGTAGCTCATAGATGACACCTCATCACGACATCCGTCTCATGCTTACAGATGTTTTCGCTGCTCTGGATGAGAGTAACTGTGGATGGGTGAAGCTCTTAAGTGCTGACCACATCCCTTCCTTCTCTGCGAGTCAAACAGCTCCTCACACGACACAGCCAGCGCTCACGGCCCTCTTCCAGCTGTTACACAGCCACTGAATGGAAACTCTGTTGAGAACATCATCATTTCCCTGATGAGGCTCCACCACATCCTACAATCTCACAATCTGCCAGCCGGCTCCAAGCTGAGTTCAAAAGACTCAAGGATCCTTGAAGAGGTCTTATGGTCTTATGGTCTATAGGGTTTCAATGATACTGCTCATTTTCCAGTGTGCTAACCATACACATACTAGCTATATTTAAAGATTTCTTGCTTTGAATAGGCCATCTGTTTGCCGTTTTATACTAGTAATCTGTACATTTTATATTTATATTTACATATTTGGGAGACACTTTTATGCAAAGCAAAGTACACTGATTTTTTAAGGTATATATTTGATCAGTTCATGCATTCAATGGAAATCCCATGACCTTGGTGCGGCTAATGCCATGCTCTACAGGAACGACAAGCATTCTGTAAAATATATTGTTCTGTCACTAATAGCATAAGACATATATATATATATAATATAAAATAATTGTTATTTATAAAAACAGAAGTAATGTAGCTGGAACCCTGATAATGCATGACATCATGTCTTCATGTGTGCTCAGTTCTGAAAATGTTTATTTTTTAAGCCAATCACCTGCACTGTAAAGACCATGTGACTGATGATTCTATACACAATCATTTTCTCCATAGAGGAACAGATTAACTCATAAACCTTTAAAGACAGACCTACTGTGAGCTACAAGGCTGTTCATAGATGGAGTATGCTTGTGTTAAAGCCGTCCGTTTGCATCATTTCAGCTTGGATTATAAATAATCATGTTGTGCAGCATAGTCATGTTATAATTAGCAAACTGTGCCAAAACAACACTTTAGCTCCGCCCACTCTCATTTTATATTAAGAGCTGCATCGCAATTTGCAATTTGCTATTTTGCTGGACATTTCATGCAGCTGTCACAGCTGGAGGGGAGGGGCTCAGACTCCAATTATGAATGACCAAATAACCTTATATAATTCATACACTTCACGGTTGAGTACAGAGTTGTCACGAATCTGGAACACGACCTTCCGTCCGACTGCCACAAGAGATCGCCTCTCCATCATATTGACTCACACCACACATCACACTGGACTGCAATTCCCATCATTCATTGCACTGATTGCACATACACAGCTGAATGCACTGATCACACAGCTGTCACTAATTACACACACTACATATATGCTGTTCTAGTTGCAGGGTATTGTCTAGTGCAGGGGTGTCCAAACTTCGGCCCGCGGGCCATCTGCGGCCCGCTATCACTCCTGTGGGGCCCGCGAGGAATTAAAAAACAAATGATAAGAATCTGCAGAGGTGGGCAAACTACGGGCATTTTCATCCAGTCCGTGATGCAGTTGTTCCAATATGCAGTATCAGTACAATCCAATAGATGGCGCTGTAGCGTAGTTCTGTGTCTTTTGTCTTCTTGTCTGATTTTCAAATACTTTTCTGCTTCAAATCAAAATGAATAATGTTTAGAATAGTTCTCCTCGTAAGATTTAAAAAAAAAAAAAAATCATGATGGGAAAAATCTGGAACCAACAGAGGGGGAAAAAAAACAGTCTATTCCACCCCGTCAGCAGACACTAGTTCAACACTGACTATAATATTTGAATTTTTTATGATTTATACTTGCAGTTATTCATGCTTTGCTTAACTTTAATTTAGCTTGATTTAATTTTATTTTCCATCAAATCATTCGGTCACGTGTTTGTGTTGATGGTGAGCTCCAGTAGTGCACTAAGGCCGTGGAAAGGTCTCGGCTGTATCTTGTTAAAGTGAGAGCTCTCCGTGTCTGTCCCTGTGGGCTCAGAATCTCATTGCTCCAGCCCAGAATCCCCTTCTCCACGTCAGGCCAGTGATGGGCAGGGGCTCGCGGGTCAACAGCGAGGAGCTTTAGTGGAGATATGAAGGCAGGATCCCCTGGTACTGCCATAACAGACTTCTGCTCCATCAGCGTCCTTCACCGCCAAACACTCTCAGAGCCGTGAGAGTGTGTGTGAACGTGGAAAAGCAGCTCACGCTCCCTATAAGGATTAAACAATCAGAAGTGAACAGCAAACCTGTCTTACACATTAGCCGCCCGCCTTCAAGTTTCATGGGATTTGAGCAGAGCAAACAGAACGCGTGGTCTTTGTTTTCGGTCTAGGTAATAAGGAGGAAGCAAGGAAGAAGTGTTTGGAAAGACTCGGTGAAGAACAAACAAGCCAGGGTGTTTGCAGAGGCTAGCTAATGGGATGTTTCCCAGAGGACATCACTCACAGCAGCGCTGAGACACATCCGGCTCGTCCTGCCATAAATCTGCCTTAAACAGCATCACTCCTGCGACCTTGAGGAGAGTTCATGGCACACAGTGGTCAGTCTTTGTCACAACCTCTTCGTTCTCTCTGAATGCCAAATATTCTTTATATTCCGGTCCTGGATGTTCAACACTGGCTCCTTCCTGTGGAGATATTCAGCTCTTTTTATGCAGTTTAGAGGCTGAAAGAACAACTTTGCTTGTGTGCATTTCACCACTAAAATTATTTTATTCACAGACAGACACTTATTAGTGGCATTTCATAAGGCATTAATATCGCTTAAATGTGACTAAAGTTATTGATCAGTTGATTATTATAATGTTGATGGTATTAACTTTGTCTTGAAAATGTAAATATTGAGGTAACACTTTATTTTAATGGTCCTCTTTAGACATTCTGTTCAACTCCATGACAACTAGTAATCATTACAGTATCAGTGACTGTCTGTTTAATATGTGCTAACAGTTTATTTTGATGGATATTCTACTGACTATAAGTCATTGTGTAACTACAAGTCATCTACTAATTAACAGTATATTAATACTCTAATGAGAGTTAGCTGACATGTAGCTGCAAAGTTGATTATAGTCAGAAGAATTATCATATAAATTGTAACCAATATGAACTTTGGACTCCGTTGGACTATTGTCTTCTTCTGAATATTGGTTTAGTGAAATAGGTGCAACCATATTTGTTTTGTTGTAGTGTTCTTTTAATCACAAATCACACCAAGATGTAATTATTATTATACAGTTGCATGCAAAGTTTTATTGCGTTTCTCACAGTATATCACCCAATCCCTGCAGCAATGGGCTGAAACACATAATAACGTCTGAAAGTTAAAGGAATAATCCTATTTCATTCTTATAGATGTTATTATTGTGTGGCTGTAATTATGCAGTAGTCCAATCACAGCTCATCTCCCAAGGCTTCTGCGTCCTGACCACACCAAGGACAGAATGAATAAAGGATTCAGTGTTCATCCTCTCCCGACTGTCGAATATTTCTGTGCTGAAGGCTAATTGTGTCTCATTTTGTTGAACTTATTCTCATTGCACAAGTAATTATGTAATCACTGCCAATCTGACATTTACTGTGAGGGCTTTACAGATTGACCATCATAAAAGACAGAATTGTATGATTAACTTCAGTCTTCTGTAATCAATAAGTTAAAGCTGATGTGCATTTTCTAATTTTTCTTAGTGACATCAAAATAAGTTTGTTTCCTGATGAATTTAACCCTCTGGGGTCTGCGTGGGGTTTTGGGGCCCTGGAAAAGTTTTGACATGCTCTGACATTGTGTTATTTCAGTATCTTATAAACATATTAATGGCTAAAGATTGCACTGTATTCAGCACAAACTGTGCAACAGTAATGTGTAAGCAACATGAATGTACATGTTTGTGTTTTTGAGCAAATAACATTAATGCATGGTTTGTGAAAAAAATACAATACAAATTCTGAAATTATCCTTCACACCATGAACGATAATGATAACTATATGAGAGTCCACACCAGCAGAAAATGTAATTCTGTTTATTATAAGTGAATTATATAATATATATATTATATTATATAAATATAAGCAGTTTTGTCGTCTGCTACTTTAAATGCTCAAGCTCCTTAAAGTCGAGTGGATTCTGATCCAATGTTTTATCAATCCAATCCAATGTCAATCCAAAGTTTTTAAATCCAGTGATATTGTTCCTGGGGGTTGTTATCGTTATAGTTGTAATGTGAATTGTTTCTACAGTTAGAGTGATTATTAAAACTTTATAGTTGTAACTTTGGCTGTGAATGAGCCTTAATATCATGGCTCTGTGTCCTTATCACTTTCAATTTTCACCAGAAATGAATAGAATAGCATTGCCTATCATGCTATTTGATGAGCATACATTCTAATAATCACATGGTCACTGCAGAGGCTGTGTCTATTTCAAGTCTGTAAATAATCGCAGTGCCTTCCTGAGAAAACAGTCATTAATTTACACATGCAGTAAGCCAATAATGGGCCGTCCTTCTGTGGGCAGATTCCACAGTGCTTCCAGAGATGGATGGAGATGAATGGACATGAGGGTGTCTGCTGGGATTGCTGTGAGATACTGGCTGTGTCTGGGCCAGGACCAGACGGGTGAGAGCCTGCCCATGAACATCACATTTTATCGATTGCATGGCTCCCAATGAAACATTCATTCTTCATTTTGCCACAGACATTTCATTTAGGGTCCCACCTACTGTCTTCAAGCCCACTTCAAGACGTATCATTGTATCATTTTGATTTCTAGTAATAAATGAATAAAAATAAAGTATAATAAAGCATGAGCTATCATTGCCTTTTGCCAAACAATTACATTAGACAAGGCAAAAACTAGGGCTGTCAATTAATTCAAATATTAAATTGCAATTAATCTCATAATTATTTGTATAGTGAACATGATAGTGCATTCAGTTTGTGAACGAACTAAATAAAAGGTTCATGTGTAATTATAAGGTTCAGCAGTGTGTGAATGGCACTTATAACACACACACAAATAAAACCCTTTAGCGTGAAATTTCGGCGTTGATATGCTAACGTGATATTGGGAATTGTATCGTCATAATAAGGTTGCCATTATTGCATATATGTAGGGGTGTGATTTTTCAATGTAAACAGTCAAAATAGTTTTATTTATATGACTTACCCAACCCCTGCCCCTAAACCTACCATCTGTGAATAAAACGCAAGATATAGGAAGGCAGATGCAAAGGAGGCAGATGCAGATATAGGAGGCAGATGCAAAGGAGGCAGATGCAGATATAGGAGGCAGATGCAACTATTGTCATAATTTATTTAAAAATTATTAATATACGCTAAGTGTTTCCTATTTAAAAAATGGAGGACCCTTCACGTCGAAAAGTGACGCTAAAGGGGTACCTTGAGCGTCAAAAAGCAACGCCAAAACCAAGCGTCAGTATGTGACGAGTTGGGATGAGACTATGTTAACACAAAAAAGCTACTCAATTACAGTAACATGAGTAAATTAAATTCGTTACTTTCCACCTCTGGAAATCACACAGAACAGAATGAATTAATTTCAATATCAAACAGAATTAATGTGTTAAAATTAAATACAATATTAGAATATTTAAAGGAGTGGACACGAAAATCGCAGGAGCGAAACACATGTTGTGGGAGCAGGCTCCAATGGTCAGAAATTCAGCGTGAGCGGCATTAAGAAAACAGTCCAATCCCAGACATTTTGGGCAATTAAGAAATCCTGACTGGACGTATTTTTGTAGGTCCACAAAGCGGACATGTATATGGTATGGTCACCCTACTGTTGACTACAACACGTCTTCCTTAAGCTCACTGGTCACATGACATGGCTCATGTGACCAGCTCAAAGTCTTGGTATAATTAATGAATGAAGACAGCAGATGTCAAAACTGAACAACTGGCCTTGAGCTGAATGAGACACACAAACTACAGACCTGCTGATGAAATAAATCAACCTACTGTACAGATAAATTACTTACAATTGTCTTTGCATATTAAGCTGGAATGCATGAATGAATACACTATATAAAAAGAATCATGGACTCTTGAACCCAGAGCATCCCTTGAAGAAAGTCAGCAGGAGCTGTTTGTAGTTCCTCACTTCAGACTCACGTTGTCATGTGTTTCATAACAAACAGCGTCGCTCCCAGCAGCCCTCAGCTCCTACACGGTGATTTACTTTGCCTTGTACCAGCACTCGCTGCACCGAGATCCATACATGCATGAGGAAGAGATAAGAGAAGAAATGAAGAGCGAACGGTGAAGGAGACAGACAGAGAAGAAAGAGTGCAGGGAGTAAGAATGAGTGAGAGAAGGCCTGGTCTGATGAATAAAACAGCAGCCGCAGCTCATTGAGGCCCAGCGTGAGTTTATTTCTCCAGCAGACTCCAGTGTTTCCGTCTGAACAGCAGCTCTCCATCCTGCAGTGTCCCAATGACTGGATCTCCAGATACAGGAGCGTCCAGGACCGGATGACCGCAGGTCCACCACAGCATGGTCAGACTCCTCAAGACGAGAAACACCGCCAGTATAACACATGTGCCTCGCTGCAATACTGACTCTGCCTTTAATGATAAGGATTCAAATGAACAGAAACACAGTGTAATTAGTGTCCTACACACATGTGTAGTTTGTGTTCACACGTCAGGATTCACCACAGCAAGAGATCTTCACTTTCAACTCAAATAATACGGATATAAGAGTGTAATAACAGCTTAGGACATAAGTGAAACATCACAAGGTCTGTGTCTCAGATTTACAGCTCCAGTTAAACAAAGGCACACACGTGTGTATATTCATGTAGGCCCATAGCTGGATATATTGCAAATCGTATCCTCTAAATTAAAATCCCAGTGTCATCATATTCTTCTTTTATACAATCTGCTAGCTATCACTTGAATACAATAAAATAAATGTGAAAAATCTAATTTTAAAATGTATTAAAACTGATCAATATGTTTAGGTTTCATAATTGTTTCACTTTAAAACTTGATGAAAATGGTACAATAAGGTTCCATTAGTTAACATTACTTAATGCATTAACTAACAAAAAGTAATACTGTACATTTGTTGCAATATTTATAATGTTAGTAAAAATACTGTTCAGTGTTAATGTAATCTCAGATCCATTAAATATTAACAGATACACATTTGATTTTGCAGTAATAATGTATTTGTAAATGCTGAAATTTATAGGCTTATTAATATGAATAAATGTTTTAGAAGTATTGTTCATTGTTTATGGTAAATAAGGCTGTTACTGTAGCTAATGTTAAAAAAATGGAACCGTTTGTTAAGTGTGTTACTGTGACAACTTGCCCCATATGGGGGAGCAGACACTAAACGTTGTATCTAAGGCTGAATGCAGACATTTTAACAGACTGTTCATTCTCTAATATAAAGGTAAATAATAATAGTGTAGATTTATTTTCATAGGCGAGCAAGATACACAGCAATATGTTATGAGTATTTTATGCGTGCGTGTGTGTGTGTGTGTGTGTGTGTGTGTGTGTGCGTTAGCAGTTTGTTGCATCTTCATTAAATCTGAACTAATGTATTTGGTTTCATTTGAAGGAAAATGAGGATTTCTGTATACTCAATATATAAATTTCTATCTCTGAAAAAAGCAATTTCCAAGTGAATAAACAACTAAAGATAATGCATTGTGGCTATGAGATAAACTAACACACAGCCTGATGATGCATGCGCTGATATCTGCAGACTGAGTTACTCCAGCTCAAGTCCATTGCTTTCAGGAAACATTGCATTGCTTTGAATCAGATTCCAGTGCTCAGCATAAAAACCTGCTGATATGAGCCTTTCTGGGCTCTGTTAGAAAGCACATGAGCGCCTCCTACAGGAGCACAGAGGAATCTGTCTGATTCCTTCAGTGTTTCCATCACCAGTCCACTGACTCACAGAAGAAAGAGATGAAGGATGTTTTTGGAGCATTCACGTTTATGTGCATGAATTAGACAAGAAGTGTGGTCCTCAGACCTTGCGATGGACATTTCATGTAGGATTTCTTGAAAACATTTTAAAATCTACTAAACATCCCAAATTCCACTGTATATGATCAAGACAGCTGTGAAGCTCTCAGTATAAAAACCGACCCAAACCCAGCAGATTCAGTGACGAGCGGCTGGAAACATACACTGCATTAGTCTGAGTTACATCTGATCACATTACAGCCGTCATGACTGCAGCTCTGATCTCTGCGCTCTCCATGAGGTGCTGGCTGTGTTGTCTGAGATGAATCCAGTGCGTTTGAACAGTGGACTGAGTCTTTTATACTCATACACAGATGAGTCTGACCGGGACGGATGGAGGAGACCACTCTGTGCCTGCGCAAACCCAAAAACAGGAAATAAGCCATTGTTCCTGTTTCAGTGTTGATGCTCTATAATCAAGCCACCTTTATTTCTATAGCACTTTATTACAATACAGATTGTGTCAAAGAAGATTCACAGAGATAATCAGAAAAATAACAGAATCAGTGATGGAAGCTCATAGGGTTGCACAATTAACCATATATTTTAATCTCTCAACTATCCTTGCTTCTCAAGTGGACTCACATTTTATTTTGTAGTTATTGGCCTAACAATATGCAGAATATTTATGACATTAGCTATATAGGAATACTTGCATGAAAAAAAAGCGTCTTAGTATTTGACATATATGTGAAATCTGCATAAAATAAAATAGTTTAATTAGAGTTTAACCTGACAACAACAACAAACCAAAAGATATCGAGAGCATTTGTTCTTAACATTTCAAAGTTTATAAGTCAACATATTTTGTGTTTTGTGATGATATTAGTTGCATTCATTTCTTGTATTGATCATTCAGCAATTTTGGTTGAGACCCACTGGACTGTCAGGGGTTTCATGCTGAAAAGTATGCTGATATTAGGCTTATTTGATCATTGAATTTGTTCCAACAAAACTGATGCAAACAATAAAGCAACAACTCCAAGGTTAGCTCAAATAGTAGAGCATGGCGCTTGCAACGCCAAGGTCATGGGTTCGATTCCCAGGGAAAGCAAGAGCTGATAAAATGTAGAAACTGTAACTTGAATGCACTGTAAGTTGCTTTGGATAAAAGCGTCTGCTAAATGCATGAATGTAAGAAGCAAACCTGGAATGCATAAAAGGCATTTGCAAAAATGTACAAATGTACGGGATACAACAGTTTCAGGCAATGGCATCTGCTTCGCTATCTTTTAAGCAGAGCTCTTTTGTAACTGAAAGCTAAAATATTTTTCTTGTAATGCTTTGATGTACTATGCTATTTCACAAAACCAATCAGCAGTGGACTTGCAAAGTGACAGGAAAGAAAGCACTTGTCCAAATCTTTGTGGTTGCGTCTCAATGGCACGTCTCCCACTGGAGCTTCAGCTGAATAGCTATTGTAGGAGCTGTATGCCGTAGCCTTGACTCGCACAATAAGCCATGAATCTGCTGGAGCTCGTCTGGATCTGGAGAGGCTCAGCTCAAAAGAGAGGCAGCGCCATCACTAAGGCCTGTTTGTAAGCTCTCAGATACCTTCCTCAAACACATTCATCCTGAAGGATGAATACAGGTCAATATCAGCAAGTCCTTTTGAGCGAGACTCTGCATCGGAGCAAACTAAATTAAATAAGTGATGAAAAACTGAAAGAATAGGCTTTTCATTGATGGAGAGAGAATAACAACTTTGTCTTACTTTCTGTTGAGTTTCAAAGTGCAGATGAACTAAAACTGTCATATATTAGAGCTAGAACTGAGCAAACTTCAAGAAGCTTGACTGCCTGCATTTAATTACAGTCTATTTAAAAGAGAAATATGTTTTATTTCCACTTCTTTGAAAATATTGTGTCTAAACTCATCAGCCGTTACTATCTCAGGTGACACTCTGCATTTGTTTTTCTTCGGAAACAGCAGGAAAACATTTTTTCCCCATTGTACGGATAGATCCAGTCATTGCATGTGATTTAGGATAATGAAGGATGCTCATTGTTTGAGAGCCGGTAAATTGCTGTTTTTTGCTGCAGATTTATTACCTCATCTTTGGCCAAAACCCAAGAGCTTGAAGGCACTGGATAAAAATAATGCCCGCTAATGGCATCTGGATATTAAATTATGTTAATGCGTCTCAGAACCATTAACAATGTGGCAATTTTTAATAAATTGGGTATCTATTTCTCTTCTAATCCCACCATTTGGCTCTGGAAAGCATGAGAGAGGTGTGTTTAATTTAAAGTTAATTACTTTGCTAATGTTATTTCTTGGCGTTCGGTCTAATGGGGGATATTACAAACTTTTGAAATGTTCTGGTTTTAATAGGGGACAATTATGTGCGCTTGAAACCAGTACCTGACAGAATCATTAGAGTTGCACAAAGACTGTGATCTATGACGCCTCTACTTATAACCCGAGCTGCTTTAATACACACAATACTGTGCATTCAAATGATTGCAGAGAAAGAAGAGGAAAAAACAAATCCTGCAACATTTAAGTAAATTAAAATCATCTATAAATTTGATATCTTCTTTTCTTGTGTCACATATTGCTATGCAAATATCAATGCATACAAAAATATTTATATTCATAATTACAGCATCTGTGTTTATGGGGGAAAACATGTATATTTATGGTGCCGGATATTACTCTGTAATCAGTGTCTCCTTACATTTCCAATCTGTTCAGCTTTTCATTGCGTATTAAGTGCAGTCATTATGAAGGGCAGCGCGCCGCATGTTAACATTAGTTCACAGTTTGCCAATATCACTGAAGAACTGCAAACAGGCAGATGAATCAGACCTCAGCATCCTCCGTAAGCTGCTTAGTGCTTCACAGCTGCTGGAGAACGTTCCTCCGCTGGCCTTTATGCTCCTCGAGCCCCATTCAAACAGCACATCCTCTTACAGTGAAGATACACACTTACAGACTATTGCATATGGACTCACTGCACTAATCTGACAACCTGAGAACAAACAGCATGAGACTAAGACAGGACACAGCGTAATCCACAGCCACGCGCCGGCGGACGACACTGTGTGTAGGTGACTCTGTTTATCAGCGGGAGCTTCTGTGTTAATCCTGCTGATGAAGATTGAATGTTGCTGCGCTGCTATTGAGATTTGGAGAAGCCTGATAAACGTTCTGTCAGACGCAGAGAGAGTCTGCCCTCATCCTGAGACACAGAGAGAGGCGACAGAAGGCCTTTAGTGGGATCGTAAAGGGTCATTGATTATTTTATTCCTCCTCTGTGAGTTTCACTTAAACAGTCGTTTGTCCTTTCTTTGAATTTCATAATTTTGTTACTGAATATTTTTGGGTTTACAGGTTTGGCAAACTGACATACCTCTATTGAAACAAACATGTATGTATGTATGTATGTATACATGTGCTTGTTTGTTTAAACATATAAATACACAAATACTGCTAGAAATATGTTTTGGGCCTTAATGTTTGATTTTTGACTGATTGACTGATTGATTGATTGATTGATTGATTGATTGTAATATCTGTGGATGCTTGTTTCCACCACAAGATAGATGGATAGATAGATGGATAGATAGATGGATTGATAGAGAATAGTAAGATGTGAAAATTAAAATAATGAGAAAGAAAATATTCTGAGTTTATATTTTACAACTCTTCTCAACTTGTTTTCAGAGTTGTGAGATAAAAAGTCACAATTACCTTTTCCATTTATTTATTTATTTATTTATTTTCATGGTGGAAACTAGCTTCTCTACATATCAGTACCAAAGGCTATTCATGGCAAGAACAAAAAAACAACAATAACAAAAGCAATTTACAAAAATAGATGTAATTCAACTCAACAATACAAAGTGATAGTTTAATGATTTATAGAAATTATAAAATCATCCAAAGCAAAACCTGTACAACTTTTAGCCTATTATATATCAGTCTTATTTACCTATTAATGGAATATCTGAATAAAACCACTAAAAACACATTACTAGGAAACACGTCATTTGAATTTGCACACATTTGGGTGAATGTACATATATATGTTATGTTTGTTTACTTGTTTAAAAGTTTTAAACCGATGCATTGTCCACATGTTTATTGAAGCTTAAGCATGATGTGCTGTGATAAGATAAACTCCAGCCGCTCGACGCTGGAAAACCCATAAACCTTCACGGAAACTGAACCGCTCACTTTGTAATGCAAAACAACTCCACGCAGTTTCAGAGCGGCCCGTAATGGAATTCACAGAGGCTTTTCACGGGACACAGATAGCAGCTGTGATTCCATTGTGATCCTCCAGACTTTATGTATATCAGGGTGTATATCACAGCTGTCTGAGCCTCAAATCCAGCCAATATATTACAGCTGCACTGCTTTCTTCACTCGTCCACAGTTTTCTGTCTCACCTCTGTATTGAAAGGGAGTCAGATAGCATTATACGCCAACACCGGATGATGGACAGATTGCATTCTGATTTCGTTTTATTTACTTCTCTTGGAGTAAGATGGGATTGTTGGGTTCTCCTGTGTGAGACGGTTGAGTTCCTCAGTCATGAGGTCTCGATGACTATTACTGTTCTGAAATCAGCTCTACTCCTTCAGATGAGTTTACTTGTGTTTGTAAACCTTAACTGCATCAGTGGAAGTGGAAAGCAGTCCAAATGTCAGGGAAACACACCTCAAACTCCACTCCAGAATGATATTTCAGACTGCAGACGCACTTAAACAAATATTGTTTGGAGAGATGCTGGCGGAGGCCTTTAGAATGATTGCCCTGCCAAAATTTGTATTTTACAGCGAAAGCATTCGCCGAACCATCAGGTATTTTTCATTTCGCTCGAGCCCCGAGGTGACGCTGGCTTATTACCGGCTGGTGATGCTCTGCCCTGGAAAATGAATGACTTGATAAAGCACAAAATGCAAAGTAGCTGGGGAATATTCAAGCCTATTCATTGCACTGGTTTCATTTGGTTTGAACAAGCCTGTCCTGCTGCTTTCCTCAGGGGTCTCAGTCTCTCTGATAACCGATAACTGAACATGCGGCTCCATCAGACGCACACAGTGTCATATGGAAGTCAGATGAGTTTAAGCACACGTCAGTGCACAGGACCGTGCACTAAAATAACATTGAAGAGTCATATTGGCTTTGTACTGTATAATAACAACTAATTATAATAATCATTTTTTAATAACAAATATATTTTATGGTGCTTTTGGAGCTTGACAGACACTAGTCTCCATTCACTTCTACTGTATGGTGAAGAGCAGCTTGAACATTCTGCTAAACTCCTCAGTTCAAATTCCTAGAAGTCAAACACTTATATGTCCTAAAGAATCAGGTTCAGAGCATATGAATCATTTAATTAGTCGACTCTGGTCAAGCCTTCGATTAAAGGCCATCGTGAAACAGCCTTTGCCTCCGCTGAAACCCGGAAGGTCTGCCGGCGGTCAGAGCAGCAGCATGCATTACATGTGTGCCTTTATTATCTGCAGTGAGGTTATAGCATCTGGGAAATCAGTTCCACAGACACATTTACACTTCAAAAAGCCCCAAACTCACTAATATAATGTTGACTGCTTTGATCTGAAACACTGACAAACCCATCAAGGGCAATTCTCCTGTACCGAGTGAATCACTCTGATGTTCAGACTCACACGGGACAGACAGGAGTCACACCACGGGACAAGAAAACACACACATGAACACACAAATATATTTATGTTCAATGCACATCATGAGGAAACTTCAGCTTAAGGTGAAGAGTGTATTTTCAGTGGTAAAATACTTTTTCCTGCATGGTAAAAAATGCATGGGTCAATCACACAACATCCAGGACATAAATCAGGAATATCATTTTTTTTAATAATGACAAAGAAAAATAAAAAATTCTACTACAAATAATATTTCTGTCATGACAACTTTGGATTGGGATGGTAATGTAAATGACAATGTTAATGTATTTAGTCTTGGCAGAATAGATCTGCTAAGCTGCTGCGGCAGAGCAAGTACCGAGACTTGCTGCTGCTAATACATCCACAACATGCAGCTGTGAGCATGTAAGAAATACTGCTGCTGCACATATAACACATAAGAATAACCCCATACATAGCATACTTGAATCACCCTGTGGCAGATCTACACAGGTGGAGATGGATGGTTTCTGAAGCACGCTACAACAAGCACTGGCCGTGTATTTGAATATTGAGCAGCGAGCTCACGGCTGCTGACACAAGAAGAACCAATCACCTCTGCCATGTGATCATTATGTCAGATTGAGTTTGACCTATTGGACTGCGCCATCTAGAGTTTCATACCAGAACTTTGTATACGTCATAGTGGGGCATTTATAGAGGAAGTACAACCCGAATTCTGGAAATGTTGGGACGTTTTTTAAAATTTGAATAAAATGAAAACTAAAAGGCAAATCACATGAGTCAATATTGTATTCACAATAGAACATACGTAACATAACAAATGTTTAAATGGATAAATTTTACACTTATCCACTAAATGAGCTCATTTCAAATTTGATGCCTGCTACAGATCTCAAAAAAGTTGGCACAGGGGCAATAAATGGCTGAAAAAGCAAGACAGTTTGAGAAGATTCGGCTGGGAGAACATCTAGAAACTAATTAAGTTAATTGACATCGGGTCTATAACATAAAAGGGATGTCTTAGAGAGGCAGAGTCTCTCAGAAGTAAAGATGGGCAGAGGCTCTCCAATCTGTGAAAGAGTGCGTAAAAAGATTGTGGAATACTTTAAAAACAACGTTCCTCAACATCAAATTGCAAAGGCTTTGCAAATCCCATCATCTACAGTGCATAACATCATCAAAAGTTTCAGGGAAACTGGAGAAATCTCTGTGTGTAAGGAACAAGGCAGAAGACCTTTGTTGGATGCCCGTGGTCTTCGGGCCCTCAGACGGCACTGCATCACTCATCAGCATGATTCTGTCATTGACATTACTAAATGGGCCCAGGAATACTTCCAGAAACCACTGTCGGTAAACACATTCCGCCGTGCTATCTGCAGATGCCAACTAAAGCTCTATCATACAAAAAGGAAGCCATATGTGAACATGGTCTAGAAGCGCCGTCGTGTCCTGTGGGCCAAGGCTCATTTAAAATGGACTGTTTCAAAGTGGAAAATTGTTCTATGGTCAGCCGAGTCCAAATTTGACATTCTTGTTGGAAATCACAGATGCTGTGTCCTCCGGGCTAAAGAGGAGGGAGACCTTCCAGCATGTTATCAGCGTTCAGTTCAAAAGCCAGCATCTCTGATGGTATGGGGGTGCATAAGTGCATACGGTAAATGTTTTGGAAGGCACTATGAATGCTGAAAGATATATCAAGTTTTTAGAGGAACATACACACCCCTCCAGACGACATGTGATTTGAAAGTCTTTTAATTTTAATTTTAAAAATAATGTCCCAACATTTCGGGTTGTAAATGGGAAATTGGGTTATAAATGAGGCCTGTTTTTACGAGAAATAAAAAAGCAGTAATGTGAATAGTATTACTGTTATATCTGGGATTCTCAATCCTGCAAACTGCACTGTAGCTGTTTGTACTGTAAGTGCCTTACTGTGATCCAGAGTGTTTGATTTTTTTAATAAAAGGAGAAAAAAATGTAAATTAATTTTTGTGAAGTATTACAACATAAGCACTGTTAAATTAGATGTATTTGTACTAAACATGTAATATTTTATAAACAAATGTTTGAATTAAGATATTTTTTATCATTCATATATTAGTTTAATGACAATTCAACATTTACCTCAGTTCTCATTACTGTAATGTGAAAACAATCTACTGTAACACAACATGATTGCAAGAGTTTTTGGGAAATATGTTGGAAAACCAACTGAAAGGAATTCTGATCTGACACTATATAATAAAAACATGGCCATACTATTAAAGACGCGTTTTAGGAACTTCATTCTCCTCCTGTGCTATTAGCATCAATGGTCTTGTTTGTAATCATTTTGGATGCCAATTACGGGTTAATTTTTAAAGCGATCTGAAGGAGTTTTGAGTTTCAGTTAATCCATTTGTTCTTCACATGTGACGCGTTTTCACTGGTTACTCCAGCGTGTGTGTAACTGTTACAATAGAGAATATGTAATTGAAAACCAATTATAACCTCCTCTGCAGTGCCTCTAATTAGACCGTGTAGTTATTAATTAGAAATTACTTGACCAGTATGTTCAGAGTTCAGAGTGTGAAGCTCAGTAATTAAACGGCTAACGGTACGGATGGAGCGATTACATGCTACTGCTAGATCGGTGGATTCTGATTTCCTCTTTAGTCATCCCAATAACTCAAGCCTGACATGGTCTCAGATAATTAACTGATTAAATAATTGAATTAGCGATGTGGAAACTAAGCAACCAAGCAGATATTTCACAGTAAATGACTGTACATCTTTAACGTCAATAAGAGACTCGTGACCTTCTTCATGTTAATGAGGTTCAAAATAGTTTGGATTCATGTTCTCGATGAACCTTGATTCAGGAAATTAACAAAACATCAACAGATACATTAATGAGTGAAGAAAGAGCTGCACTGTTCATCCACAAACCTCAGCATCAGAATCAAAGTGTGATTTCCTCAGCAGGACAGAGTCAGATGCTCGGTGTGTGAGAAACATGGCTGTGACCGGGAAGAGACGGGGTCACGCTCATGTTTCTCCTGGACAGAGGTCAGCTGACGCTCATGTCAGACAGAACAGTAGACAAGAAGCAAAGACATACTAATCAGAATCACCTCCACACCAGCCTGACGCTGACCTTACATACATCACGCATGACACACGTGTGTTTGTTCAGAGCACAGCGCTCACAGCTCAGTGTCTACTTAGCTACAGTAATAATGATCACTTTGCCATTCTGAGGTCTAAGGGGGCATTTACATGACACTGTTTACAAGGCAAGGCAAGTTTATATATATATATATATATATATCACATTTCATACACAATGGTAATTCAAAGTGCTTTACATAAAAAAAAGTAAAATAATCATAAAAAATAATCACAACAATAAAACCAGAAATTTTAAAACGTTTAAAATGATTTAAAAAATGACTTGAAATGAATTTAGAAGAGTTAGAAATACAAATTATTATACATTAAATACAGTGCAGTCAGTGCTTGTTTGAAAACTAAAACAGAAAACTTTTTATGCAATATAGCCATTCATTTACAACATGAAAATGCAAGCTTATTGAAAAAAAATAAAAAAAAATAAAACAATCGTGTTCAGTTGTGTATGACACAGGTGGTAAAGAGGAAACCACATGAAGAATCAAAGTTCATCACAAGTAGCTTTTCCACAAGCTGATATAAAAATGAGTGGGTTGATTAGTATTTATGGTATAACACTTATTATTCACAATAATAAATAGGAAACTAACATAATCCAACTTCTGCTGTAAACAGCTGTAGCAAGACAATGTATTGAAGGTGCACAGTGTCATACAAATAATGTAATAAATATTTATTTAACAACAAGATGTCAAATAAAATCCTATTGTACATAACCGATAAGAAAACACACAATTATTTTGATGAAAAGCCGTCAAATGTGATATGTCATGCATTTACATCTTTATACTGTAAATTATAAAGTGACTTGTTAAAGATTTATGTTTAGGTGCTGTGTCGGGGTGACATGATCTTTGTTATACCACAATAACAGACCAGCGTGAAAAATTCAATATTGGCAGGACAGTCTCTATGATTATGAATTATAAAGAAATTACTGGAAAAAAAAAAACAGCAGAAATGTGTCACTCTAGAAACTCTGGGGAACATAAATACAATGTTTTAAAATAATTATTTTAAAATTTAAAATGAAGTGCACTTTAAAGATCTGACAAACTATCAAATAGTGATTTCTTTATTTTCAAAATCTCTCACGGTGTCGTCTGAGTCTGAGACTAGCGTGCATCTCTCAGGACATTATTTTCTTTCACTGAACTCTTCTGGATGCTGACCGGACCGCGTCTCGTAGGTTTGTGTATGCAGAGTCTGAACAACCCCGACAGACAAGCTCTTCCAGGGACTCAGCAGGCGTCTGTACAGCTTTGAGTGTGAGCTGGTGTGTGATGATGATTGTGTGTTATCAGCGTTTCCAGCTGCACTGACCAGACTATGCATCTTCCAGCAGCAGAGTGCAATCAAACCCTCCCGCTGTTTGATATCTCTCTGGAGCTCACAGTATATATATATATGAACCTCTTTCATCCACCTCCTTCCCCGAATGGTGTATATTAACTCCTAAAATTCAAACATATCAAATAATGCATCATCATGTAGAGAGGGAAAATAAGTGATATTTAAAATCAATGAAAATGTATTTTCAGTTGCTTTAGATTATGTTCCCACCTTTTTAAAATAGAAAGCTGTGGTGTATTAGTCATCCGTCTGTTCTCAAACCTTTGTCTTTAGATCAAAGAATAAAAACAGTAATATTGTGAAATATTATTACAAATCTAAAACAGCTGTTTTCTCAGTGAATATGTGTTAAACTGTAATTTATTTCTGTGATCTGCAGCTGTATTTTCAGCATCATTACTCCAGTCTTCAGTGTCTCATGATCTTCAGAAATCATAATAATATACTGATTTACTGATCAACAAACATTTCTGATTATTATCAATGTTGAACACAGTTGTGCTGCACAATATTTTTGTGGAAACCGTGATGCATTTTATTTTTCAGGAATCTTTTGATGAATATAAAAGATGAATACACAAAACAAAACAGCATTTTTTACAATATAATTCTTTCGTAACAGTATCAATGTATTTATTGTCACTTTCAGTCAAATTAATACATCCTTGTCTAAATCTTACTGATACCGACATTTTCAATGATATGGCATGATAGGATATAATTTTTTACTTTACTTCATGCAGCAAAATTACAAATATATGTTTAAACCAATGTTTCTCATTGAAAAGCAATGCATTACCTGCCTTATAGGAATAAAGACTCTACAGGACGCTTCTGGTGTTTGTCTAGATATGCACAGAGCTCTCTGACATGCTGCGGGATCAGGCGCCTTCAGGAGTGAGAACAGACTGAACCAAACACAGAGTGAATTTTCTGTAAGCTCACATATATGTTCCAAAACGTGACAAAATTCAGACAATTAAACCGAGTTGCACCAACAACTGTTGGTGGGTAAATTGAGAAAATGTACTTGCATATAGAAAATGATGGGAATATGCAGCTGCTATTTCCTAAGCATTAATGTCAAACTGTGCAGATCTTGAAACAGACAAGACAAACGTGTTTGTGTTTTGGTAGAAAGATTTATTAAATATATTACATATTGCCATCACATGGAGCTCTGGAAAAAACAAAAACAAAAAACCCAACAACAGCCATAAAGTTGAAATGGCAAATTTTACACTGGTCCAGTTTCTAACCTAGTCACTAGCCAGCTGACATATCAGTAATGCCAGCATCTCTCTGGACAATTTTTCAGAATATTTCAGGAGTCACCAATCCTAAAAACTAGAGCGCAAGATAAATTTCACAGAATAAATATTGTGAATCGAAGAGTGGCACAATTACCTCTCTTTACTTACTCACCAAACCACACTTAGTGAGTATTAATGTTTAGACTCTTCATGTCTATATAAGTACATCAATTAAAACCCCTGTTAAAACATGATTGAACAGGTTGTTGTTTCAATTAATCTGCTAAGGGGTTTAATAAACATATCCATAAAGAGTCACGTAAGCACATGAGTTTTGAGACCCATACTCGGAATTCGTGCTCTGCATTTAACCCATCCAACGTATTGAGGGTGGAGAGAGCGCTGGACATTCACTCCCCCCACCTATAATCCCTGCCGGCCCGAGACTCGAACCCACAACCTTTGGATTACGAGTCCAACTCTCTAACCATTAGGCCACGACTTCCCCTGCCTCGGGTACCAACACAACAAAGCCACCTACAGCATCTGAACTCCATATTTCAAGCTGACACAAGACTTCTTTTTCCCTGAAATCAAAGGGGATCTATAACCGGCTTTACAAGCCTGCGCCAGCTCCAGAGCATCAGAGGAACAGAGTGTTTGTTATAAACGCGACTGTAAATCATTCTCCCGCCCGGTTTGATGGCTCCGCAAGGTTATCTTACTTCAGGCCACTAATCTGAGCGGCACGTATAACAGCGCTGACAGCGAGCTGAAGACTGCAGGAAATCAGAGTGTGCAATTGAGCAGAGCCCATAACCTATTTCAGGAAAAACCTTGCTTTTATCTGGGTGGCATTGCTCGCATCTGAGAATGAAATTTCCAGCGTCCACACCTCGTAAATCAAACACTCACACGTCAATGTTTTTCTCTTGGAATGAAGACTTGGTAAAATTGATTAGATCTGATAAGGCCTTTATTCTGCTGTGTGTGTGTTCTGTTATGGACAGAATGCATTAGATGCTGTGTGGTGTTGAATTCATGCTTTGGCTCTCTTTGATGGACGATTGCACTGAGATGTTTGTTCTTATACTTCAGGTCAAGAGCCAGAAACATTCAAGACTGTCAGCTCAAGTCTGACTCATGTCATTACCCCTCTGTCTTTACTATCCTGTTAAGACATGTAAATCACTGAAGAGTTAAAAGTGCGCTGGACACTTTCATAGTAAAACATTTGATGCAAAGTAAAACAATCAATTCCTCACACTGTATTAAATCTATATTTATTTATATTTATTCTGACTTTATTTCTTGCCCAAAACACACAAGAAAACAAAATATCCTGCACTTTGCAATCAATAAGAATGGATGCTGATTCGCACTCACAAGCTATTAAAAGGTGAATAAGTCAACAGCAGTGAGTCCACAACCGTAGTCCGTTCTACATGTGCTCTAAAGTCTTCTGAAGCCATATAATAGCTTTGTGTGAGGAACAGACCGACATATAGAGTCATAACTAGCTAAAAATCGTCCGCTATACCATAGGCGGAGCGTGTGTAAGGCTGGGCAAGGCTAGCATTCGCCTGTGCACGGGTCTGAAATGAATGGGGGCTTGGGCAAAAATGCCCCTGTACAACTAAACTAAATCTATTAAGGATGTCACAAATAAAGTGAAAATGAAATGAAAAGTGACAATTGCAGCATTGAATTTAGATCAGCTAACGATGCACCAAATTAAGTGTTTTTACAGGGTTCCACATTATATCCAATCACACACGATTCTGTTGAGCTTATGAATGCAATGGCCAATCAGAGACAAAATTGCAAGGATGCAGAACTGTAATGTTAACACCTCCTGCTACAACAGAAGCACAAGCAGAAAGTGAAAAACTGAATGAAGCATCACTACACACTGCAGAATCATAATATACACTGCTGATATCTTGGCTCAAGCTGGTATCACTAGCTGCAGCTCCGACTTTGCAGGCTGTGAACACAAGAGACATCTGGTCAGCCTACTTTAACTGGCAAAGGTCTCTGAAAACAGAGACCCTGGAAAACAAGGATGTCTCATCACATTAATGCTTCCACAGCATTGAAATGGTTTAGGTGGCACTCTACAGCAAAAGCAGACTACATTTAACGATTTAGTAGCTGAAGCATGAAACGGTGAGTTGGGTTTCGACTCTGTTTGGGTCTGTTTGGGATGATTGTATTATCAAAGCAAATGTTACTAATGACATCACAGCTAAATAATAATAAAAAAAGAAGAATAAATAAAAATACATAAAAATGGATATCTTGAAGAACTCGTTTCGCACACATTCCACCTCACCAAACACATGATATAGCAGCCAGACATTCATTACTTTCTTACATAACATAAACATGCATGGATGAATGAAGGATGTATGCAACCATAGTAAAAAACTCAGTTTGGATGATGGGTTATGTGACACATTGACTCATTCTAACCAGCAGAATCCATCCCAAAGACACCTAATGTACGATGAGAGATGTTCACATATATTCATTATCCGTATTACAAAATCCCTAGACTCCAGAGCTCCTGTTCTTGCCGGCCAGACGAGCTCATCTAAACTCATAGTTCTTTGGGGCAGGCCAGTGTACAATAAACACTCAAAACTAATTCAGACTATTCATTCCTTCAGTCCTTTCTATAGATCAAACAGTAATGTCATGGTCATGGGTTCTGTGCAAAAGCTCTTAAAATGGATAAATTGAATGCAATGCAAGTCACCAAATGCATGAATGTCAATACAAACGCCTCTGGAAATTATTTAAAGAGAAACATTCTGCATGACCCCATTGTGAACAGTAAAATACACTGTACAACCAGTAAACAGGCATTTGAAATAATTTTTGTGTATACTTGTGTAAACAATTATTGTGTATACTTTTCATACACAATAGTTTGGAGAGCTGGAAATATGTGCAACACATTGACACAGCAACAATACAGACACAAATCCTGAAAAATCACAATGTGTGTGAACTGCCGTTTCATAAAAGACACTAAGAAAAGCGGGGATTAAAGTCCAGAACCTGGTGTAACCCAGTTACAAAATAGAATAATTGAATTTAAAATAGAAAAATCAATACCTAAGTTAGTCTTTCTTTCCTAACTGGCTAAACAACATGCTGTTGCATCACATTTATTAAGATCAAGTTACAATAACATATTGACTGAAATTAGATTAGTGAAATGTTTGTCTTTTATATTATAATTTTCTATATGAAATTCTACGTTGTTTATTAATTGTGATGTAGAGACATAAGAGCTGTTTGTGGGCCATATTCATCCTAAATGAGGGCGTATGATCTATTATCTTGGATATTGAAAGTTTGTGTTAGAAATAATACATATTGATGTATTTTCCATTTCCCTTGTACTGTGGAATTTACAGTATAATCTTTGAGATTGAGATAATATTTTATGATTATTTTATCAGATGAAGAAATTGAAGTGCATTAATTTGTGTTAATTTTTCTGAAATGCAGTGTTCGTATTTGTAACATATGGAAGGTATTTTCATGGAAACTGTGATCCTTAGGCCTAATTGATGATGTGAATGTGAAGCCACCCATTTCCAGGATCTCCTATCTGATTGAGAACTTTGGGCTCGGAAGATCTAAGAACCGTCATGCGGTAGGACTGTTACCAACAAAGGAATTAACAGACACTGGAGAACATTTTGGAAGACTACGTGGATTGCCGAACTGGTTGCATCTGATACACATACACTGATAAATGCACACACCAACATTAGTTTAAAAAAAGGGTTTTATTTCATTTTGTTTGTATGCCGGCTATATTATACATTCTACTAAAGTTACATTAAAATTTGTCAAAAGGAATTTGTCTTTTATTGTGTTACAAGATCTTACTTGAAGCTCTTACGAACCTAGTGCCTGTGTATTTGCCTATAGAAGGGTTACACTGACTTGAAATGAACAATCATTTGGGACTAAAGCGGTTTCATAAACAACTATTTAAGTTCACACAATCTCACTAATTTGATCACGGTTCAGTGAGTCAAGATAAATTGATGTGAACGCTTATTCTTAAGCAGCCCTTAATGTCGATCATGGATCAATCGATCCACCATGGCAAACAGCGTGTTTATATATATATATAATGCATTTGAGAAATTGTGAAATCGGAAGGAGACTGTAAGACTATTACATAGTTTAGACCCAGCAATTGAAAAGGCACAGCCACCCCTCAACTTCAGTCTAGATCTCGGGACCGTCACCTCTCTTAATACGGGGGAGATATGATGAAATTTGCAGGTGCCAGTCAAAAGTCTGGCAATTGCATTTTGAACAATCTGAAGTCGATTTATATTTTATTGACGTATTCCCATATAAATGGAATTACAATAATCAAGCCACAAATGGATCACTCTCTCCAACTCTTGAAACGATAAAAAACTCTTGGCTTTTGATAGCAATCTTAATTGGGGGTTCCTGAAGACCCAAACACAATGACCTCCATTTTGCCCTCACCCTTTAGGCGCCAGGGATTTTTGGAAAAAAATGCTTTCAAAAGCTTGTGGCCTGAAAAGGATTAAAGATAGAGATCTACTGTGAAACCGAAAGTTTATGTGGGGTTTAAATATACTCATCTAATTTGCATATTATGACATCATCAGGGGGCAGCCCTCTTGAATTTCATAATATTCAGGAAATAGCAGATATTGAATTGATGTTTGAACTTATTTGCATTTTTTAATTCTTTTTAGCATCATTCCAAATTATCAGAAAAGAGAAAACCAACAATAAAACAGGAGAAAAAAATATTACTATACTATATAGTAGTAAAATGCATGTGAAGAATAGCCTACTTTTTGTCAGTTCATAAGTAATGTTGAGGAAATAATAGATATTGAATGGATGTTAACTTATTTGCATGTTTTTTTTTTTGTCTTTTTATCCTCATTCCAAATGATCAGGAAAAGAGGTAATCGACAGTAAAACTGGAGAAAGTAGTAAATTATTACTATATTACTATATTAATATTTTGCCATAGTAAAATACATGTGCCTGTTTTTTGATCAGCTGACCAGCTATCTGCCCAATCAGGTATCTAGGTGACAGTTTATAGTTCTTGAGAGTATGGTAACTCTCATTGCATGGCACAGCGCACAGACCTACCCACATTGACTGCTGTACTTTGTCTGACAGCGGCCTTTTGAGCGCGCGCGATCAAAACAAATGACGCAATCTGGCCGATCATCAGCTATATGGAGCCAGTGGCGCTCACAGAGCAACAGCTCTCCAATGGACATTACGACCACGTTCCCCCCGTCACCCCCACCCCGTTGGGCAAAGTGTTGAAATGCTCACTTGTTTGTGAACACTCTCCACAAACAAGTGGCACCATTGCGCTGCAAAGATTTACCGGGAGAAGCGCGACCATTAGACAACCGATCGTCATGTTCAAAAGGCAAATATTCCCCTTTAGAGTCAATCGGCGAATAACATTTGAAACACATCCTCACGGTTCAACTTTTTATTAGCCATTTGATTTTTCGCTCACAAATCTCACAATTTACTCACACGCTATGAGCTCAACTGCTTCTGCATCAATGACACGATAGCTGACTTGCTCTGCTATTTCCTCCAACACTTTGAATAGGAACAGGATGTAATTTTGCTCTAGAATCGAAGTACTACATGTCTGCCATCTAGTGGTAGGGAATACAAATGAGATATTACTCCATATTAGGAACTACAGTCTATTTGATTAAGTATGATGTCTTGTCACAATTGTGACTTTGGTTCTTAGATGTAAAAGTTTGAAGAGAAGACTTAATATCAGACAAACACATTCAGTGATCCTAAGCCTATTTTATCATTTTTCCTGAAGGGCAGGTAGATTTGGGTGTCATCAGCATAAAAATCAAATGATGCCCCATGCTTGGTAAGGATGGACCCCAGAGGAAGCATATATAATGAGAACAGAACAGGGACCAAAATGGAGCCCTGAGGAACTCCAAAATGCAAGAAAGAGCTAGATGAAGAAAAACCATCAAGAGAAACAGAAAACATTCAAGATAGGATTTAAACCGGTTGAGAGCACAACCTGTAATGCCCACACATTGTTCAAGGCGTGATATTGTTACAAGGAGGTAGTGTCTTTAAGATCCATGTGCAGCTTTAGTATCACACAAGAATGGTCATACAAGCATAAGTCAATCACAGGTGTCAGGTTCCACGTAGGCAGGGCAGAATCAAAACGGAGTTCAGGCTAGAGGTCTGGGCAGGCGGCAGACAGATAACAAAACAGATCAGTTAGGCAGGCAGAGTTCTTCATAAACAGGTAAACAGTCCAGGGGGCTGTTCCATAAAAGACGCTAAGAAAAGCGGGGATTAAAGTCCAAAACCTGACTTGAAATAACCTAACAAATCAATCGGGACTAAAGCGGTTCCATAAACGACAATTCAAGTTCACGCAATCTGACTAATGCTATCCAGGTTCAGTGAGTCAGGATAATGTGACGTACAGCTTATTCTGAAGCAGCCCTTAATGTCGATCATGGATCAAATCGATCCACCATAGCAAACAGCGAATATTTGTGCTGTTTAACGCATTTGAAACATTGTGTTTTCCTCAGTGCATAACTGATACGTCACAGGTATATTTTTTACATCTGTAAATGTCAGAAAGCCATGCAAATATATCCATTTAGCTGTCAGGAGTGGGCGGGGCTTATGCGAGAGAACGAGCGCTACACAGACGGAGCAGAATAGAATACTAGCGCAAGAATTCTGAATAAAATATACATTCTGCTAAAATATTTGTTGTTGGACATTAAATGTGACACATAGAATTTTACTACATATAAGTGTATTTTTATGATAGCAGCAACTGTTAATCACGAGCTCAAATGAGTTAAATGTGTTCCTCTTATCAGTTAAAATGTACTCTGATTTCTATTATAAATTTACATTTTTAATTCAGTGATTTTAACTTTTGTGTTTTTATGCTTTAATGCTTTAAAGAGCCATTTTAGATTGTAATGTTTTAATGTTCTAATAACCATAAAAGGTACAGCTGTCATAAATTCAGAGAGAAAGGCTGCATGGCTAGAAACTGCTGATCAACTGCATGCGCGAGTAGCAACTATGTTAAAATGTCATTCGCCTACATTTTGGGCACAATACATTAAATACAGTTGGTTGTAGCCTATTTTTTATTTATTTGATTATTTAAGGTGTATTTTCTGTATACTTTTATTTTTGGACCGATAATAAATTAAACTGACTGTATGTGAGAGAGTCATTGGTAATATGGATGCGTTCCTATTGGTCAGAGTTAGAGGAGCTCAGCTTAGCCGGACAGTTAGCCTGCTCCGGACCAGGTTAGTTTGCCAGCATAAGTTGCCGGGGTAACTGAGTTTGAACTTTTTTAAGTTTGATTTATGAAACCGAATCTACCAAAAATAAGCCTGACTAACCGAAATAAGCCTGGCTTATACTCTAATCTTGGTTTATGGAACAGCCCCCAGGTCGGCAACAGAAAATCAAACACGGGATAAGTGCTCAGAAATGTCTGCATGGCAAGGACAAGACTTCACAATGAGAGCAATGGTGGAGCAGATTAAATAGACCAGTCAATGGGGAACACCTGTGCAGGTAATCAGTCTCAGGTACGGGGTGTGATGGGAAATGAAGTCCGAATGACAGAGTTATTACTCAGGTGAGGGTTCCCTCTGCTGGTGATCGGAGGGAGCCACAGAGGCTGAGTTCGTGACAGATATAAGGGATTATAAGATCAATAGTATCAAACGCATAAATCTAATAGTAAAAGTATCACAGAATCCTCCGAATTTACAGATAATAAAATATAATTCAACACTTTTAAAAGTGCAGTCTCAGTGCTATGATGTTTCCTAAACCCAGATTGAATTTTTTCAAAAATAGTATTTGACAAAAAAAAAACTCTGCAGTTGTACTAAAACCGCCTTTTCTAAGGCTTTTGAGATAAAAGATCGATTTGAAATGGGTCTATAATTCGATAGGATGGTAGGGTCAAGATTTGATTTTTTAAGCAAGGGTTTAACAATTGAATTGAATCAACTAATACAATTCTTAATCTTATACATTTTCTACGGAAGTCATGTTATTTTCAGAAACAGCTGTTTATGAATCTGGATGATGCTGATGAAGTTTTTCTTCATGCTTCCCCATCTCTTTCTGTCCTGCGTCTTTCATTCATTACCGGCTGATACGGCAGCATTTGTCAGAAAAATGGCATGCCTCCAATCAACCGTCCTTCCCGATGACATCTAGCAATCATTTGGAGGGTTTTATGGATGCAGGATTGTGTCAGTGCTCAGGTTGTGAGGGATCTGAGACGAACAGCTTGGAGGTTTACCTCAGTGTCATGGACAGAGCTGTCAACATAAGTGACCTTGATTGATGGCTCCTCAGCTTTGGAGGAAACGCCGGCGTTTGCAGTGTTCACCAGCACCGGCATGAGTTATCTCACTTTGCTTAGGTATTACATTCACCAGTGATTTATTTCACGGCAGAAAGTGTAATAGCTTCAGTGAAGACCATGGTTTTTCTTAGAAGCACACAGTCAGAAGCTAGTTTCTTCAAAGATGAAATGTCATTTTCTTCATCGCATCTTCAGAGTCATTATAAAGAAGTTGTTTGTAGGTTGATTCTGCTGAAGACTAAAACTTTGTGACACTTTATTAACGTAGATCAGTTTGTTTTAGTACCCTACAACATATTTTTCATATTTTTAACTGTATTTTTTTCCCTCATCTGTATGTTGCAGCTAAATTAATAAATGTAAATGTAAAAATAATTGTATTTTCCGTTATTTAAAATTTTTTGGGCAAAAAAGGTTTTTTTTTATTCTTTTAAAAGGGGCGAGAGAGAGAGAGAGAGAGAGAGAGAGAGAGAGTGAGTAACAATTTAATTAATACATAATTTCTGAACCTTGTATGCAGTTTTTATGCTCAGTATAGAAAATATATGAACGCAGTATTTTCTGATATTATTATTCCTATTATTAAATGATTGACAAAAGTGTTTTTGATCGGTGAACACGCTCAACCTCATGATGGATGGCGTTTGTGTTGGATGCAGTCAGAACGCGTCTCAAACCAGCTCCTGTCCACCTCATCATAAATCTACAAACTCTCACGTAATAAATGCTCATGGCACACAAACATTTCAATCGTGTCAGTCATTGACTGAAAGCCTGTCATTCTGTCAGCATGAAGTCATGCAAGTGTAGCAGGGGTGACGTTATTTTATTCCTCTAGATTTCATGTTCTTTTAATTTACTTTGTATTCAACATAAAAAAGTGTGGTTAATATGTTTTTGAAGGCACACTATCACCCATCAAATTGATGTTCTTGGCTTATCCTACAGTAAAGATTTATATTTTGAACAGTAAAATTGTATTCCGTGGTATATTTCAGGCTCCTGTATTGTCCTTGCTTGTTTCATTCCAGTCACTATAGCAGCAGATACGCTACTTATTTGCTTATATTTTGCAGATATATGCCTTGGAGGACTTTCTTGCTGGGTTTCCATCCAACATTTTTATGCACATTTTGAATCATAACCTCTCAAAAGTCACATAAATGTTTGTGAGCTTGTCTGAGGTGGATTTTATGGACTTTTACTAAGTCAGAATGCACATTAAAGTGATGGAAATGGTTTGGACTGTTTTGGCAAAGAGGAGGACACTGCGTATGGACAGACAATAGCTGATATATTTTATTATAATTAATCCAAGAAAGAAACGTTGAAGTATTTAACCTATGGTTGCTCTTCACAATCATTTATTACATTGGCAAATACTCATTACATGAGCTGCTGCCCTCATTCTGACTGTATCCTGACAGCATTTAATGTATTCTCGCTCTAGTACAGAAGATATACAGCAAGAGAGCCATTCAACTGCTCCTTCATGATAATGTGCAAAATGTAGTCAATGGTTCTTGTTCTCTTTAATCTAATTTTCTGAAATGCACATACAAATGCCAAACGTTTGGTCAGATGCACTCTAATATGATGGATATACCTCCTGCCATCAGATTTATCCATGCAGAAGAACACAGTCAGCATAAATGTGCAATTTTGTGTTTTTAACTAAAGAGCGCCATAGTGCCTCATGAATGTGGTCCATTTGGAGGATCTGAAGAGGTTTTCCCTTCACGTTGTTGTTGAGAGGTTCAGTCTGCTGAGACTTGCGTTTTGATGCAGTAGCTTTCAGGTTCTCTGGTCTGGTCCTGCTGTCCTTCTCCAAACACGCATGGACTGCTGGGTAATAGTTTGATGTGATGTAAAGTACATATCCATCCAAGTGTGCCAAGCGTCCTCAAAAGTGTATGTCTTTCTGAAACCTAAAACGACAAGATCTCCTAGATTTCACGAGCAAAGGTTTTGCAGTCCGATGTTATTTGGGACAGGGTCTTGAGTGCTGTTTACTGTATTCTTGGAAAGTGCTGTAGTGAATATTGTTGTTAACCCTAATTATTAGCACCAGTAATATTTGGCAAACAGCAGTATAACCTAAGACATGCATGTGTGAGTCTTGAGCGATCAGACAGACAGCAGGGTTGTGTATCTGAGTCAGACTGTCATGACTGTACATTTAACAGCTTTGACTGACATGTCACTCTTCTGAATGATGGATCATGTGTCACATCCATCATTTACAATCAGCAGCACAATATTTATCACTCAGAAGTCCTCCAGTTCTGTGACGAACGATATCAAATGCTATCAAATTAAAGAATGTCTAGTCTTGTTTTAAGACAGGGAAAATCACACTGGATTTGTGTAAGTGAACATGAACAATGGTTTATTATATCCTACTGAAGGATATTTGTATTTGATCTGAGGTTCAGTGTCTCTGCCTGATTCAGTTGCTGTGCGTTTAACAAAATGACTACGGTTTATGAGCCTTTTTACTTTGAGATACAAAAGAGAAAGCTTTTAATTTGACTGAAATCAATGCTGAATGATGAAACAACACATTAACCATTAATGGACAACTCAACCACTTAAAAGAGACTCATAATAAAAATGTGTGCTAAAATTAAACATCGTTTGTTGCCCTAATAAGCCAAAAAAGGAGAAGAAAATAAGAAAACTGAAGCAGTTAACTCTATGTGATCTATATATCAAACAGCTGAGACAACTTTCTTTCTTTAATGCATCGGCCAATTTTGAGATTTTGGTCTATTTGGCTTTTCATGAAGTGTTATTTCAAACTAGAGGAAGGAAAACAATCCAAAGTACACTTTTATACACTGTTTTATTGCACTTTATCTGATTGCATCTGTAGGTTTTCAGTTCCAATCCATTATTTTTAAAGACCATGAGCTTTTTTTTCTGCTTTTTCTTCTTTTCTCCATACTTATATACACCAAACAGTTTTATTTGTGTCTATATTCTGAAGTTTTTTTGTTTTTGTTTTTTACAGAGGGGGTTGTCATGTATAATTTGCCTAATTGCTTAAATATAGCATTTCAGAAAACGTGTAATACAAAAATGTTACTTTTTTGGGGTTTTTTTTGTTTACCCAGTTCACCTGCGGTGTCTTACCTTAAGGGTAAAGTTGAATTTGATAGTATGAATAAGTTGTGTATAAATAGATCTTCTCATTTCTCATCACTTGCATGCTTTTCTTCACACTGTAGAGTCAGGCCAGCAGTGAACATGTAGTGGTTGATCCCCATGACATGTGGCTATACAGAGAACATGGACCCAACACAATTAATGGGTTATATCGGCTCTGGCCTCTGCTGTGAGAACTGCAAGCACAAACATTTAACGGAGGAGCTACTTTGTCTTATTTTTAGAACATGCAGTTTGTCTCAGACATTGATGATCCATGTTTGATTTCTTTATTGTTTCCCCTTTTCCTCCATTGTCCTTGGCAGGCCAAAAATATAATTAGCTTTTCTTTTTTTATCTCCTGCAATTTGTCTGAAATGATTGCTGTTTTGACATTATAGGCCTGGACAAGGATACAGTGACCTGACTCTCACCGGTCCACCCTGCACTGGTCCAGTTCAAGCAGATGAGAAAGGGCATCTGGTCAGCATTAGTCAAACCGCTGCCGTCCCGACACGAGAGCGCTCGGGTCACGCAGGAGCTTCATTTGTTTAGCATGGGTCTGTCTCAGCGGGCAATCTTTGCCTTGACCTGCTCTAAAACACACATCTGAGTGTCTAAGAAAGACAAAGCATGGGAGGAATTTTTATATTTATTTCTTTACCTCAAAGAAATTTTCATTGCTCAGAGGTTGCTCTTTTATAGCTCTGGAGACTTAATGGGTTAGTAGTTCCTCCAAAAATCCAATAATTTACTCACGTCGTTCCAATCCCCTGCAACGTTTGTTCAATGGAGCACATCAGATGATGTTTAGCAGAAAATTCATGCTGCTCTTTACAACGTGACCATATACAGTGAGTATGCAATGAAATTAAGCTTGATACCTTAAGGTGAGACACTGCAAACATTGTTGGTGTTTTCTTTTCATGCTTTGGACAATTTTGACATTTTGGACTATTTGTTGTTACAGACAAGTGGAAAAAAATATCCAAATTAAAATTGTATGTGTTTATTTTGTTGCACTTTATCTATTTGCAGCTATAGAGTTAAATCCCAATGCATGTTTTAAAAGGCTATTTACTCAGTTTGTATCTCAACTTCAGTAGAACTTATATACACCAGACTTATGAGCTTTATTTCTATCCATATTCTGAAGGGTTTTACAGAGGGGTTTGTTCATATATCATTCACCTGATGTTATACAACATTGCATTCATAAAAATATGGTGAAAATGCATTGGTTTCTTAGTAGAAAACGTCATAATAACACAGCATAATAAATTTAGCAATTTTAAGAGGCCAGTCATTTTTGACCAGGGACACCAGATAAAGGCTTTTCAGCACAAGAGCTACAATTACTGATGTCCAGAGCCATACACTTGTATATTTCAGCTTTACTTGATACATGCTAAGCCTGACTTTAGTATAAAATCTGCATTTTCAGAAAAAAGAAAATCCTCTCCACATAAAAAAAAAACATGAGGGTTTATTACATAATATATTTAAATACATAAATATGGCATTTTATACATGGTATTATAGGTCAGACTTAAAATGCAACAGACGAGTTTATACTGTATCTATCAGGGTCCCACAGTCCTGCTCCATCGCTCTATCTGACAGAGTTCTTTGGTCTGAAAACATTGAAGACCCTGTTCTACCGCACTCAGCAGTGGTTGTATAACTCTTCATCTTAATTTAGCACACTGCGTTTGTCTGGACTGAATAGAGCTCATAAATCTGTGTTCGGTTTGAGTCTAAATAAGGGCTTTATGACTTAATCGGCCTCTGATCTAGACAGAAATAATGTATGTAAATACAAACTCTTCCTCGGGTAAAATGTTACAGCAAATAAGCTCAAAGAGATTGGTTTATTCTCACTCATTTCTCTGTCTGGGCAATCACATAAACTGCAGGGCTTTCAGTAGAGCTTTATTTCTGTTCATGTGGATCCACGTTCATCTCCTCGCCGCTCACAGGAAAACATCTCACCATGGGGAAGAGGAGAGCCTACACAGCTGGACAGAAGCTACAGATGCAGATGAAGCTAGAGCAAATCACCTCCCACCATAGTGCGTTTAAAGGAGAATTCAGCCTGAATTAATTCTTGAAATGCACTTTAGCCCTTTACAATCACTTCACCGCACTCGTAGATTGACCACAAATTTCAACTGCTACTCAATACCACGATTCTTTTGAGAAACATCCCTTAATTGTAAGATTATTCATATGTTTACGTCTACTATCTGTTTTGGTGTTTGATGCTTTTGGGAAACACAGTCCTGCCTTTGATCGCTCTAAATTCCTCCCAGCATGAAGACATGCACACAAATGGGCATGAGGACACAAGACAACACACATATGCTATTTAAATGAACAAAGTAGGACAGTCCTCATTTTTTGCTTACATAATGTTGATGTGAGCCAGAGTACATCAAATCCACTTACCTTTGAGCTCTGCAATGGTGTGCTCTTCATGCTCTTTCGATAGTATAAATTCTGCATTTACATTCCATCTCAGTTATCACGAAACCCACGACACACACACACACACAAACTCTGGTCACGGCATTGTCCATTCACCAGTTGTCGATGTTTGTAAATGCAGGGAATAGAGACATCGCTGTCGGCCGCTTCAGAGTTCCTGTTGCTGGTGCAAAGGCAACCAGGAAAACAACCCAAGGGAAAAATTGGTCATCTAGGAATGACCCTGCTGGCAAGTTCCTAGAACTACGCATTGCGAAAGCGCCTAAAGATTTTGCAATGTGTTCAAGTTGGTCATTTAGATTTGACCCCATTGGCTGACAGTTGCGACACTAGAGCAGACTCTGGGCACAAAATATTACATTGGATGTCCATCAGCATCCAGCTACTCACGGACACTACAATACATTTTAAACTGAAATGTCTTCAGGGCAATAACCTTCAGTCTTGCGTGTGCATTTGGCATCAGTGATACATGCAAAACATGGAGCTTCACTAAACATTCAGGACTTAGTGTGTCCATGTGCTTTATGTAGATCAGAAATACCCATACTTCATTCAACAGTTTAATTTCCTCAACAGTTCCTAACAACAGCAGCTTTCAAACCACTCCATAACACTTATTCCCCAGACAATGGTCTAATTGTCACATATGGACTTGGACACAGCAACTGTTTCAAGTTGCAGATCTCCTCATTATTGGAGCAGGTGGATGAACGCCAGAGAAAACTGAAGCGCTGCTCGGCATTAACAAGTTCCTCTCCAAAACCATTATGTTAACAGAGGCCAGTGGCTCAGGATGGCGTCCGTGTTGACGATAACACGGGAAGGACCGAGTGTTTATCTGAATGAGCGAATGGAAGCTGCTTTTGAAATACTTCAGTCCGACGGCTCCACGAGATCCACACTCTCATTACCGCTCTCAGACGCTGACAATGGTCCACCAGCGGCTCCAAAGGACAACGACCTTCTTCATAAACATGCACAACCAATATTCTACTCTATCCTCTCGCTCTGGAGAGGATTGTATGTTCTCGTTCCTTTTCTGTATAATAGATGAGTGGATGCTTTGTGTCAAATCCTGTCCCACTCCTTCACTGTGTGGCATCTCGCCCAATTTGCGCTCAATATGCAGCTGCGGCTCTGCCCACATCACTTCATCTGGCAGCTAACGCCACGGCCTGCGACTACAGCCATGAGGAGACAGAGAGAGACAAAGAGGGAGAGGAGGAACCAAAGCAAAAGAGGTGAACCAATCGTGCTTGATTAAGCCTGTCACCATTAGACAGAGACTGCAATTAGCCCTGGCCAGGTTTATCCCGCCGAGGAATGCAGTAATGGAGAGAGGAGGGCAAAGACAGACAGGAGGAGGGATCGGGCGGCTGGAGCCCCGGGACTTGAGCGAATGCGGCATCTGCTGTGTGTGGCAGAGACGAAAAGCTGGAGGAGAGGAACAGAGGATGGATGAAGAGAGAGAGAGCAAAATAGGAATTAAGTAATTTTACAAATTTTAACATACTTATTCCATTTCCATTCAATGATCAAATTCTCCATTAAATATTCGTTCAGTATTTTTGAATAAGCATGCCTCCCCCCTTAGGTCCCAACAAAGAAACAAAAACCTGAACGGCTAACTAACAGACTTTTTCTTTATATAGTGTTGACATGGCAATTAGTCAAATTATTTTTCTTCATGCTAGCATTGGGCCTGAAAAAATGTCAGGAGCTCTTCTTAAAACGACCAGCTGGTGGCACTTGAGAACACTTTGGTGGCACAGCGTATTTCCAGCGGAGATGCTTCGGTTGCTATGATCTGGAATAACCATGGTGGCGACGTATTACTAGTATCTCATTTTTAAGAATTTTATTAAATATAAAAAAGCAGTAACCAGTAATATTGACTTCTCCATTGCTGTAGGCAGTAGGATGGTTGGTCGGTATTTGTCCCGCCCCTCCTCTGTTTACAGCTGGGTAAATAGTGACAGTGACCAGCACTGCATTTTACAGCTGCAAAAATAAAATAAATAAATAAATAATTCTTAAGAGGGTAAGGGCAATTTAACTTGTAATTATGGCAGTGCATCAAAATTCAGTGTCATCAGTTTGCCAAAAACACAGAACGTTTTACACACCATTTACACACCATTTACACACCATTTACACACGTTAGGAGCAGGTGTACATTTCTTTCGTACCAACTAACATTTTGAAAATACAAACATTTTCATTAATTTCGAAAGTTTACGTCAGAACGGCTTTAAGAACGATTTACACACAAATTCATTCTGCTTGTGTTTTAGGAATGAGGCCCATTGTGTAGACACGTTTAGATCATGTATGATAAAACTAGTCCAGTGTGGGGTTGTTCTGTCCGCATGTTCCAGATCCATAACAGCACAAATGCCATTATAATCACTTGGTTACAGTATTTAAAAAAAAAAAAAAAAATAGACCCCAGAGTGGAAGTTGATAAAGTATGCCTTTTGTGACGAATAGAGTTTGAAAACTTTGTCTGTGGTGACATTTCTATGCTGATTCTTGCACATTTTGTGCACTTTTAACATGAAATGTCCAATGTGTGGTGCTGAAACTGTGTTTATTTTTTATCAGAAACAGATGACTTAATCTGGCAATGTTTTATGACGTTGGGTTTTTATTATATCTCAGTAGTATGAAAATAAAATGTCTTGTGATTAGCTCTCAAACGTTAATGTTCTAATGCATGTGCCATGTTATTTTTAAATGCGTAAACCTATCCAGTGCAAATAAAAACAAATGTCAGATAAAAACACATTTGCTTAAGCAGCTATGTCATTTGATTTTTTCTTGTACAAGTCTTTGAGCTCTTTTATTGTGACTTGTGAAGCGCTCAGGTTCAAGTCCTGTGAAGCACATCAGAAGCATTGCTGTACCGGGTGCGCTACCAAGCAAGTTTATTACATCTGAAAAGACAAACATATGGATCTGGTTATGCGATGTAAACATAAAAATGTGCTATTGTTCTGAGCGCATATATAGTGCAAGGAACCATGCTAAATAAGTCTTAACCAGTAATCTGCTCTTAAATTATAACTTAAGTCTGTGTTTTATCACCTCTGGTGTTCATTTCAGCAGAAAACTACAGTGTAATGCATGCATGATACATGTTTTTGCAGGTAGAGAAATGTTTCACCTACGTTGTTTATAAATTTGCAAACCACAATCTAATTTGACCAGATGTAAATTTACTTGTAGGTCATCTTGCCTGCGAGATGCGTTTGTCTTGATTTTGATTAATAATCTCTCCAGTTTTTAACATTCACGTCACTACCATTACAGAAACTTCGGAATTATGCAAACAAGAAACTAGAATGCTTTATAAGGTCACAGTTCATTTCTGCCTATATAAGAATAATTTCCAATAAATGTTTTCCACTTTGCGAGCACGTTACTGACTGCTGGTCACATAAATATACCGAATGCAAAGCAGGGGGATGCTGGCTTCAATGCAGCTGCAAAGTTTGTATATATTTTCTTTAGTCATTTCAACAGTAATTTGTTGAATTATGATCAAATGATGGAGAAGACTATCTGTAGAGCTTTGGTGCATTCGGAAGCATTTTCTACAGCTGATCACACAGACCTATAAAGCCATCAGATCGTATGCTGCATCCTCATACCGTGCAAATTGCATTCAGCTGGAATTTTCTGCATAATTCCTTTAGTGAATCAAGGGCAAAAACCACACAGACCGCATGTGCAAATAAACAGCACTTACTGAATTCCCCCAGTCAAGGTGGTCTTGCAGTTCAGACAAACCGCCTCTGTGACCCACATGGCTGAGCGAGTGTGTTTGTTTCACACCTCTCCCCAGCTCTCTGGAATACAGGCCTTCACACACAGTCACACTGTACCTTCCCACTCCTCCTGCTTTGGCAACATTCCCAGATGGAGGATGTAAAATGGATGGTGCAGAAAGACCCATAATTTACAAAGCAGCTGCTTCCATTTAGAGTAAAACCCTTCCCATACTTTATAGGCAAGACACAGCAATGAGGGTCTTTGTGAGGGGAATATTGATGTGTTCCATAAGATGATATCCAGAAACTATTCATCACAAGACCGATAAGAGGGGCTTTTAAGGACATGGCTGAAATGAATGAGTTATTTGCTTTGTACCTCCGTATTCTTCTGAGACGTGGACCGATCCTGTCTGAAGTTAGTAACTTGCCGGCTGCAGTTTGTTAGGGCTCAGCATTTAACTGTAGCTGCAAAGAGCTCTGAGTGAACGGAAAGCACTAGAGTAATACATTTTCATTTCTGGAATTAGCCTCTTAATTCATATGCGAGGTGATAAAATATGGCACATTACACTAATATCAAGTTTAATTTCTCAGAGAGACACAGGGTAACCTTTACAGAACGCCTGGTCAGCAAACGAGTGTATTTTATGTTAGTGTAGACCTTTTTTTGCCACATGTCCTAATTGCAACGTATAGATTTTCATAATGTCTCTTTGTTATGCTCAATCAACATTCAAGGCATTGCCAAGAAACATAAAAAAAAATAAAAAATTCTAAATCTGTGTCTCACATGATGCAATATACACTATGCACTCTAGCATCTAGTGTATGAATTTTGAAAGGTTATTTTGCATCCGAGTCTGATAGCTACACTCATTCAGCTGCGTAATTAAAGCGGTGACAGTTGAGTGTATGAAGTGTCCAACACTCCACACATCGTTTTTCCAGTTAATTAAGTGCATCATCTGGATATCTGAAGTGCACTATTTCTCACTGGAATCTTCAGTATGCAACTCATACTATTAATACTTCAAAATGTATTTTTGTACATGTATAAACATAGCATATGCACAAAATGGGCATAGAAATGTGCGTACGCTGTTTTCCAAGCACATATCTGGATTTATAAAAATAAACTTGGCGTAAATGTGCGCACCTTGAAATGTGCTCTTGGCTGTGCGTACGCACACTGTAAAAAAAAATCCGGAAAATTTACGGAAAAAAACTGGCAGCTGTGGTTACCAGAATTCTACCGTAAAAAATACGGTAGCTATGTTTTAGGTTTTACGGTTTTAACTTAAATTTACAGTTAAATACCGTAATTTCTTTAACTGATATAATCTTAATAAACCAACCTATTAAAGTACTGAAATCTGTTTTTTCCTTTGAAATACACTGATAACCACCAAATGCAGGTAATGATGAGAAAGTCACATGATGAGCCAAAGCCCATCACAAGCTGATTTTTAAACAATAGAATAAACAGAATGTGCACATGCAGTGTCATTCACACAAGCTTTAAACACCATCATGGTGAGACTCATTAAACTGAAATATGCTATAAACATTCATTTATCAACATTAGATGTAACATACAACCCTAATAAACATAACCGATAAGAAAAAACTAAGAAGAAACAGTTATTTCAAAGACAAAAACGTCAAATTCAAACAGAATTTGAAATGGAACGCAGGGAATTCTGGGAACGTCAGTTTACGGTTTTTCCCTGTAAATTTTACAGGAACTTTCCGTTAACCATGTAACAGGTTTTTACCGTAGCATTTTCACATTTTTTTACCGTTAAAATCACGATCATTTTTTACAGTGCACTCTCTTCCCTGTAAACAATGATTTTAAACTCTTTTCATGTCAATATACATATTCATATGAAATATTCCACTCTCATCAATGGAGATAAGCAATGAAATTACATAAAGTCATTACACAGAAGTTAAACCAAAATTATATGAATTTAGACATATGTAGTTGATGCGCTTAATCACTTTTCCTGTGGCATGCACTGTTTTAATGACAGCGATGAGTGCTATAATAATACATACATTTAAACTAAACTGCGGATCTCATGTTATGATAATATTTTTAGCAATAACAGTGATGCACACTTACTTGGATATTATGGCAGACACTGCTGGATTCTGTGGTCGAACGGTCCATTGTCTGGTTTGAATGATATAGCTACTATACAACCACAGCTGCACGGAGGTGATGATGTCGTGTGAAGGCATCTCCACAACATTGTGAAAAATACCACAGTATTTAAAGGATAAAGCTTCTGGGGGAGATTTGCCCGTTTCCTTTTTAAAATACTTTGTCAGTGACGCGCGAGTCAGACAATTGTATTTACACTTCAATGAATGGCTTACCTGTTTCTACTAAAAATAGCTAAAAGATGTTCACCTTTTCAGCAAAACTACATACATTTTATTTGATTTTAGTTGTTTTAAACGATTGAAATACTATTTGGTCAGTGGAAAGAATGAGGTCAAGTATATTCTAAACTAGGCCATCTATCTGAGAACTAAACCGTTTTTATGGATATTTTAATATATTGTAAAACATTCTGGATGATTTTGGCAATATAAATTAATATGGCACAAATGGCATTTAGTCCGTATCTTATATTTCCTTAACATCTTGTACCTTTGCCGGTGTTAAACATGGTGTCACGTGGATGGAAATATGCATGGAAATGATATGCAGATGAGGTTATGCATCGTAAAACTAGTCGTTGTAAGCTCCATATGTGCTGATTTCTGAGAGGAGTTGGGGAGGAGACGCCGTACGCGCAATCTTCCCCTGGCTGGGATTTATAAAGGGATTTTTGTGCATGTTCTGGCGTATACATGCTTTTATAAATCTGAAAACTTGTGTGCACATAAAATCTAGCTTTTGTGTGTACGTACACTTTTAGGATGAAATCTATGGAGAGTTTTATACATGAGGTCCCTGGAGTTTCATGGATTAGACCGCCCCACTTTGTTTTGTTTTTTTGTACTGGCCTTTTTGGTGCTTTATCTCTTTTTTTTTTTTTTTGCACACATATCTCCAATAATGACTTTATTTTAGTAAGGTCAAAAAACCTGTCAGGGGAGTCAAAAGATAATCATGTCATCATTAGGGTTGCCATTTAACTTCAGAAATGGAAAATAAGGGACAATTGTGATTCTTTATCTTATTCTTTAAGAAAATGGCGTTTATTCTTGTATTCAGGTTTAAAAAAAAAAAATCCATGACACGTCGCTATGGAAATAATCAAATTATATGCATAGAATATTTAATTATTTAATATTTCACTTTTGTATAATTACCACTGTCCATTGACATATATCACGAATATAAGATCAAATAAACGGTCATTTTTAATGTAGACTACTCTTTGGGGCCCTCTGTTGGCCACGGGGCCCTAAGCAGCCGCTTAGTTCGCTTATGCCTTGGGCCGGCTCTGCTCAGCTCCAACTGAATCAAACACACCTGAAGCAACTAATTAAGGTCTTCAGGATCGCGTGAAAATTAAAGGCAGGTGTGTCTGATTAGAGTTGGAGCTAAACATTGCAGGATAGTCGATCGCCAGGAACGGGGTCGGGCACCCCTGCTGCTTAATATGCAAATTACACTGACTATTAGTAACTTTGCAACTACATATCAACTTACATTACATTAAAGTTACAATCAAAATCAACAAAAGAGCAATGATATGCAAGTGCTATAACAAGTCTCAGTTAGTTCCACTTATTCTACTAGTCCTAACCGTTCAGTCTACTAATAGTCTAATGAGAGTTATTTGACATGTATTTGCAAAAATGACAGTTATTAGAATGTCTAAACTGGACTATCAAAATAAAGTGTATAAATAGAAAAAAAACATTCCATGACCGATGCATGAAAACACTTTTACCAATGTTTTAAGAACATTATTAAAGAGACGAGGTTGAACGGAAGTTCTAGAAATGTAACCGCAAGAACGTTTGCTCAGAATGTTTGCCGAGTCTGAATTCATTGTATTCTGACACTCCCATACATTTTTATGCTTATATATATATATATGAGTGCACTCAGAAAGTATTCAGATCCCCTTCACTTTTTTTTCATTATGAGGTACGGAGTGTAGATTAATGAGAAAAAAAATGAATTTAAGCAATTGTAGAATCAGGCTGCAACAACAACATTGAAAAAAAAAAGTGAAGGGGTGCACTATGAATGCACTGTTTATGTTTTTTGAGTTTATTACCTGACAGTTCAATTGTGAGAGTACCTCTAGTCAGTGTTTGGCACTCAAAAGTAAAGAAAGAAAGAAAAAAAATGTCCTTCTGTCAACTTTGTCATCAAATCGCTGTTTGTCCCGAGACAAACATTTGGAAACCTGTGCGCTCCAACAAGTCTCTAAAAGAGAAATATATACAGCTTTGGTAAATCACTCTGGCATAATTGGCTGTTCACTTCTCCTAGGAGGGCAAATACGGGATCCTCGGAGGCCCAATAAATGTAGCCAAGCATTTTTCTGATTAGGAAATACTCATTTTTCATCAGCGATATTTTCATTTTTTCTGGGCCGCAGACAGTTGGCATTAGATTAAACGCTAACCAGGGGTAAGCCTGCAGCAAATAGCAGAGACTTGAAGGGCGAATGCCCTCCTGAATCCATCAAATTTCCCTGAAGTTGTTCTGTGGATGCTAACGACCTTAAGCTAGCGCTCTAAAGACGGCTCCACGCCGCTGTCGCCGCACACCTCTGTGTTTTGCTTCTGTCTGCGCTGACTCTCAAGAGCTCTATTTGAGCCCCGCGCTTCATTAAACGATCTGCAAATGTTAACGTGATAAATGCAGAACTGTTGGATGCTCTAAGCGAGCCTTGTCTCAGTTTGAGACACACCTTTGTGTGAGAAGGTGTTGTTTATTTAAAACACGGGCCAAAATGAGTGATTTTGCTTGGGAAGATCTTTGGAAAAATTCCACTCAGCATCTGAGTTGATTTCAGAGCAAAAACTGTGCTTCATCTCAGCAGAGAAATACAATGCAATAAAAGTAGTGAAATAATTCAATCTGGGGTTATTTGATTTTGATTGGCTCTGGGCTCTCGGGAGACCCTGACAGGCCTGATTCTGATTCGTCATCCCGCGAGGAGAGCGAGATGAACGTCACATGTGATTGTGTCAGAGAGGAGACACATACAGCGCTCCATTTCATTTCTGCCAGCAACTTTCCAGGCCCTTGAATCTCATTGTCTTTCTGTCATGTCTTGCGCTGAATCGTAACAACGTTAAAACTATGAACTAGAATTGAATTATGCGTGAGGAAATCAGTAACAATTATGACAAATGAACATGAAAAGTGATATTGCAGAACATGCTGATCAAATTGCATCGGTCGTCCCGCATGTGACTGATCGCTATTGAACATAATTGTATATTACGGTCAAATGATCAATTTGCAACCAGCCTGATAAAGCACGCCAGAAGAAACTGCCCACAAACCACACATTGATCTTATCAAACGACAAAGCTGCCCTCCTGTTTAAAATATGCAAGCGCCAAACCCAGGAGGGATAATTAAAATAATGTATGCATTAACTCGCAAATATCATAATGGTTTGATTTATTGAGCGTTCCCACGTCTATTTTTCTTGTCTGTTCTCTTAATGATGCCCAGAGTCACAATAAGCACACATCCTTTGGAGCGGCTCCAGTGAAGGTCACCCCATCCACGCAGCTGTATGAGCGATGAGTCCCGTGGAGGAGAGCACTGCCACCGGCATCGGCCGTCCACAACCCCAGCGCAGGCCACCGCAGGAGGGAGCGGCAGATGCCGAGCCGCCGCTAATGGCTCCGGGGCCGACAATGAGAGAAAGCCACCCAGCATGGAGGCGCAGCAGATGGGCCCCAGACTTACAGATAATGCTTGAGACAGGGTTTGGACTGCGCCGTCTAGTTCCCCTGGATTCAGAGGATGTGTGTTTGCTACTATTTTTATTTAAGGACGCATTAAATGGATTAAAAGTGACAATAAAACCATTTATAATTAGTGCTGTCAAACGATTAATCACGATTAATTGCATCCAAAATAAATGTTTTTGCTTACACAATATATGTATGTGTACTGTTTATTTATTATTTATATATAAATACACACACATACAGTATATATTTGGAAAATATTTACATGTATATACATTTATATTATTATATTATTCATAAATATATTTCATATATAAACATAACATTTTTCTTCATATATACATGCATGTGTGTGTATTTATATAATAAATGTACACAGTATACACTCATGTATTATGCAAACAAAAACATTTATTTTGGATGCGATTAATCATTTGACAGCACTATTTATAATGTTACACTTCTATTTCAAGTTCTTCTGAACTTTCTATTCCTCTGTGAATCCTGAAAAATAAAATGTGTCACGTTTCCAAAAAAATATTGTGCAGCACAACATGTTTTCAACATTGATAATAATCAGAAATGTTTGTTGAGCAGTAAATCAGTATATTAGGATGATTTCTGAAGATCATGTGGCACTGAAAACAGCTTTGATCACAGCAATCAATTACAGTTTAACAGATATTTACATAGAAAACAGCTGTTTTACAATATTATTGTTCTGATCCATTACTACCACTGATCAAATACAGTAAATACAACCTTGGTGAACCAAACAGATTCTCAAAAACATTAAAAAGTAAACTGACTTCAAACTTTTGGATGGTAGTGTATCAACTATTTGACGGTGATGTAATGCTGGTGACTGGAACATATTGGTGTCTGTATTGTGAAGTACTGCCATCTAATGCTTGTTTGGGGCATTGTAAAGTTGTTTCATTCTAATGCTGATGCTGTGATTTAATGAATGCTGGTTTATGAGCAAAGCTGTGAAGACGAACTGTTGCTCACTGCAGATGTAATGGGAACACAAAAGGATTGTTTCTCCCATATAGACTTTCACCCAAAGGATGCCATCATTTTCTCTCCCTCATGTCGATCGAATCCCTGTGGAACACAAAATAGTTATTCTGTAGAATGTCCAAGCAGCTCATTTCCATATAAAGTTTCAAAACTGACAGCACTTTTCAGTGATTGACAGCCGCTGGTCAGCTTTTACAATGAAAAGCATCGACATACTGAACATCTCTTTGTGTTGCACAGAACAAAGTTGTACAGGATTGGGACATCATGAATGATGAGTATTAATTTTTGATTCGTTTTAATATTTGTGTGAACTAACTCTTTAATACATGTCTTGACATGCACATGGTGCAATTCTGTCACTTTTAGAAAGACTAAACTAGAACATCCTAAATAATGACCGGTTTCCTTTTGGCCTGTTGTGCATCCATTTCCAGATTGTGGTTATGAAGCATCCTATTATAGACAAGTGTTGTTGTTAAAATCCCTATAAACAGAAGATCTGTAGTTTTCCAATGTCAGCTCCGCAAATAAATCTAGTGTATTGCAGTCCAGGAGCATGAGGACATACAGAGACTCTGTGAAAACAATTACTGCACATTTATTTTAAAACTGGGCAGTTATGTAGAAATGCAAATATTTGGCCGATTGCTCAGAGCAGAACGCGATCTGCCAGGTTGGGTGACAGTAGGGATATGATCTATGAGCCAGCATGTTGGCTTTGGCAGGCTTTATTGTTTTACGCGATGATAGATGGAAGTATTTCCCGATGCTGTAAGTGCAAATGGAATCACGCACGTCATCCACACAGCATAACTCACACAGACCGATCCAATTTCCCTCTCTGAGAACTCAGCTGTATCGATATACCAGATTTGATCAAATTGCCAATAAAGTAAGAAATATTCCTCACGCTCTCATATGCTCATGTCTGAAATGAGTGGTTATATTCAGGTTTGATTTGACAATGATTGAAGCACAAAGCACAAGGAAACACATCAAGCTCTTGTAATGAGTGGACGCCGATACTTGTCCCGCAGCTCGCTCCAGATGCTCTTGTGTACTTCTTTGTGGCAAGATTTGTAACATCTTAGATGCTAATCTTAGATGCAAGAGTCAGAATGAGAACTGAATTATGGTTTATTGTTGAGTAATTGTCCAGTTGAACAGTGTTTGGACAGTCTGCACTTATAAAGATTGCAGTCCTTTTTCCATAGTGGACAAAAGAAGGAAATGTTGCCACTGAAAAAAAGAAGTTCAGATCCATTAACATGTCTGTTGAGATGCATATTCAAAATGTATTTCTTGAGCAGTTTGCATGCATAATTCCTGTCTGAAACTGCACATGCTCTGTCATTTAACCACCTTCATTTTTGTTGTCTAATAAATGTGGCACTGGATGATAATATTGTTGGCTCTCTGACAAATCGCTTTTGTTTCTCTTTTGTAAATCACTTGGGATAAAAGCTTCTACTCAATGCATACATGTTAACCTGTATGACTTTCTTTCTTTCTTTTATGGAAGTATAATAGGACAGTGAAATAATATAGTAGATATAATAGTATAGTAGATGGCATGGTAGATATATGGAGATATGAAAGGATAGTAGAATAGTGTAGTAGAATGACCCTGCTTGCTTTTTTTCCCACACAGTGGAAGTGAACAGATGTCTTGCAAGATTTTTAAGGCCAAATTTGATTACAGGTTGTTTTTTTGTTTGTTTGTTTTTTTCAACTGCTTACACACATTTTCAAAACTTTGTCTTTTTTTTTTTTTTTTTTAACTTTACACACAAATCCAGGAATTGCACACAAAATGCAAAATGCCTCACATCTCTTGCAAAATAAAGCACTGCATCACAAACTCATCTCCAAAACAAACATTTGCAAACACCTTTGCCATAATATTAATTCCTGTTAGATTTGTGTGTGCTACATAGAGAATGGTGTGTTGTGTTTTGCAAAAAGTGTTTTAACTGAGTCAAAGTTTGTTGAGTAATTAGTGTCTGGTTTAGCAGATTTGGTGTGTGCTTCTGCTGTTTGAGTGACAGCTTTCAGAAACTGTGACAAGGAAAGATTTTGTGTGGAAGCAGCTGAAAAAACTGTAACAATTAAAATTGATTGTTTCTCACACAAATCATATGAAATCCTTTTTATTCTGCTTATTGTCCTTTTTAGTCTCCATTCACATTCGCTGTACGGAAGAGAGCAGCTCAGACATTCTGGGAGTGTTAATGATGACAGATTGTCAGTTTTGCATGTACAGCACTGTCCCCTAACGCTGCCGAATCGGTGCTGAGCGCTCAATAGACACATTGAGTTTCTCCCAGCGTTTCTCTCAAATGAGGGGCAGGACACGGGTCGAGGTGACTCAATCTTCCTGGAATTAGAGGGAATGTACTCAGAAAAGGGAACAAAAAGACAATGTGTTTAAAATTCTGACACCTGTCCACTGTAAAGTTGGATTTCTGAGCCACTGGGGCTCTGCAAAGACATCAGCAGATGCTCTTCATAACGGACGGCTGAGTAAATCCTGACAAGGAATCTGAGTGGGAATCTCATCAGCACACTGCATATGTTTGGGGAAGGACTGGACGTTAAGGTCATTCTTTGATACTAAAGACAATGCTTTATTATGAAAGTATACATTGGTTGTTTAAGCCACATATGCAGTTATGTACTTAAGAAATGTCAAAGCTTATGCATATTCATGCAGATGAAAGGGGGAGGCAGAAAGAAAGTGATGTTTCTGGCAGCCTTAAGGAAAAGAATTGGATTTCACGTTGGCTCTCACTCATAAGCTCTATAAATTTGATATGAAACGACCAAGGCTTGCACTTGGTCCATATTACTTCTTTAGTCTCATTAAAAAAACAAAGTCTATTTGATTTACAGATCCAAGAAAGGCAATGCAACACACTATCAGACCACACAGAGACATCTCAGAGAGAAAACCTGAACATTTCCCAGCCTTCATCCATAATGCATCGAGTTTATCGCTGCAGAGAAAGTTCAGATTGTACTGCTGAGTTTCAAACAGAAAGAAGGCTAAACTCATTTAAACAAGCTCATATCACACATTTATCAAGTTATTCAAACTTCAACCAGAAGAGCATCCAGCACGGAGGCTGTGCTGCTATTTTCAGCTGACGTCCCTGTGGAAGTAAATGGAGACTGGAGGGCTATTTGCTGGCTGTCAGTTAAAATGGATGTGGTGTCAGTCTCTCGTAAATGGTTGAAAACCTGCTTCGAAATGAAATAGACTGACACTGTAAGCCGCAGCAGTGCACTGGACCGAACTGGAAAACAAGTCAAGAGAATCTAAAGTGTAGAGGTTTATCGAGGACGGGAGATTCAAGGCTCCCAGGACTTCTGACATGGTTCAAACACAGAGGTTTTCTGGAAAGAAAGCAAATGCAACTGCAGTTCTGCTGGGATAATGGAGTAAATTACTGCCAGTGGACAGGGATAGGCAGCCTCTGATTGGTGCCTACTCAGACTTGTAACTATACTATTAATGTGTCTGTGTCCTCTATACTTCTATGGCTCTCAATAGATTCGGTGGTTGGAGTTGGGTTAATACTCCTTGACAAATTTTGTTACTACTTTTTGATTATGTTTCTGGCTACATTTAAAATCAAAACATATTGATCATTTAATAATTGTTGAAATGCTCAAATGTTTTTTTTCAACTTCCAAATAGGTGTCTAATGATTGATAAATAAATATTTGATTGCTGAATATTGTACCCTAATTGAAGTAGCTGTTTAGTAGGATCATGATTTTGCATTCCATTGCATGAATGACTGCCTGACACAAAATATATTATATTTATGATTAACATTCAAATGATTCATTAGTTAGAAAATAGTTGCTATGATAGGTGCTATCAGTTGAATGAATTTTAAGTGCAAAGTAGGCCCTTCGTTACCAAACACCAAGTAACTAAATTAGGAAACAATTATGAGTCATTCACAAACTGTTAAACATTAAACTGTTGGTTATTTTAAAACTAACCTTCATCTGGGAGATTGCAAGGATATGTGAATATTTGATCCGTTAACTGGTTGCATATGTCAGATTTATTGCATGACTCAGGCAGAGAAAAGCTGTTGCTATTAAACATTGTTTACTTAATCAACTGAGTCAGTGTGATGTGAAGGAATAGATCAAACAGGCCAATTGATGAAAGGTTTGCAGAGGAATTGCATGCACGCTTGTAAAATATATTTTTAGTATTCTTAGAATACAAAAATACAGTAGTTTATTTTGATACGTGGTGTGGCTGCTGTATTTTGTAGTTTATTTTTATACACTTAAAATTAAGGTATTTGGTATTTTATTTTAAAATACATTTTGATGTATCTTTGGCCAACCCTGCCAATAGCTATGCAAACAACAATGCACTTGTTAAAGTTAAATACTAATCTAATATGCACCTTTCACCATCAAAGAAGAATTTGCGATTCAATAAGAAAATAAAGGTTATTTATTGGCATCAGTGGTTTCAAGAAGACCCTTGGGACTTTTCCATTCCACAAAAGGTTCTTTATAGTGGATAAAGGTTCTTTAGATCATTAAAATGTTCTTTACACCTAGAAAAAGTGGTTCTTGTATGAACCGATCACTGAAAGGTTCTTTGCGGAACCAAATGGAATTGCTGCCCTCTTTTGGAAACATAAACACATGCTGTATGATGTCAGTTCCTAAATGCTGCATACCTCAAACGTGACCGGAGGGTAAAGCGGAGTAATAGTGGAGTATAGTGGACTTCAGAAAAGCCATCTTCAAGGACGAAGAGTGCAGGACTGCAGGCGATGTGTGTCGCGGGTCGCTCTAAAATCACCGCACATTTGTCATATAGCCACGGGGCTCAATTTCCCCAGGGACGCCCCGAATGCCTCATCAAATGATGCAATGTTCCCTTTCATTGGATTTCTGTTGTGTACCTAAAAGCTCTGCTGCCCATTCGTCTTGAAAATAACACCATCTCTCAGGCCTTGTGGGCATGGTGTCTGTCTGGGCCATTCATCCTGTGCTCCAGAACACACGGGCCACCAATGACTTCATAGCAGCCTTCACATGCACAAACCCTCATGCATTTATGTTCAGCTCTCTCGTTTCCATCCGTGATGAGGAATGTGGATACGTTTATTTGTTTAAAACGCATTCTGACTGTCATTATAGTGATTTGTTGTTGTGGAATGTGATGTGTTGGTTAATGAGGTGCATCTGAAATTACCTTTGTGCTTTTACATGTTTCTTTTGTCAAAGGGAGCCAATAATCTGCCATATTTGTAATCTTGTGCCTGTCAAAGCTTTCGTCATAAAATAAAAGATACTGTAGAAAAGATTTAAATTCAAGCTGCTCTGAATTCCACACAAATGTAAGATCCTTCATTGTTTTGCGGTGCCTTTTTGAACGTTTCTCACTATGGGCTCTGTTCCAGAACATAATGAGCTGGCTACATCGACGACATTTTAAAGCACTGTAGACACTTCTGATGTGAAGGCCGTTCCGAATAATTGTGGCACATAATGCAGCAAAAAAGCCAAAAAAAAAAAAAAAAAAAAAAAAGTATATAATTTATAAAACTCCGGTGTAATTAATTCAGTACAGAAAAAGTTGATACAATAAATGGAACTATTTAAGAATTTTTTACCCAAGGTCGGTGTATGCTGTGTTTCTCTGCTTGTTGGAACATTATGGAACTAGATAGTAAAGTTTGAAGACAAACTTTAAGTTGGCTTGAAAAAGCCTAGCCAGAAAGTTTGAAGAAGTTTTAAAAGCTTGAAGTTTGAAGGTTTTCAGTTTGAAGTAGTTTGAAATACATAAAATAGTTGTAAAGATTAAAGTTTGAATGTTTAAAGGTCTGATAAAGTTTGAAATGTTTAAGGTTGATACTGTCTATCAGAAGAACAGACACAGAAAAACAGATTGCTGGGGTACCTGGGATAGCTTCTAGGGTGGTTGCTAGGGTGTTTCTAGGTTATCTGGGGTAGTTGCTAGGGTGTTGCTATGCGGTTGCTAGGGGTCCTTGGGGTGGTTGCTAGGGTGTTGCCATGTGGTTGCTAGGGTACTTGGGGTGGTTGCTAGGGTGTTGCTATGCGGTTGCTAAAGTACTCAGGGTGGTTGCTAGGGTGTTGCTAGGTGGTTGCTATGGTACTCAGGGTGGTTGCTATAAGGTGTTGCTAGGCGGTTGCTAGGGTACTAGGGTGGTTGCTAAGGTGTTTGCTAGGTGGTTGCTAAGGTATCTGGGGTGGTTGCTAAGGTGTTGCTATTCAGTTGTTAGGCTACTCAGGGTGGTTGCTATGCGGTTTCTAGGTGATATTAGGGTGTTGCTAGGGTACCCTGGTAGGTTGCTCAGGTGTTACTAGCATGTTTTTAGCATGATTAGCAAAGTTACCAGCATGTCTTTAGCATGATTAGCAAGTTAGTAGCATGATGTTAGCATGTTTCAAGCATGATTAGCAAGTTACTAGCATGTTGCTAGAATGATTAGCATTTTAATAGCATGTTGCTAGCATGATTCTAGCATGATTAGCATGTCATTAGCATGATTAGTAAGTTACTAGCATGATGCTATCATGATTCTAGCATGATTAGCAAGATCTGATTTTTTAGCCAATTTTTAATGATTATCTGTAGGATAGGGTATTTTCCCGCCAGGCTATACGAAATACCTCTAGTTTTGTTTTCCTCCATCTGCGCTCCATTTTCCGGGCTGTTCTCTTTAAGGTGCGAGTGTGCTCATTATACCACGGAGTCGGACTGTTTTCTTTGATCTTCCTTAAGCGTAAAGGAGCAACTGTATCTAAAGTGCTAGAAAAGAGAGAGTCCATAGTTTCTGTTACATCATCAAGTTTTTCTGCGCTGTTGGATATGCTGAGGAATTGAGATAGATCAGGAAGATTACTTACAAAGCAGTCTTTTGTGGTAGAGGTGATGGTTCTACCATACTTGTAACAAGGTGTAGAATTTACAGTTTTAGCTATATGGAGTTTACACAAGACTAGATAATGATATGAGATATCATCGCTTTGCTGCAGAATTTCAACACCACTAACATCAATTCCATGTGACATTATAAAATCTAGAGTATGATTTCGACAATGAGTAGGTCCGAAAACGTGTTGTCTAACCCCAATAGAGTTCAGAATGTCTATGAATGCTGATCCTAATGCATCTTTTTCATTATCGACGTGGATATTAAAATCACCAACAATTAAGACTTTATCTGCAGCCCATACTAACTCAGATAGAAAATCAGCAAATTCTTTAATAAAGTCTGTGTGGTGCCCTGGTGGCCTGTATACAGTAGCCAGCACAAACATCACAGGGGATTTATCACTAACACGTGTTTCTCGTAATGTTATACGCAGCACCATAACTTCAAACGAGTTATACTTAAAGCCTGCCCTCTGAGAAATACTGAGAATATTACTATAAATTGTAGCAACACCTCCCCCTTTACCCTGTGGACGTGGCTCATTTGTATAGCAGTAATCTTGGGGGGGGGGGGGGGGGGGGGTAGACTCATTTAAAGTAATGTATTAATTTGGTTTTAGCCATGTTTCTGTCAAACAGAGCAAATCTAGATTATTATCATTGATCAAATCATTTACAAAAAGTGCTTTTGTAGAAAGGGCCCTGATATTCAGTAAGCCAAGCTTTATCAATTGTTTCTCTGTATTGTAACATTTTTTATTTGTTGAACATCAGTTAAATTGTTACTCTTAATTTGGTTTGGACGTTTTCTGTATTTTCTAGTTCGGGGAACAGACACAGTCTCTATAGTGTGATATCTGGGTGAAAGAGTCTCTATGTGCTGATAATTAACTGACTTCTGTGACGTGAGGCAGCTAGCAGACGGTCGGTTTAGCCAGTCTGTCTGCTTCCTGACCTGGGCCCCAGTTAGTCAAGTACGAACTCTAAGACTATGTGCCATATTTCTAGAGAGAAGAGCGGCACCACCCCAGGAGGGATGAACACCATCTCTTTTCCACAGGTCAGGTCTGCCCCAAAAACTTGTCCAATTGTCTATAAAGTCTATGTTATTCTGCGGGCACTACTTAGACATCCAGCCATTGAGTGACGCCAGTCTGCTATGTATCTCATCACCCCGGTAAGCAGGGAGCGGACCAGAGCATATTACAGTGTCTGACATCATACTTGCAAGTTCATACACCTCTTTAACATTATATTTAGTGATCTCCGACTGGCGAAGTCGAACATCATTAGCGCCGATGTGGATAACAATCTTACTGAATTTACGTTTAGCATTAGCCAGCACTTTTAAATTTGCCAAGATGTCAGGCGCTCTGGCTCCCGGTAAACATTGGACTATGGTGGCTGGCGTCTCTATTTTCACGTTCCATACAATAGAATCGCCAATAACCAGAACACTTTCATCAGGTTTCTCAGTGAGTGCGTCACTGAGTGGGGAGAACCTGTTTGATGTTCTGATCTGAACAGAAGAGCGGTGTTTTGACCCGCGACTAGGCCGCCTCACAGTCACCCAGCTGCCCTGCTGCACGGGCTCATGAGCTAGTCGCATCCAAAGCAGTATCTACAGCCCTCACATTCTTACTGTCCTCAACTAAAGTTTGGATGAGTGTCTCTAGTTCTAAAATCTTCTCTGTCAGCCTAACTATTTCCCTGCATTTATCACATGTGAATCCCTCATCGCCGACAGAGAGAGAGAAACTATACATGTGACATGAAGTGCCAACAACAATAGCAGGAGAAGAAGCCATTACTCACCGTGACTGATGAATGATACCAACTTAACTTAGTACTTACCACTGTTGTTTGATGAACTCGTGAAAAACGGAATGAGAGAGAAATAAAAATGGAGCGAGAAAAAAGAAAACAATAATAGGCGCGAATAGAAAGGCGAGTGGAATCACGAGTAACAAGCTAATTGGCTAACGAATGCTAACGTGCTGCACTCGTGGTTTTAAAAGCGAACAATCAAATTAGTTAGATTAGTTTGATAGATAATACCAGAAATATGGTGGGAATTTAGATATATATTATCACTTTAAACAACAGAGAGTGAAAGTTAGGTAAAGATTCAACAAAAAAGCGGAGCTACAATCGCAAACCTCTCAGCAGCACAACAGACAGAGACAGACTGAAGCAATCGATCAGGCAGGATACTATGTGCATAAGAGTGGCCAAAACCACTTTAAAACCAGTTGATTCATTAAAAAAAAAAACAGCTAAGACCAGCCTGACCTGCTAAAGAGTGGCCAAAACCACTTTAAAACCAGTTGATTCAGTAAAAAAAACTAAAAATCAGTTAAAAAAGATATAGCATACCGAATCAGACCAGTATGAAGGTCTGACCCGAGTTTGGTGGTTGTAGCTTTAAAGGTCTATGAGGAGATACATTTTAAAATTTGGTCTCAAAAGAAGTTGTTTATATAGGATTTCAGTAAATTGGCTTTTTTAAGCCAACTTAATTATCTTGGCACTATGTTATCCCTAAACTCATAACAAACAAACAAACATATATTCTAAGAACATTTTGCTAATATTTACATTAAATTCTGAAAAGGTTTTTCTGAATGCTCTCTGAACATTCAAAAGGTCCAGTTTTTAAAATGTTTTATATATATATATATATATATATATTTGTTGTTGTTGTTTTTTTTCCTTTAATACAAACATCAGGGGAATATTCTACTTTATCATTTTGCAACCATTATGGAACGTTACTTTTGAATGTTCTCAGAAGGTGACACAAGTAGTAACATTTAAAAAATGTTAGATAAAAGTTGCATATTCATATACAGGTGCATCTCAAAAAATTAGAATATTGTGAACATTTGTAACATTTCAAAAAGTGAAACATTCATATATTCTAGATGCATTACATGTAAAGTAAAACATTTCAAAAGTTTTTTTTTTGTTGTTTTGTTTTGATTTTGATGATTAGAGCTTACAGCTCATGAAAGTCAAAAATCCAGTATCTCAGAATATTAGAATATTTCCTAAGATCAAAAAAAAAAAAAAAAAAAAGGATTTGCAAAACAGAAAACTTCAAGTTCTTTAAAGTATGTTCATTTATGCACTCAATAATTGGTCAGGGCTCCTTTAGCACAAACTTCAGCATCAGTGAGGAATGGCATGGAAGCGATCAGCCTGTGGCTCTGCTGAGGCACTATTGAGCCTTCAGCTCGGCTGGATTGTTGGATCGACTGTTTCTCATCTTTCTCTTGAAAATATCCCATATATTCCATATGGGGTTCAGGTCAGGCATGTTGGCTGGCCAATCAAGCACAGTAATATCATGGTCAGCAAAACACTTGGAAGTGGCTTTGGCAGTGTGGGCAGGTGCTAAAGTCCTGCTGGAAAAGCAAATCAGCATCTCCATAAAGCTTGTCAACAGATGGAAGCATAAAGCGCTCCAAAATCTGCTGGTAGACGGCTGCATTGACTCTGGATTTGATAAAACACAATGTACCAACACCAGCAGATATCACGGCACCCCAAATCATCTCTGACTTCGGGAAACTTCAAATTGGACTTCAAGCAGCTTGGATTCTGTGCCTCTCCAGTCTTCCTCCAGACTCCAGACCTTGATTTCCAAATGAAATGCACAATTTACTTTTATCTGAAAAGAGGACTTTGTAGCACTGAGCAACAGTCGTGTTCTTTTTCTCCACAGCCCAGGTAAGATGCTTCTGACGTCGTTTCGGTTTCAGAAGTGGCTTGGTAGCCATTTTCCTGAAGACGTCTGAGCGTGGAGACTCTTGATGCACTGACTCCAGCTTCAGTCCACTCCTTGTGAAGCTCTCCCAAGTGTTAGAATCAGCTTTGCTCGACATTATTCTCAAGCTTGCGGTCAGCCCTGTTGCTTGTGCAATTTTTCCTACCCAATTTCTTCCTTCCAGTCAACTTTTAATTTAATATGCTTTGATACAGCACTCTGTGAACAGCCTCTTTGACTTACCCTCTTTGGGAGGGTGCCAATGATCATCTTCTGGACCATTGCCAAGTCAGCAGTCTTCCCCATTATTGTGGTTTCAAAAAACAAGAGAAACCGGTAATTTATACTGTAGGTGGCATGAGTCTGGGCTGCAGTTCTTCCTGTCGCCATCTCCCGTCCTCGCGGACTCCATCTCCCCTAATTACACACAGCTGTCACAACCACACACACCTGCCGTATAATTCACCTGACACTCAGTATTACACCCACAGCTGTTCCCCATTGCCACAGACTATATAGTCTCCCCTCTCCCACTACTCTGCCTGGTTTCATTAGATGTTTTTTGTAGTTGTGGTTAACAGTGAGTTTCTAGTGTTTGTTCTGGTCTGGGATACATGCACTGTGTTGACGTTTTGTATCCCAGTCCTTTTCCATTTTGTTTTTTTGTGCCGTGTTGGTCTTTTTGTTTGTATTAAAAGCACCTTACTTGCACTTGGACCCTGACTTCGTCTTTTCGCGGCGCTTCCTTCGACGTTGCATGACAGAATGAAACCAGCAAACATGGGTCCAGCAGGGAGGTTGCTCAACGTCTGCCAGGGAGACCGGAGCATGGAGGAGTATGCTAGGGACTTCATTGGAGTGGCTCGGCGGGTGGCTATGGAGAAGATCTGCCTCATGGTTTTCTTCTACGGAGGCCTGGCCGAGCCCTTCAAATCCCTGACGCCATATTGGGACCCCGAGGAGACGCTGGAGGACTACATCGACCTGGCTCTGCAGGTGAGCGGCTCGGCCTTCAGGGTGGAGTTAGCTGCAGAGCCCATTCACAGTTCTCCCGATGTGGCGATCCGGGGGGCGGCGGAGCGTTCTGGGCTGATGCGCAGCATGCGGGAACCCCCGCTGATGTCGGTGCGGGCGGCGCAGTTTGCTTGCGGTGAAAGTTTCACTTTTTGAAATAAGTTAAAAAAATTGATTATCGTGAAAAAGTTCATTAATTTCTGTGAGATGCACCTGTGTATGTATATATATATATATATACACACATATATATATACATACATACATGCACTCACTGGCCACTTTATTAGGTACACGTTGATAGTACTATGTTGGACCCACTTTTGTCTTCTTTGTGGCATAAATTCAACAAGGTGTTGGAAACATTCCTCAGAGCTTTTGGTCCATATTGACATGATAGTATCACGCAGTTGCTGCAGATTTGTCGGCTACACATCCATGATGCGAATCTCGGGATGTTCCACCACATCCCAAAGGTGCTCTATTGGGTTGAGATCTGGGGACTGTGGAGGCCATTTGAGTAAAGTGAACTCATTGTCATGTTCAAGAAACCAGTCTGAGATGCTTTGAGCTTTGTGACATGGTGCATTATCCTGCTGGACTTAGCCATCAGAAGATGGGTACACTGTAGTCATAAAGGGATGGACATGGTCAGCAACAATACTCAGGTAGGTTGTGGCGTTTAAACAATGCTCAATTGGTACTAAGGGGCCCAAAGTGTGCCAAGAAAATATCCCCCACACCATTACACCACCACCAGCAGCCTGAACCGTTGAGACAAGGCAGGATGGATCCATGCTTTCATGTTCTTTACGCCAAATTCTGACCCTACCATCTGAGTGTCACAGCAGAAATCAAGACTCATCAGACCAGGCAACGTTTTTCCAATCTTCTGTTGTCCAATTTTGGGGAGCCTGTGTCAATTGTAGCCTCTGTTTCCTGTTCTTAGCTGACAGGAGCGGCACCCGGTGTGGTCTTCTGCTGCTGTAGACCATCTGCTTCAGGGTTCGACGTGTTGTGCGTTCAGAGATGGTCTTCTGCATACCTTGGTTGTAACGAGTGGTTATTTGTGATTATTAACCAGTCTGCCCATTCTCATCTGACCTCTTGACATCAACAAGGCATGTTTGTCCACACAACTGCCGCTCACTGAATATTTTCTCTTTTTCGTACCATTCTCTGTAAACCCTAGAGATGGTTGTGTGAGAAAATCCCAGTAGATCAGCAGTTTTTGAAATATTCAGACCAGCCCGTCTGTGTAAGAGAACTGTTGTGTGTGTGTCATGTGTTCCTGCCTCTTGTGCCCATATTTGGTTTGTTTCCTGTTCTCGTTTCATGTAATTAGTAGTTTATTCGTGTCCAGCCTTGTTCGTTAATTTACTTGTGTATTTATAGTCCTGTCGGTGTAGTGCCAGTTTGTCTGGTCTACTCGTTACTTCCCGGTGTTTGATGTCTGTGTCTGCCTTGCCTTGTCCTGCCCTGACCTTGATGTCTTTAAGTAAAGTATTATTTGAGTTTACATCCTCGTATGCGTGTTCCTTGTTCCTCCCTGCTGTGTGCACCGTGACAGTCTGGCACCAACAACCATTAAACGTTCAAAGTCCCCTTTCTTCCTCATTCTGATGCTCGGTTTGAACTTCAGCAAGTCGTCTTCACCATGTCTAGATGCCTAAATGCATTGAATTGCTGCCATGTGATTGGCTGATTAGCAATTTGTGTTACCAAGCAATTGAGCAGGTGTACCTAATAAAGTGGCCGGTGAGTGTATGTGTGTATATATATACATTTTTTTTTTTAATAAAGTTTGTGCTAACGTTTTGAGAACATTATTAAAGACCACATTGGCCACATTCTATTAATGCTACTAAAATAACGATTTTGTTCATAACTTTGAGAAAACCTCACCAGAACATTAGTCAAATGTCTGAGAATGTTCCCTGTTTTTATTTGTTCTGAACTTTTACAGTTCAAGTAGTAAAACACAATACAAGTCTAGTTGAAATACTCTAGGCATGTTTTCTACAATGTTTTACACTATAACTATTGTAATTATGTAATTATTATTTTCCATTTATATGCATCAATAAAACAGGGACCCTTTCTATTTTCTCATTTTGCATTAAACATTATTGTAATGTTGCATATGAATATTCTCTGAACGTTCTTATATAATTTAAAAAAATATATTCTATGGTCTGTCTGAATACTCGATTCTGATTGGCTGGCAGGTGTTGATTAAATTCGTTTAACTGCACAGGTAGTTCCAGGTCAATTTAATCACCGTTCAGTATTAATGCACTGCTTTAATTGATGCACACTAAACACGCATTACTCGCTCGCACACACACACACACACACATATACACACACACACACACGGAGAGAGAGAGATCACAGATTGTGCTGCACACAAACATAAACTTGTTACCAACGCCTCCCCGCGATTTTTATTACTAAAATAAAAGATGGATACTAGATCGCTACATTCCTCAGCAACGATGTGATAAAATCGCTGTTTTTGAAATAATTGTTTGTAGAGAGAGACACGCAGACACGGCAAGCAGGTACACACAACTCTCTCTCTCTCAATCAACAATTAATTGAAATACATGCTTTTAATTCAAATAAATGTGGTCTTACCGCACTTACGCTCAAATATTGCGCTGCAAAGAGTAATACAAGTTTTAACTATAAACTATAAGTCTATAACTTGCCAAATGACCAATTGACCATGGAATAAGCAGGATAATCAACGGCTAGCCGTGCATTAAAGGACCTTCATGTACTTCGCAGAGGCAACCATTGATTATCCCTTACATATTAGATGAACATCCAACTAAAATGTTTCAGGAAATGCTCTTTAAACGACATATAGGCTAAATAGTGTGTGTGTGTGTGTGTGTGTGCTAAAGTTGTTAAATGGTCAGGTACCTTACCTGATCAGGTACCTTTTAATCTATCTCCACTAGAAGTTATTTTCCATAAGAGAAGCATGCGAGAACGTTTGCCAGCGTTCTGATAACATGAGAGCGTTAGCTGGATATCAGCTGTGAGTTGAGACCCTTGTGTTTTTGCACAATGTGCTTGTTTCAGAGGGGACTCCTGGAGAGCGTTCCCAATCAGTTGCATGGTTATTTAGACGGCTTCATGTCTGACAGTAGACAGCTAAGCTGGTTTTGCAACAGAGCCAATGTATTTACTAATAACATACTATTTGCTTTATTTCAGCATTTGGATCTTCAGATCAAAACAGACCTCCACAACAGGCTGTCCTGAGCTTTCTTTTAGCACACATTTAATACCTTGACTTTTTCTACTTTCTCATTCTGTTCGGTTGTAACATTGATCTACGAGTGCAGTGATTGGACAGCAGGATAAATGATGTCGGAGGCAGGGGACATTCTCCAGGGGGCCATTTTCCGCTACATCTGTAGATTACAGCCGTACGCAGCTCCATCATCGGACCCCGGCTCTTTGGCCTGAAAGCCATGAGAGCCAGAAAGAGAGGATGTGATTCTGAGAGAAACCTGCTGGAAAACTCCTCAATTATTTTAGACTGCCAAGCAATAGGGGACGTTTGGGACCATTGGACTTAGCACATTAAAGAATTCATGAAATGAAACCATACCAGCCAGACATCGCGATATGACTTTCCACGCCTGAAGCTCTGCTCGTTGCGAGGGTCGCACTGCCATTCCTGGTTTGTTGACATTGATCTATCCTTGAGTCTTTCGCTGCAGGACTTTAAGGCTAAACTTTGGTCTCTGAGCATTAAAGGAACAGCTATCGATATGAATCTTGTGGTAATGATTTTCTTGTCCCTGCTCATGTTACTCTGTAAATTGGCTGTGTAGCCCCCCGCAATCCAACATGCTGGAAGTAGATGGGACGCCTGCAGATGTGGGAAAAATGTGCTTCTGAAAACCATTTGGCCTCCAGAAATCTGCTCTGACAACATTTGGAAAAGTTGTTTCTTTTAGACATTGCATCGTATGCACTACCATTCAAAAGAAATCACAGACGCATTCAACTGATCAAAAGTGACAGTAGAGACATTTCTAATGTTGCAAAAGATTTCTATTTCAAATAAATGCTGTTCTTTTGAACTTTCTACTAATCTGTGAATCCTGAAAAATAAAATGCATCGCAGTTTCCATAAAAATATTGTGCAGCACAACTGTGTTCAACATTGATAATAATCAGAAATGTTTGTTGATCAGTAAATCAGTATATTATTATGATTTCTGAAGATCATGAGACACTGAAGACTGGAGTAATGATGCTGAAAATACAGCTGCAGATCACAGAAATACATTACAGTTTAACACATATTCACATAGAAAACAGTTAATATAATATTTCACAATTTTGCTTCATTTTTGATGAGCAGAAGAGACTTCTTTCAAAAACATTTAAAAGAATCGTACTGACCACAAACTTTTTAATGTGTATTTGTTTTTAATATATTAAACATAAGAATATGTTTGTGCCAGTGACAGCTGACAATAGAAATCAGGGTAATTTATAGTATGTGTCTCATAAATAACCCTGAAAAAATCCATTCATCGCTTACAAAGTCAGCTGATAAATCTTTGTTTTTAGAGACCGCAATGGTTTTTGATTTATTTTATAGATACAAAATACCAATTGAATGCATTTCATCAACATTAACCTACAATTTAGCATTTGATATAGCAGTCATTGATGTTTACAGCTCTTGCCCTGACCTCTCACTATAGCCAGCAGCAAGCAATATAAGTCTTTTTTCTGATGAAGCTGATAGTTACTGCAAAAAAGGGCAAGCAGCAAAGATTTTTTTTTCTTATAATTTACATTCTCTTCTGGTGGATTACATCACTCTTTGTGCAGATGCAGCGCTCGCTGGACTAATACTGCCATCTAGTGCCACGTGCCACAACTGTTCCTCTATATCAGCTCACCTCTCCACTGCTGCTGCTCCTCCATCAGTCCCACCTGGGGAATATTTCTGTCTGATAGGCCACCTCGTCTACCTGGAGTGTCCGCTGACACCATGCTGGATGGCTTGACAGGTGTTCCCACTGTGTCGCAGAATCCTTCAGAAAAACTGCCTTATTACTCTCTCTCTGGCCTCCTCTGAGCATCTGAGAAACGCCACTTCCACCAAAAGGTGATTTGTTATGTAGGAGGGGGTCGCTTCACAATTAAAGTAGACCCTTCCGCTGGTAAAGGCCTGTAATGTGACTAGCGCATGATGAATTCAGAGGAGATGGAGCTCACAGGCCCACCGGCTCCTTATTATCTGAGAGTGTGTGTGTGTGTGAATCTATCACCGGGCTCAATGAGCGGGTCAGCGGAGCCGTGCCGCAGGATCGCTCTCATTGCTGTATTTAATGCGGACCACCTAGTGGGATCCCAATGAGCGCGACAGTCCACTCATCAGTGAGCACCTGTGCTGCAGACCAGTCTGACTTCTGGCTCTGTGTGTGTGCGTGTGTGTGTGCCATATTTTCTTGCTTTTTCATCACGTCCCTAATATCCCAGTATGCACCGTGTGCCATATCACATAGAAACCGAGATAACTCAGAAAGAGAAGAATAACATTATTCCTGCATTCGGTCCCTGAACACACTCAGCCCGGGCCTGGAAATGCATTTTAAACTCACTAAATTGACAAAAGTCTCACATGCGGAGCTGTAAAGCATCCCGATGCTTCTGTTGTGTCCGTCAGTTGCTCGCGGGTCTAACTGCTTCTGTCAGGAGAGATTGACAGCGCTCTAATCTCATCATTATGTGGAGGAATTGGTTCAGGAGCTCAGAATCTGCTGAAGAACTGCAGGCATTCACAGCACCATTTACTGCACAGAAACAAAAGAGCTTTTATATGGTTACACTGCATTTTAAGGTGACATTGTTACATTGTAATTAATGTACTGACCATAAGGTTAAAGGGATAGTTCACCCAACAATTAAAATTCTGTCATAAAGGACTGAGAAAAATTTAGATTGTAGTTGTTATTTTTTTTAATTAAGTAATTTATGATTTATTTTTTTTAGCAGACAAAAAGCACTCCCATCACTTCAGAAAATTTAAGTTGAACATATGGAGTAACATGAAGGAGGGAGAGAAAGCTCTCAGACTTAATTTAAAATATCTTCGATTGTGTTCCGATGGTGGACCGAAAGTCATAGGAGATTCAAACAACATGAGGGTGAGTAATTAATAACATAATTCTCATTTTTGGGTGAACTATCCCCTTAAGATTAGGGTTAGTTGCTTGATGCATGATTTACTGTTTTACTTTTATAAGTATATGTTATATGTAACTATGTCGACCTAAAGAAATAGTCCACCCAAAAATGAAAATTTGCTGAAGATGTGCTCACCCTCAGGCCATCCAAGAAGTAGATGAGTTTGTTTCTTCATCAGAGATTCTTCCTCCAGTACAAAAGTCCTCTCCTGTTGTCTCTCACATCAAAATCCAGACACGTATTTGTTTGGAGCTGTTTTGTCTTGTAAACGCTGCTTGATCTGTGCAGATTTCTCTCCTGATTCAGACCAGACCAACTTTTCACCGGAGGAAGCGTTATTGTGGACTCGTGTTTTAGCCAGAAGCAACAGTTTGACGTTAAACAGGTCTTAATGCTGGATTTGTTTCAGCTTTTATCTTCTCCAGATGTTAACTGATGGACTGGAGTGGTGTGGATTATTGTGATGTTTTTATCATCTGTTTGGACTCTCATTCTGACGGCACCCATTCACTGCAGAGCATCCATTGCTGAGACACTGATGCAGAGACACATTTCTACAAACCTGATGAAGAAACAAACTCACCTGCTGGCCTGAGGATAAGGATATTTCCTGCTAATTTAATTTTGGACCTCCTTTTTCCTTTAAAATAAAGTTACCTTTTTTATCACAGTGCTCTATGTTTATTTTGGCATAAAATAACCATGTAACATAATCAATAAGCACAGCTAAACTACACCAGCTTCAATTCAGCCAGGATGGTAATTCATGCTCCGATCGCCTTGATAATCTACATCAGCCGTCCTCCCATGTAACATATCATAGCGTATCTAATCAGATGAATAATCATGTGGTTAAACTAGCAACAGCCTGCTGTTTCTGAGCCTCGTAGTGTCTGCAGATCAAGCCAAATCACTCTGACACGGGATCATTCGTTATCACTGATCTCAGTTTATCTGCTTTTGAGCGCGAGCCTTTGAAGTTCAGGAGCGGCGATAAAGTTTTCTTTACACATAGTAGGCTTCAAAATTGGGCTCTAAAGGCTATTTCAAGCTTTGCTGGTCTGGATTAATACAGATCTATTAGCAGTCTCCACACACTCCCTAAAGCTGAGCGGCTCCATCTGCTCTGAGCTGGGAAACACGCATCTGCGCTTTCCTCCACACTCCCAGCCTGCAGCTCAACTACATCTTCAAAAGATTAGAGCCATGCTCTTCTATTAAATCCCACCTATACCTCAGTCCATGCGCTGGTGGAGAGCAAGCAGGGGTTTGTGGGTAATTTGTGCCAGCAAGAGACGTAGCAGTCGAAGGAGAGAGAAAGAGGAGATACAGTGAAGAGTACCATCAAAGATCATCATTTAAACAATACATAAACCAACTGATAAAGTCATTCATGAGCGCCTCGTGCTCCAACACAACAGACAGTGACACAATGAACCCAGCCAACATAAATATGTTTTAAGAATGTTTTGCTAACGTTAAGCTATGAAAATTTAATTTTTGAAAGTTATTAGTTAAAAAAAATATTAACACCGTGTCCTACCCCATGCCATGCGATACGTTAACTTTGAATAAAGCACATAATCAGTACCTGAGATGATCTACTGTCATATAGTTTGAATGTATAAACTTTCTTTGAATGTGAGCAAAACTAAAGAGCTGATCATGGACTTTAGGAAGAGACAGCAGCAGCCCTACACTCCTCTTATGATCAGTGGGACCCCTGTGGAGAGGGTGAGTAGCTTCAAGTACCTCGGTGTAAACATCTCCGAGAACCTGACTTGGACTACAGACATCCAAACACAGGTTAAGAAAGCCAGGCAAAGACTGTACCATCTGCGACAGCTGAGGAAATTCAGGGTCTCACCAGCAATCCTGAAAACTTTCTATTCAGGGACCATAGAAAGTGTATTGACTCAGTGCATCTCAGTGTGGTATGGAAACAGCTCCAATCAGGACTGCAAAGCACTACAGAGAGTTGTGCGCTTAGCTGAGCGCATCTCAGGGTCTGCTCTCCCCTCTCTGCAGGACATCTACCTCAAACGCTGCAAAAATAGAGCTGTCAAAATCATCAAGGACTCTAATCACCCTGGTAACCGTCTATTCACTTTGCTTCCATCTGGTAAGCGCTTCCGTAGCCTGATGGCAAAAACTGAGAGACTTAGGAGGAGCTTCTTCCCCCAGGCCATCAGGCTCCTAAACTCTAACTCTGTGCCATAACATCACTTGACTCCATGTTAATATCACTATATCAATAAGCTATTCATCATTTTTTTCTACCTCGTATTGCTGCTATGTGAATACCCTGTACAACTTTTTACACATTCCTCTTATATTACTATTTAAGTCAACAACATACTGACCTGCACATTTACATTTATATATATAGTATATTTATCTTTTATTTTTTCTACTTTTCTTTTTCTTAATATTTATGTACATTCAGTGTTTTTGTATTCTATATAATAGCACTGTTCTTGGAGCAGACCTGACTTACATTTCACTGCTGGTTATACTCTGTATAATTGTGTATGTGACAAATCAAATCTTGAATTGAATCTTGAATGTTGTTGTTCCAGCCGCGACGTCACAGAAATAGAAACAGTTTTTTAAATAGAAATGTTGCGTGTCGCCGTGGCTAGTTAGGACAAAAACTGTGATTAACATGGAAAAGATACCTTTTATCGTATGTCCCGGCGCATGTAGTTAGGACACGGTAAGAGAACATTCCAATTTGTAAAGACCTGAAAACTTTAAACAAATTTTCTGTTAAAGGGCACCTATTATGCCTCTTTTTACAAGATGCTATAAAAGTCTCAGGTGTCCCCAGAAAATGTCTGTGAAGTTTAATCTCAAAATACCCCACAGATCATTTATATCTTTTTTTAAAATGCCTATTTTGAGTGGAAGCAGAAACATGCTGTTTTCGTGCATGTCTCTTTAAATGCAAATGAGCTGCTGTCCTCGCCCCCATTTCCAGAACAGGGCTGTGCCTTTACCAAAGCCTCTAGAAGGTAAGCCTGCAACCTTTAGCAAAAAAAGCATAACGGTTAATGTTAATGCTTCCACTTTGGCAAAACGTGGGAAAGAGACCAGAGGCCATTTTTATTTTATTTTATGGATGTCAACGGAGGAGAGCCTTCTCTACGATAAACAGCTTTTTAGAGGAAACGGCTTATCATTTAATGAATCGACAGCTATCTGCTAATCTTCAACATGTTTTACAATGAATACTAAACAAATGAGTACTAAACAATACTTTTGGATTGAACAATTTTTTGGAGTTTACCACAAAAAAAAATGCTGTTTTATTAGAGAAGACACTGACTTTTTTGCGACAGGTGGGATTCAGCTAACGGCACAGTAACGGTGATTGAGTGTCGCACTCTGAATGAAATTCAATGAAGTCAAGGCTGTAATGTGATTGGTTATTAAGGCACACGTGATCCAAGTTAGCCATTATGCTTTCTCCAACAGTAGTTAATACAGACCCTCTCATCTCCCTATAGTAAGACAATCTCTGCCTTACAGCTCGTACCTCGGGTACTCTGCTAAAAAACAACAAAACATCTGTTTGGTTTTGATTATCGTGTCTATCACTCTGAAATCATGCTTTTTAAAACCATAATTTGCATAATAGGTGCCCTTTAATGTTAGTTTGTTCATAGCCTTGAGAGAACCAGGGCAGAACATTAGCTGAAGTTCTGAGAATATTCACTAGTGGTGCTTCTGGATGTGTTGCAGGGACTCTAATGACAACCTCTTCATTTGTCAGCTCTCAGAGAAAGTCCTGCTTCAGAGATCAGAACTGTAAGAAATGTCAGAAGTGACAGAGAGAGAGGCAGGAACAGAGCAGAGCTGCCTGTATTCATGGACCTCAGTGCAGCTTCAGCCGCAGGCGTCATTACAGTCTCGCCCCGCAGCCGCTGTCTTGGTAACACACTGCGCTTTTGTCCCGTCTGGCTTCCTTAATCCCCAGTCTGAGGCCTTTCAAACAAATGAGCAATTATAGAAGGAATAAAGGTGGCGGAGGGGAAAGTGAGATGGAGAGGGTAAGATACGGGAGCTACGATGAAAAGGGGGAAATAAAGAAAGAAAGAGAGGGAGAGCACAAAAATCAGATTTATCCAAAACACAAATAAAGAGACTCGGAGGGAGAAAAGCCTGTCCGCACCTGCCCATCCAGCATTAGGCGTCTTTTCACGGAGCAGCGTGGTCTGTTTTGCATGATAAATGATGTGTGTTCTGCTGTAGATGCTGAAGCAGGTGCATGGCCTCTGGATCTGCATCACTCACTCTGCATTTCCCACCATCAATAGATTTGTTTTTTATATTAAGAACGCCAGGGGAAATGAACATGGCATGATCGCACCTAGAGTCACGGGGAAATAATGTTGCGTCTGAAACTGAGCAGGTTATTGCAACGGCACACGAATAAGGTTAGAATGGAAAGAAATGAATACAGACACAGACTGACTGAGACCATTTTTTTCTTTGGAAAGCCAATATTATGTGTTAATGGAAATATTGCAGTGACTGAACTCAGTATAGACAGAATAATGATGTGGGTCAAATCTAATTCCTGGTGAAAGTGGAGTGAAGAGACGCATTCGAACAAGATAAGAGCAGTTATCAGAGCAGGTTTGCATTCATTTTCTTCTGTATCTTTCATCTGGAAACACTAAACTACAGGAAAACAGCAGATGGAGTCATGCATTCATACTGTGACTCCATGTGACCATCAACAACTCATATTGTGAGCCCAGTGGCATAACACATAATCTTCAATTATAATAATAATAACATAATTTGCTTGTTTAGTCTTGAACTATTAGGTATTTAAAAAATACTCAAATGCAGTGTTTTAATAGTTTTTTTTTCTACAGTCAAATGAATGAATGAGTGAATGAATGTGTAGTGTAAATGTCCAAAGATTGCAAGACAGAGAAAGACTCATTAAAAGGCTTAACACTTAGTATTTTGGCACATTATGTATTCATTTTAAGATTACTTCTTAAAAATTGTTTTCATGGTGGAAGAAAAATCCTGAATCCCTTTTTAATGTGAAGGTTACTCATCTTGTAAAACCTTTGTGGAAAAAGAAGTGCGCTTAACTGTACTGAATGTGCACTTATAGTGTACTTCAGATTCTTAAAGTACATTTTAGACTGATTGCAGATAAGAAAATATTAATAAAAAAAGCCCAAGTAAGTGTACTTCACAAAAAATGGAAATTCAGTCACCTTTTATTAACTCTCATGTTTTCCCAAACCTGGATGGCTTTATTTCTTCAAAATATTTTCTTTTAGCGTTTTGCAGAAGAACATACATACAGTACTAATGTAAAAAAGTACTCTAAAGTTCAGCTAATTGTATTTAATATAAATTTAAACTAATTATTTAACTGTGTAAGCTAACAGGAGTGTACTTCATTGGAAGTCATTAAATACTTTTGTTTACGATAGTTTAAAGGCTTTTCATATGTGTGAAATCAGCATCAACACAAAGATTACTTAGTGTGTGATCAGTGAGACACATGACAAGCAGTGACCGGTGTCAGAAACACTGGCTCTCGTGACAGACGTGTGCTGTGATGAATGGAGCGGTCCGCTCTCGCTGGGAGCCAGAGGCTAATGAAAGCAAAGTCCATACATCAGCGTGGAGAGCTGACAGATGACCGATCAAAACCATCATTAGAGATTTGGAAATTAAGATGAGGTTGTCTGGGGCGGTAACCTGATTACTGAGCATCCAGGGGTTGGTTATTAAATGATTAACCAAGCATTACAGCAACTCAGGTGAAGGAGCTTATCATTTGTTGTATGAAGGAGGGCAGAAATAAAGCCTTCGGCTGCAAGCCTGAGACAAAGAGATCTGCTTATGGTCACATTTACATACAACAGCCTTCGCTTTGTGACTGATGGAACGGTCAGGAGTTGTGAAGAATCACTTTATACATGTTTATTAATGCATGTAAATAAACATATGCTGATTTATAGCTGTTGTTGGTGCTGCTCCATCGCTCATGGAGTGATGAAATCTGCTGTCATGCAAATATCAGCCACTAGGAGGCAGACGGCATCACTCTGTTGCTTCAGTGACTGTAAGATAAATGTGTGCTTTGTATTGATGAACTATATCAACAACAATATTGCAACATATTTCCCTTTCCAATAATAGGTTAAACGCATGCACAAGATTTAACACTGATGACTGCGTTTAACCTGCAGGGAAACATGGAGGAAATGACATCTTGAGCTTGAGCTCTTCTCTTTAACTCGAGCTGTATTGCATAGACACGCTTATAACACGACCAGCAGATTACGGTCTATTTAGAAATGTTGTATTGCTGATATAGAACTGAGTGTGTGAGTAAAAGTGTTTGTACAATGGAGTGCAGTGGCTCTGTAACACGTCCGAGTGACACACACACACACACACACAGGCTTAATGAAGTCTGCTTTTATCAGCTTTTATTGCTGTAAGTGTGATTATGGGACTGTCATCGTGTGGCGCATGCTCTCCAGCGACTTCCAGAAGGTGACCTTTCGCTGATTGTAACCATAGAAACGGAATGAGAGAGGCACAGCTCGTCCACACACAGAGAGAGCAGGAGAGAGAGCGAGAGAGAAACACCAGTGAATATAAATCGAGGAAATGGATTCAGAGATGTATTATACGCATGCACGGTTAAATAGTTCCTTATTTACAGATGCAGGAAAGATACACAGTGACTAATCTTCAGCTGCATGATGGGAAGGGTGTGCATACCCTTAACCAGGTGCTCGTTCACAGTTAAACACTGCAATATAATAAGAACCCCAAAAATCACCATGCGAAACAAATCATTCACCTTATTATGAGCAGAACTCAGCATGTCTCTAATAAATTAAAAGTCTGGATTTAATGCTGCCCAACATATACAAAAGTCAGAACAGCTGTAAAACGCTGGACTCTTATTCCAGGAATCCTTTGTGTCGTTTACGACGCAGCAGCTTCACTGGAGCAACAGATCGTTAAGTGGTTGCTATAGAGGCTCCCATGATAAAAACATTACAGGCAGTTTCCAGGTCTCTCTGTAGCGAGTCAATGGCTCGTGCAGGAGGAGCCGCGGGGGCCGGGAATCATGCTATGACAGTACACATGCCATGAAATTGGAAATATTTGGTGCATAACCCCATTTCAGCCTGCAAAATTAACTGGATGCCAAAAAATATTCATGCAAAATGTCACTGTATATGTTTGATGACAATTTGCTTGTCTGTAAATCACTTTTAATAAATGCATGTGCTAAATGAATAAATGTAAATGTCAAATTGAGCGCAGCTTACATAACAGATGAATCCTCAAGGTGTTGTGCTGTTCTCAGATCAGCTGGTATCAGCAGCTCTCACTGAGCACTCATGCAGCTCTGCTGTACAGTAGGAAACAATGCAATTCTCAGCAGGTTCTCAATATGTTTTCCACATATATAAAACATTTATATTTATGCATTCAGCAGAAGCTTTTAACCAAAGTGATTTGCAAAAGAGGACACAATTCGTCAACAATATTTGCAAGTATACAATGCCACGTTTATTAGACTGGATTAGGAAACAAGATATAGAAAAGAGGAGAAATCAGAGGAGAGAAAGAATTGCGTCGGTTTAAGGTTGTGGAGTGGTTAAGTGCTGACAGAAAGGCGTCTTCAGCTGTTTTGATGATTTCTGTAGTTCAGGTGGAGGTTTGCAGCTCATTCCACCAGAGAGGAACAGAGAGGGTGAAGGGTCTGGAAAACCACTGCTGGCCTCGCTGTGAAGAGACAAGGTGCTGCTCGTTCAGTGACTGTAGCTGCTCATAAAATGACAATAGATAGTGCTGGGATGATGGAAAAAGAAACTGTTTAACTAGCATTCGAGAGATGAGGACTGGGGAAGTTGACTGCTATATAAAAGGGCCCATGATGCATTACACTGTATAAGAAAACAGTGCTGAAGAGAAGAGAAACTTCTTGACACAATGATTACAGCCCAGCTCAATCTGAGGCCGAGAGTGTTGTGAAACCTGGCATTTGATTAAAACGAAGTCTATTGATTAGTCATTATTACGAAGGCTTTTGGCCTAAAGCTCACCATAAACAACCAGCGCTCGGGATGTAAATAATTCACTAGTGTTACAGTTGGAATAGAAACCAGTCTGTGGGAAGACCGCAGTTAAGTAGCCTAAAAGAAAATGAATCAGCCAGCTCTCATTTACATTGTTAATTACAGAATATTGATTAACAGCCAGTGCCATTATCAGTGTAGATTGCACAGTTCTAGAATGCCTACAAAGAGTCATTTATCCAGTCTGACTCTGTTTTTTTTTTTTTTACAGGAGGCTGTGATTAATGTTGATTAATGAGTATGAGATTTTCAACATGAATGACACACACAAGGAGTTTTTTTTTGTTATATATTTATTTTGACAGATGAGTACTAAACACTAAAGCTTGGTGAAGCATGTACTTTTGCATGAGCAGTTGAGTTTTGCTCAATACAGGTATTATTTTAAATTAATTTGGAAGGATTTACCAATTCTGACTTTCTGCAAAGTGATTTTTTATCATTAATTGCACTGGTTAACATTTTCTTAATGTGATTTTTCTCATACACCAAATGCATTCTCTCATGCTTCATGCACTCACTAATTCACTTCTTAAATGATATTGTCAGAAAAAAAGCATAATCATTTACATGCAAGTGTTTTATTACGTAAACAACCTTTACAAATGGTCTGGCAATTACAAACCACACAGCTGTTGATTGCATTATAACTAATCACAAAACAAAACAATTCTAGCTCTTTTGGATGTTTAATAGGACTTGCAGTCAATTCGAGCAGTCTTCCTTCCCCATGGAATGAATGCAACATTGGCGGTGTGCTATAGAATTCATACGAGCACAGGTGAACATGTGAGGAAGAACAGCGCATCACACTCATCTCTCCAGGCGGCCAGGTGACTCGGAGAAGCATCTGATCAGGATCAGGATCAGGACAGCTCCCACCTCTCTCCGGCGCATGCGCAGTGCGTCGCTGTGAGTCGAGCGCATCGGCGGCTGTGCGGAGTGAAGAAGAGCAGCTCCAGCCCGGTTATGACAGGTATTCACTTTTATTCATTTATACTCCAAACACTGATCTGCCGAAGCCTCTCGATGGCTTATATCGAATGCGTCGTTGTTGTCTAAACGCTGTCGTTCTCTCTGTCACTGAGGATGCATTTGATGGGTAAGACTGTGACTGCTGGATCAATCTGCTTTTATATCGATCATCAAATTCAACAAAACGACACAAAGCAGCTTTTACACATAAGGACAACACTATAGTTTTAAACGTTAGTTGACGCATTGGACATACACGCAGCTATAAATAGACTTCTATCATTGCACATCTCTGATGAGAGGAGAGGAGAGGAGAGGAGAGGAGAGGAGAGGAGAGGACAGGAGAGGAGAGGACAGGACAGAGTGTCTTAGATGACATGAAGATCTCAGGATGGCGTCATCTGAGTCACATACGTCACGCCGCTCAAAAAATAAATAAATAAAATAAATCTCAGAGCAAACCTTCAGCTTAATACAGATGCTCAAAAATTCATATCAGTTGGAAATATAATTGAAAGTGTATGTGTGTGTGTGGTTACAGTTGTCTTTTTCTGATCCCAGCGTAAAAATCCCATTCATTTTCTATAGAGGATTTTTTTTTTTTTTTTTACAATAACTTCTAAACTGTTAAAGACAGACCTACTGTGAGCTACGAGGTTGTTAATCGATGATGTCTGCTTCGTTAGAGCCATCTGTTTGCATTATTTTAACATAGTTTACAAACAATTTAATAATTATTTAACAGCAGATCCTTATGAGAAACTGCATTACCCATGATTCTGTAATCTCCACCAATCAGAGAATCGCTACAAAATCAGGAAATCATGTCAAAAGAACTCTTTAGCTCCGCCCACTCCCATGTAGCACTGCATGTAAAAATCACATACTGTCTGAGAAGGTACTACATTCTAATTTCAACTTACTTTGCAAGTTGTGACTGTTAAAAAAGTATGCTGTAGCTATATAGTATGAATATATGAAATGTGGATGTCCTACATCCACCATGTTATGGTCATGTGATCTCCAGTGTCAGTTGTGTCGTGGCCTCATGGGATGGTAAAGTTTCCATCGGATGCACACTTCAGAATCTCATTGGATGTAGTCTGTAGTCATCCAGGGACTTTTTGTCTACTATTTTTCGTATACCACAAATTCGGACATACTACTCGCCTCACATACTGTTTTCTGCATACTATATAGTAGGGAAGTATTTCACATGCAGCCAGTTTCCCTACACTCTCAAACTACTGAAATATTTGTATATATTTTCTAATTTTGCAATAAATGCAAAATATATTGTTTATAGATATAATCAAGATTTTTAAATCAATAATACATTTCTTCTCCATTGTTGTTCACAGTGTTTAATGGGATTGTAGTCGTTTCCCTCACTAAAGCTGTTAAGTTCACAGTCTCGTATCTTTGTGTTTTGTCTGATTTTCTAATGCGTTTTCTTTTGCTTCAAATCAGAGTTTGTAACATGATTGTCCTTGTAGCTGCTGCATTTGGTTCATCGATTATATAACTCTTGAACAATATATATTTTCAAAATTCCTACGTGAAAAATTCTTACAGAATGAAGTCTTATGCACTCTATAACCCTAGATGTGAAGTAATGTCATATAAATTCTACTGACGTGAATGTGGCTTCATTTTCTGTATCTCTGCATGTCATCACTTTAATTGCAACATGAGCCTAAACTCCCAAATAATCGCACTGGTGTAGTGTGCAGGACTGGGGCACATTGAAATGCTGAAGAGTCATTTCCTCGTGATTTCATTACAGTCTCATTTCCCTCCTGCTCTCATCATCCAGACCCTCTTTACAGATGCTCTCATCTGAAGCTCACGCTGGAAACCACGCCGCACTTGAACGCATCCAGCTGTAGCATGAGTCTGATGCTTAAAACTGGAGTCTGTCATTGTTTCAATGTTAAACATATTCTTCTCCTACTCCACATTAATATCCAGAGTCACCTTTGATAATTTAAACTGTCATAGGCTGATTCTCAGTTTGGGGCGGGGCTATCTGTGTGTCTGACCAATGGAAAACAGGGGAGCATTTGGGAAACATCTTTAAAAACCTTCTGTTTGGTTTTGCAGAACCAAAGTGGCAGAAAATTCAGCTTTAACAAAAGAACAATCAGTTAATGAGGAATTAGTTTATTAAAACTACATGGTCAAAACATTGTCATTAGAATGCTTTTTGTTTGTTTGTTTGTTGCCTGACTGTTCATTTGAGCAGATTTCTGTCTGATAATTGCATAACCCTAAAAAGGGCAAAACTTTTATAAAGAGACATCAGAAAATTAATTTATTGCTATTTTCCATCTTATAGGCACTCTAATAACACAATTTCACAATTTCCTGACTCTTATTTTTGATTTTAATGTTTGTATCCCCAAGAAACGTTGCCCCTTTGGGGTATAAATTCACTGCAAACAGAACACTTGTTAATCAATGCTTGTTACTACATGGTTGTCATTCCTGAACACTTTGGAAGACAAGCTGATTATTGCTGAAGTGAAAGCCTTTTAAAAAAAGAAGGTATAAAAAGTTATAAAAGTTTAAGTTTACAGTAAAGATAATGTAGTATACTATTTTTATTATATATAAAATACATATTTTATAAAATATGTTGCACTCTAAAATTGCTATAAAATCAAAGCCATATGTCTAAGCAAGTTAAGTTCCAAATTTGAAATTGATGTCATAAAAAATTGTGGTTCCTGTGAGATTTTGTTTGGCCACTATACCAAAAAAAAAAAAAATTAAAAAAAATTACACACCGCGTGTAACGGGACGAGCGAGACGTGAACGAGACGTGAACAAGACTATGTAGCTATCGCTAGGAGAGTGATATACGCTATACAATACTTGGCAATAACAGAGAGGAAGTCCAAGGCTTATAAAGCATGTGTGATTGTGTGATCAGCTGTGTAATCAGAGCAATGTGAGATTGGTGACAGCTGTGTGTCGTCAGTGCAATGGATGATGGGAATTGTAGTCCAATGGTGAAGTGCAACAGTGGTGTAGTACAAGAGTCCATGCGGTGAGCTGGTGACCTCTGGTGGACACTGGGTTACACCCAAACAATTTAAAAAATGTTCTGATGCAGTTTTCTGTTACAAATTCTTAATTTTCTGTCACAATATCACTTCGATTACAAAACAGTCACCGAATATGGATCCTTGACTCTCGGACCGTTCCAATGATTTGTGTTTTGTCAAGATTACAAAAAGATTTGATTTTATAAAACACAAGCCACCAAATCTTAGAGTCTATATATACATTTGTATATATTGATTTATACCCATAAAAGGGCAACGTATCCCCTGAGAAACATTTAGAGACAGATTACAAAAAATGTAAGCATTTAATTCATAAAATTTCAATGTAAACCTAATAAGCTAAAGTTGAACAACAGCTTTTTAAACAGGTAAGTCCCCTCCAACATGCGTAAATATGTGAACTAGATCAACTTTTATTGGAGGGTGAGTAGATTACTCTACTACAGGCGGCCATGCAGATTTAAATGCTTCCTGTGAGCTAAACAAATAATGTATGAGCAAAGACACCTCATCTAAAAATATTCACAACAAACAAGACCTACACATTCACTGCTTCTCCCCACAGCTTCTCAAATGTTTGTGTCCCCCAGGATATGTTGCCTCTGTAATGTAAAATGGGCCTAAAATGAACAATCGCCAAAACACGGTGCCAAATGAAACTGAATTTTACAGTATTAATATGAAATACTTTAAAGTTTAATAGTAGTATAATAATGGGAACACCAAAACAATCGGACAACAAAGGACATAATGCACAGGTCTTAAATAGTAGCGTTGTAGAGCCTTAGTTCGCACTCCCACCCGGAGAGTCTCATGGGCTCTTCTCCAAGTGTGACGGCACGAAGAACAGGAACAGGGACCTCGAACACAACCAGGAACACCAAAACGATCTGACAACAAGGACAAAATGCACAGGTCTTAAATAGCAGCCCGTCAGCCACAATGCCCGACACACACACACACACACACAAACAGAGCGAGAATGATTCAATGAACCCATAAACCGTGACAAATAATATTTATTTATTGGCTTGTTTTATTTTTATAATTTGACTGAATAATAATAATAATAATTAGTGTGTCCTCAATTTGTTCAACCTGTGCTTTGATGAAATAATGCACATAGTTTCATGGCCAGTAAACTGAATTGAAATGAAATTGAGACTAAATGGTGATGCTGTGTTTGTGTGCAGATGTGAAGCATGGCGTCCTGCTCAGAGATCTGTGGCTCGGATTACGCTGAGCAGAGCCATGGTGCCCTCAGCAGCGGTTACCAGGGTTACGGGGTGCGTTCCTACCTGCACCAGTTCTATGAGGAGTGCACCGCTTCCATCTGGGAGCGCGATGAAGATTTCCAGACACAGAGATCGCCGACCCGCTGGAGCTCTGTGCTCTGGAAGGTGAGCTGCTGCAATGGACGTTATGATTCTGCTGTTTCTCTGCAAAAATGTGCCAACAAACCTGTTTTTATGTTTGCATGATTGCATGTTATTTATGTGTTTTTTTGTCATTTTTTGTTTATTTTTTCAATTACAATTTTTTTTTTTCAGTTTTAGTTTTTTACTTAATTTTAGTTTATATTTAATTTTATTAGTAATATGTGCAGCCAATCACAAAGCTGGTTCCTCTTCAAAAACACTGTATTATTTTTTTTTCAATTGCCATTTTGTCTTCCAAAGATTATGAAAACAAGAATCTAGATAGAAAGATTGTTGTTTTGCAATGATGCTTTTATTTTGTCTTGTGTTCCTTTATAATGGTGTGCCTCCACCCCTTAATAAAAAAAGCCTCTCTGCCAGACAGTGCCCTATTTAGCTCAGCTCCAACTGAGTTTATTTATTTTTATTTATTAGTATGTATATATATATTAGTGCTGTCAATCGATTTAAAAAAAAAAACTAATTAATCTCACATTATTCTGAAATGAATCGCAATTAATCCCACCTAACAATAAAGTTTTTAAATATTCTGCAATAATTATATTGCGATAATTTCACATTCAACCTTCAAATTAATGTACAAACAACAAAGACATTATATATATATTTTTAATATTTGTTTAAAGGCATCTTTATTCTTATGACTGAATGCCAGTATCACTGATACCGATACATACTGATTTCCCTATAATAATGTTTCCCCCTAATATTTAACCATTGACTATAGCCATTCAACATTGCATTATAATTAAAGAGCTATCAATTTTAACATTTATTAGACTTTGCAAATTAACTTCTAATTTAAGTGAACTCTCAATCTTCAATCTTCACATAAACCCATTATAATACATGTCTTATTTATCTACCTGTGCCCCTCAGGATAAATATCAAACACTAAATTCTAAACTAACTAAAGATGAATCCTTAAAACTATAAAAGTTATTGATTTCCTCTTTTTTATTTTGTTCTTGATGAACAGACATCACGGCTGCTGGTTATTAGGATGTTTTGGCTTCTATTTCTTTAAGAGCTGCCACTACCGAACATGACGCGGATCTGACACGCATCATATTTTCATATTCAGGTCGGACCCATTTCAGTCTGCTCTAATGAGGACAGTTTTGAAAACCATTTCAGAGACATGTTCTCATATATAACATATACATGCAAGCACAGTTAATGGCATTAAATAATTTTAATGCGTTAAACTGAAAAAATGAATCGCCTGCATTAACGTGCTAATTTTGACAGCACTAATATATATATATATATATATATATATATCAATTTATTTACATTCATTTTTTATTTGTTTTTCATTTGAGTTCAATAAATGCATGATGGTTTGAGGTCAATTAGTAGTAATCACAATCTCAATATTGACCAAAATAATCCTGATTATTTTACCTGCAAACTCTGACATTGAAATGCTATTGACATGCAAATCCAACTTTTTTTTTTGTATATGAATGTGTATCTGAAGGGAACAGACTGTCTTCAGAAACGTTTCAATTACATTTTCTTTTTAAAGGAACACTCCACTTTTTTGGAAATAGGCTCATTTTACAACTCCCCCAGAGTTAACCCTTTAGGCGCCGGGTTTTTTTTTGGAAAAAATGCTGGATTTTGACATCAAGATTTCAAAAGCTTGTGGCTTGAAAGGGCTTAAAGATAAGAGATCTACTGTAAATTAGAAAAATGTTGGGCATGACCGAAAATTTATGTGGGGTGTAAATATACTCATCTAATTTGCATATTATGACGTCATCAGGGGGTGGGCCCTATTGAATTTCATAATATTCAGGAAATAGTAGATATTGAATTGATGTTTGATTTTTTATTTTTTTTTTGTCTTTTTCTCCTCATTCCAAATTATCAGAAAAGAGGAAACCAACAATAAAACAGGATAAAGTACTAAATTATTACTATAACTATACTATATAGTAGTAAAACGCATGTGAACAGTAGCCTACTTTTGATCAGTTCATCAGTAATATTGAGGAAATAATAGATATTGAATGGATGTTTGAATTGCATGTTTTTTTTTTTTTTTTTGTCTTTTTATCCTCATTCCAAATGATCAGGAAAAGAGCAAATCAACAGTAAAACAGGAGAAAGCAGTAAATTATTGCTATATTACTGTGCAATAGTAAAATACATGTGCCTATTTTTTGATCATTCGACCAGCTATCTGCCCAATCAGGTATCTATGTGACAGTTTATAGTTCTTGAGAGTATGGTACCTCTCATTGCATGGCACAGCACACAGACCTGCCCCAAACTAACTGCACCTGTACTGTCTGCCGGCAGCACTTAGAGCACACGCGATCAGAACAAACGGCACAATCTGGCCGATTATCAGAGAGCAACAGCTCTCCTATGGACACTAAGACCACGTCCACCCCTGCCACCCCCATCCCCGTTGGGCAAAGTGTTGAAATGTTCACTTGTTTGTGCTTTGTGAACGATCGCGCCTTGCGCGGCAGCACCATTGCGCGGAAAATATGTACCGGGAGAAGCGCGATCATTAGACGGCCGATGGTCATTTCCAAAAGGCAAATATTCCCCTTCAGAGTCAGAATCGGCGAATAACATTTGCAACACATCCTCACAGTACAACTTTTTATTAACCATTTGGCAATTTTCTCTCACAAATCTCACAATTTACTCAGACGCTATGAACTGAACTGCTAGCTCACTTGCTCTGCTATTTCCTCCAACAATTTTGGTCTAGAATCGAAGTTCTACATGTCTGCCATGTAGAACTTCTACATGGCAGACTGGCCTGTGGAAAAGCAACCGGTTCTTAAATGGCTCGCCAGTCGAACCAACTAAGAACCGGCAATAGCACTGGCTCTGAACTAGCACCTGGTTCCTGCTGGTGGAAAGGGGGTATAAGTGGCCTACAAAGCAAAGCCAAGACCCCTACTGGCAAACCGAGAGTCCAGAGACTTGTGAGGTTTATCATTTTATAAAACTTTGGTCAAAACTTTATTATTTGAACTGTAAAGTTCATTACATCTTAGTTTTTAACAGTCATTTACAGTTCCATGGATATTGGTGTTGTTTCAAAACAAAGCTTCTAAATAAACAACGTATACTTCTATCCTAATATTTAAAGAATTGGCATGGTAATGTACATGACAATGTTAAAGGATAAGTTCACTTCCAGAATAAAAAAAAAATTGTTAATAATTGACTCACCCCATGTCATCCAAGATGTTCATGTCTTTATTTCTTCAGTCGCTGAATTTTTTTTTTCTTTTTTTTTTTGAGAAAAACATTCCAGGAATTTTCTCCATATAGTGGACTTCAATGCTGGCTAACAATTTGAACGTCCAAAATGCAGTTTCAGTGCAACTTCAAAGGGCTCTACACGATCCTAGCCAAGGAATAAGGGTGTTATGTAATTAAATGATTGGTCAGTTTCTTTATACACTTTTTAACCACAAATTCTGGGCTAGCATTAGCTCTGCAATGGTTGTCACTTATGATGTAGCTGGAAGTACCGACTCAGTTTTTACAAAGCGAACATGCAAAAATAGTAAAAAAAAATCTACGATGCCAGATGATTTTAAAGTTGGAGGAGAAAATGAGATGGGGTTTTTAACTGAAGTACAAAGACGTAGAACTTACCGTGCATTGACCTTTCCAACAGGATTACGTAATGTGTGAAGAAGCGCATGCGCATTGCAGAGCTAGAGCAAGCTGAGCATGAGTGGTTAAAAAGTGTATAAAGAAAATGACAGATCGTTTCAGTAGATGAGACCCTTATTCCTCGGCTGGGATCGTGTAGAGCCCTTTGAAGTTGCATTGAAACTGCATTTTGGACCTTGAAATCATTGGCCAACATTGAAGTCCACTATATGGAGAAAAACCCTGGAATGTTTTCCTCAAAAACTTAATTGCTTTGCGACTGAAGAAAGAAAGACATGAACATCTTGGATGACATGAGTAAATTATCAAGAAATTTGTATTCTGGAAGTGAAATAATCCTTTAATGTGTTTGGTCTGCTATGCTGCTGCTATACCGAGACTTGCTACTGCCAATACATCCAAAATATGCTGCTGTGAGCATGTAAAAAATACTGCTGCTGCACATATAACATATATGAATAACCTCCATACATAGCATACTTGAATCACCCTGTGGCAGATCTATACAGGTGGAGCTGGGGGAGGTGGAGGGTTTCTGCAGCACGCTGCAAACTGCTACAGCAAGCATTAGTCCTATATTTGAATGTTGAACAGCGAGCTCATTGGCTGCTGATACAAAAAGAACCAATCAGCTGCGCCATGTGATCATGACGTCATAATGTCAGATTGAGTTTGACCTATCGGACTGCGCCATAGAGAGTTGCATACCAGGACATTGGATTAATACGGGTCCTCTTTGTCTCTCCACCAGGTCTGTCTCGCGCTGGGTGCTCTGATTCTGGTGGCGGGGTTGTCCGTGCTACTGGTGGGCTATGCCACGCCGCCTCGACTCGAAGCGTTCGGAGAAGACGAGCTGCTGTTCGTTGATGGCCGTGCAGTGCACTTCAACCGGGCCCTGGATGCCTGTAAGCTGGCCGGAGCCGTGCTGTTCTGCGTGGGCGGCAGCGGGATGGCGGTGGGGCTGCTGCTGGCCGCCTGCTCTCAGGGCAGCTCCAAGGACGAGATCGGTCTGCAGCAGCGCTTCAAAGAGCGGCTCGTCGAGATCCAGGCCTCCGTTCATCCCGTCACCCGCGCTCCCACCCCGGGAGAGGCCAAGGTGCCCGTCACACTCTCCAAAGTGCAGAGTGTCCAGCCCGGAGCGGAAACCTGACCTCTTAGGCGTCCAACGCTTCCGTGCAAAACAAAACAACAGTCCCTGGAACAGTAGAGATAGATAACACTGCACCTTCTCTGGCGTATATCATTCTTCTATGTTGACCGAGAATATATATGGTGATTAGCGTAAGTGTACCCTGTCGATCATCACTGGTGCTCCTGAATACAGACACACAGCACAAATATACTCGCTTGCTACGGCTAGGAATCAGAACAGCTTTAGGCAGCTGTTCGAAGAGCAACTTATTCTTCAGAGGCGTCAAGGCATGTGCGTTTTAATACTGAATAAGCAAGAATAGTTTCTCTATTATAGTGAAACCAAACACAGCCTCTCACAATTTCCATTGTGTTATATGAGAAAAGTCACTCGGCAAAACTCATAAACAAGCAGAACGGAGACCTGCGCGTTAGCGGCTAATTCATCATGGCTGCCTCACTAACATTGTCAACAGAAACTACAATGATTTGTCATTGCTCATTCAGAAAACGTCACGTTGGTTCATTGCCATCACCTAATGTGCAATTTTTCTCCCAATCTCTCCTAGCGAACGCTTTGCGCTCTATTGCTACTGTCAATCAATAGTTCGCTGACAGAACGCAATGCATTCCGAGCCACAATTTCACACATCTCAATACTGCGCATCAGTTCTGTTGAAATACATCACTGCCTCCGATGTCTAGGAGTGAAAATAGATTACAGTTTAGATGCGCCTGTGGGATTATGTAATATCCTCTCATTGTGTTGCACATCATTCTTGCTCCAGCCTCGCTTTCCTCAAGAGGCCGTTAAGCACAGTCACTGTCTGTAGGTAATTACACTCATCACAGCCGAGCCCATTAAGACTTTCCATACGCTAGTGCCACCTGTTCTTTCTGTCTGCTTCTCTTGGTTTGTGTTTATCTCCCTGGTAGAGTCATTGCTGTGCTTTTGTCTCCAGAGTTTCTCTGTAAGGACAGTATTTGTGCCAGTTATTCCTAAAAACAATTATTTTCTGCTGGTATTTGCATCTTATTATTCTTATATTTTTTACTTTGATTAGTGCAACTGTTGTATGATCACACCATTCAGTGAAACATTGTAAACTACTTTCAAGAAGGCTCATAAGAATGAAAAACCCTTGCTGTTGCTTCTGAGTGTAATCTTTTGCGTTATTTATTGATTATGAATTATCATTGAACATATTGCATATGCATTCAGATGTTTGAAAAGGACGAGGCTTGCTAATGAATCTCTCGCACCAATCACTGGATATTTAACAATCAAATCTCTCGGACAGGCCTAGATGAAGTTTAAAAATATAACATTTATAATATATAATATATATATCAGCTGCTTCAAGAATAGATTCTTCTTGTTTAAACTGACATATATGGATGTGTTTTTGGAGGTGTGTTGATCACAATGCTGGTAATCGTCTCAAACTGTCAAATCCTCTGGTTTGGTTTGTCCATCTGCTCTTGGGCAGGAGACAGAAGGTATTGGAGCTGTTCTTACTCTTGGAACATGTCTATTTTTCAGCAAACAGAATAAAAAGAACTGTTTGTTACTGTCATTGTCTGTCGGTAGCTGTTTCTTCCATTTGTTAGCTCTAAATTTGCATATTGAAATGATCAAATGATCAAAGCACATTAAAATATGTTTTGTATGTATTCAGTAGTGAGTAATGGTCAACACTGATGCTCTGAAGATCCTCGATCTATACAAATGTCCATCTGGCCCATGTCTAGTGTCACAAGTCACAGTTTCCGGGTCCAGTTGTGCTATTAGATCCCAAAAGCAAACAAAAACAGTAATACACACTCACGGTGTACTGTAATACAACCAAAACACAATTTTCCTAACCTTTGTCTCTATAGCCAAATCTCAGTTAGCCACACGTTTGGATCATTAAAATATTGTCATCCTGAACACCGTGAGCCCAGAGACTGCAGTGAACATCCTGAGTTTTTAAAAGCTCCCTTGAAATTAAGCAGAGGCTCAAACCTGGAAACAGTGTTCATTAGGTGATGAACTAACAAGAGGACAAAGGTTCGGTCACATTAGTGAAAGCCAAATTCTTTGAATGTATGTGACCAGCTTTAACCTGATGCAAAATCTGCATGTGGAAATATTTCTCTCTTACAGAAAATTGTATGAATTCCTATATGAAGTCACATTATTATACATTTTGGCAAAATTTTAGGTCCATTGTCCATTGTCAAGGATGTTGCGACATGAATCACAGCGCACACAGAAGTCACTCTTAACCCAAGCAGATTTATATTAGCAAATTTACCTGAGCAATTTTGACTCTGATGTGAAATTGGCATGAAGAACCTTTCTGTCCTCAAACAGAAGATTGTGCAGAATTCTGTTGAAATGACTGGATTTTGCCTACAAAATTGGCTAAACAACAGTAAATATGATGTACTTCAAGTGTATTTCGAAATGACCACACTTAAAAAAACGTTTGTGAATAGTATACATAAATATTATAATAGTGAGAATATGATAATATTCTCACTCGATTTTAACAGTTTTTTCAGCTGCTTACACACATTTTCAAAACATTGCCTCTTTTTCAAAACATTGCCTCTTTTTTTCAAAACTTTACACACAAATCTAAGAATTGCACACAAAATGTGAAACACCTCACATCTCTTGCAAAATGAAGCACTGCATTCAAAATATCACAAATACATCTCAAAAGCAGACTTTTGCAAACACCATTGTGATAATATTAATTCATGTTAGATTTGTGTGTGCTACAGAGAGAATTGTGTGTTGTATTTTGCAAAAAGTGTTTTATGAAATTGAAAACTGAGTCAAAGTCCGATAATTAGTGTCTGGTTTTGCAGATTTGGTGTGTGCTTCTGCTGTTTGAGTGACAGCTTTCAGAAACTGTGTGACAAGGAAAGACTGTGTGTGTAAGCAGCTGAAAAAAAAATACAGTAATACTAATAAAAGTAGCCCTAAAAAGAATTCTTCTCTCTGATTCTTCTCTCTTAATATTTTTAATGAAACAGATATATTTGGATGTTGTAGACCTCTGTAATATTTCAAAGAAAGAAGATGACTAGGAGTGTTTTAGGTAGAGCAGACAGGTTCTGTTTTGCAGCTGTCAGTGTGATGTGTTTGCAGTCTGTCAGTGGCTGGGAATAGATGTTGATCTGAGTGAGTCATGCTGAGGATCTGCTGATGGAGAGATGAGTTCCTCTCAGTGTTCGCCTGCAGCAGTGCTGCTTAAAAAGTGAAAAAAGTTCTGTGCTCTGCATTTAACCCATCCAAAATGAACACACACACACACCCGGAGCAGTGGGCAGCATTTATGCTGCGGCGCCCGGGGAGCAGTTGGGGGTTCGGTGTCTTGCTCAAGGGCACCTCAGTCGTGGTATTGAGGGTGGAGAGAGCGCTGGACATTCACTCCCCCCAACCATGGGCAGACTGGTCATCTGGCAGACCGGGCATTTTCCCGCTGGGCCGACGTACTTTTTGGGCCGGGCCTATACATCATTTACTTGTACTTTTACTTTCAATACTTAAGTACGTTTAAGATTTTTAAAAATACTTTTCATACTTAAGTACAATAAATATCATATACTTTAAGACTTTTACTCAAGTAATATTCTAAACGAAGACTTCAACTTCTACCAAAGTCATTTTTTGTTAAGATACCTGTACTTTTACTTGAGTATGGCTTTCGGGTACTTTATACACCACTGCACGCACACGCACACGCAGTAGAGAGTAGGACTCGTAACCCAAAGGTTGCGAGTTCGAGTAGGTGGGGGCAGGGCTTTACTGGGACAAAAATCGGCCCTGGCATTTTGGCCCAGACCGGCCCACTACATACGATCAAAATACTACCCCCATCTTTGCACGCTCTTGAATATGTATACCAGCTCCTATTCCATAAAAGCACTAAAGCCATATAATAATAGGTAGGAAAGAGTGAGAGTTGACACATTAAAAACTTCTAAAAAGTGTAATTTATTAATAAAATAAAACTATAATCCACACAGATGAATCCTAAAACTATAGGCCTATATGACATCCTGTGTATGTGCCTGTGTGTTTGAGGGAGAAAGGGAAGAGACATGATAACTTGATGATCAGATGATCACAGTTTCCCATAGTATAGCATTAAATACACTGTACACTTACTTTAAGTTTAAATTTGTTAACTCCTTGGATGAATCTTTAAAAGCATAAGAAGGCATCCCGTGTGTGTGTGTGTGTGTGTGTGTGTATGTGTGTGTGTGTGTGTGTGTGTGAATCACACCTTGACATACATAAAAAAAAAAAAAAAACACTGCCAAATCAGTTAAACGCTGATGGAAATGTTTTTAATAAGGTGATTTGCCATTTTTCAGGCTGCTGAAAAATGGTGATCCAATAAAAAAAAAAAAAGTATATTTATAAGGGATGTACTTTAGTTTGTTAAAATTAGAAGAATAGTTCACTCAAACAGGGGGAAACAAACTTTATTTGTATAGTGAAACTATACAATAGAGAATGTTCATGAAAACCCTTTTCTGCTTCAAAAACAAACAAACAAAAACATTTCTCTCATAATTTGGACTTTTTTCTCACAACGTTCTTCTTCTCTGAATTCTGACGCTGCATCTTGCTATTCAGTTCCTTTTCTCCTTTTCTCCCACCACAGAATAAAAAATAAAAAATGGTAAATGCAAACTTTTCTCACAATTCTGACTTTTTTTCTTAAAATTGCAAGTTTATATCTTGCAATTATGAAATCATATTTTGTCATTTCACAGAATTGTTCAAAAAAAAAAAAGAAAAGAGAAACGTCACAAATATATATATATATGAGGAGAGGAATGAAGCCAGATTTGGTCTGGAGGTGCTATTAAGTGCAGTGTTTGTCCCAGTGACCTGCTTTACACAGATCACCTCCACTAGAGTCACACACACACACACACACACACACACACACACACACACACACACACACACACACACACACACACACACACTCACTCACTCACTCACTCACTCACACACACACACACACACACTAATGAATGACGTATCCACACAGATCTGTGAAAGCTGTTGACTGTATTTAGCAAGTATCTTATCCTTCAGGACTGATGTTATTCATGTCAGTTAAAATGATAATATCACAATAATGACATACACAACAGAGAAGACACTAAAAGATGAAATAGAAATCTATATATTTAAATGAAATACAAAAATGTATCTAAAATATATTTTTTGCAAATATTACACCTATCAGCTTAGCAGATATTAGCACTTGTACTACCATAATTATGTTACTACATGGAAAATAGATTTCTCAAATCCTAACTTAAATGAGCTGTGTTATTAAATATATTCACAATATTAGAATCGCAATATTAATATGAATAAATTATTAGCAATCAAAGTAATAAATCATCTTCTGAAGGGATATTTCACCCAGAAGTGATCACTCAAACCTGTATGACTCTTCTGTCTTCTCACAAAACAACATATTTTGAAGAATGTTCTGGTCTGTTTTCCATGTTATACAGAAAACAACAGCCAGAATATTTTGACAATAAAATTCTCCTTCTGTGGTCTGCAGGAGACAGAGAATCACACGGTGATCGTTTCTCGTGGAGCTACTCCTTCAGGTTTTCTCCTTCAGTATTTGCAGACGCGTCCTCACTGGGATCTGGATTCTCCTCCGCCGGCTCTCCCTCGTTCTCTGTGTTCTCCTGGTTTTCCTCTTCTGCTCCCTCCTCTGGTTTCTCTTCTTCATCTCCTCCTTCAGCTTCTTCATCCTTCTCTTCTTCATCTCCTCCTTCAGTTTCTTCATCCTTCTCTTCTTCATCTCCTCCTTCAGCTTCTTCATCCTTCTTCTCTTCGCTGTCATCATGTGCCTCTGGTTCTGATGTTTGTCCCTCATCCTTTATCTCTCCATCCTCTTCATTCTTTTCATCCTCTGGTTTCTTCTCTTGTTCTTCGTCACACGGTGATTCTTCTGGTTTCTTCTCTTGTTCTTCGTCACACGGTGATTCTTCTGGTTTCTTCTCTTGTTCTTCGTCACACGGTGATTCTTCTGTGTTTTGGGCCGCTTCACTTTCTGGTTTGGTTGAGTCGTCTATATCAGGACTGGCCTCCTCCGCCTCCTTAATAAAACAACATCACATATCAGTGTGTGACACCCTGCTGCATATTTTTGTGGATACCGTGATACACTGCCATTCAAAAAAATAAATAAAAGAAGCTGGTCCCACTTTATATTAGGTGGCCTTAACTGCTATGTACGTACATGCTGGTGGTGATGGCGCAGTGGATAAGACACATGCCTTTGGTGTGAGAGACCCGGGTTCGAATCCACTGTGAGACACCAATGTGTCCCTGAGCAAGACACTTAACCCCTAGTTGCTCCAGAGGCGTGCGACCTCTGACATATATAGCAATTGTAAGTCGCTTTGGATAAAAGCGTCAGCTAAATGAATAAATGTAAATGTACATCAAAAAGTAAGTGCAATGTACTTATTGTGTTCATGTTGTATTGCAAAACACTTCTGCTGCTATTGAGGTGGGATACAGGGAAGGTTAGGGACAGGTTTGGTGGTATGGGTGGGTTTAAGGGTGCATAAGTGCATTGTATCAAATGATTCATTTAAATGTAAGTACATAGTTAAGGCCACCTAATATAAAACGGGACCAAAAAGCTTTTATTCAGACGCATTAAATTGAGCAAAAGTGACAGTAAAGACATTAATAATGTCACAAAATATTTCTATTTCAAATAAATGCTTTCTATTCATCTGTGAATCCTGAAAAATAAAATGCATCACTGTTTCCTCAAAAATATTGTGCAGCACAACTGTGTTCAACATTGATAATAATCAGAAATGTTTGTTGAGCAGTAAATCAGTATATTATAATGATTTCTGAAGATCATGTGACACTGAAGACTGGAGTAATGATGCTGAAAATACAGCTGCACATCACAGAAATACATTACAGTTTAACACATATTCACATAGAAAACAGCTATATTATATTGTAATAATATGTCACGGTTTATACAGCATTTTCAATTAAAATAAATTAAATAAATTATTCAAATTAATCCAAATGTTGACCGCCTGTGTGTGTGATTGTGTGTGTGTGTGTGTGTGTGTGATTGTTTGTGTGTGTGTGTGATTGTTTGTGTGTGTGTGATTGTGTGTGTGTGTGTGTGTGTGTGTGATTGTTTGTGTGTGTGTGTGCTTTTGTGACAAATGAGGACATAAATGTGTATAATGACACAGGTATAACAAGGTGAAGGTGACTTTTCAGGGCATTGACCCATGTCCCCAAAACGTGTGTGTGTGTGTGTGTGTGTGTGTGTGTGTGTGTGTGTGTGAGTGTGTGAGTGTGTAAAAGCATATACACTTTTTTAGTGTAGCAGCATCCAAACATCTGACTGCATTGTTTTAGAAACATCCTGAACACAGGTGGCTGATTTCTGAGGAACTCAGTTATGAACTGAATCGCATGTGTGTCGATTGGGTTTCTGACGGTCTAGTAAGAGTATTAGAGATCCTGATGAGGTTGGAGCTCCTCACCTGCTGGACCGGTGAAGATTTGTCATCTTCTTCTACTCTTCTGTCCTCTCCATCATCTGCACAAACACACACCACAGCAAACATGAGACGCCAGCGCCACCCAGGGGTCAGGATTCACATTCACTTACAGATACAACATACTGTTTCCAGTTCTATTAAAGACAGCAAAAGGCCAAACAATAAATCAAGAAATGTATATTTAATAATATGAAGATATATCATCTAAATGGATGAACAATCAATGGTTTTACTGATGAAATCAACAATGATTGATATGATCAACACATAGACTCAAATTCTAATTTCTGATCTAGTAAATGTAGTCTCGGACCTCAAACAAGCATACGTCACACTCTTATTAAAACCTCTCATGAATTAATTACAGAGTCGCTGTTAAAATGACCATTAGCTTTCGACGCTTCTGTGTAATTATTTGAGCGAGATTTACAGTCATACCATTGTACTCGCTAGTAAACAAGAAAATTACACGAGTGTTTTAAATACTTAATGAGTAATAAATCCAAAGATTGCATGTGAAATCAATACACTCTGAATAATTAAACAGCAGAATTAATGCACCTCATATAGTTTCGCTTTCCCCAATAGCGTCTATAAAAATATTGCTGTGCAGATGATAGCGCTTTACCCAGGCATTTAATGCGTTTCAAATGCAAAACTGATTGAAGTTTAGCAGCGGAGATGAGCCGGCGAAGCAATAATGGGCTTCTTTGAATATTTTATGGAAATCGTTCACATTTATTAACTGTAGTCCAAAAGCCCGACTGTAAGCAGGAGCGCTAATGTAACAATAAACAGTTAAATGTGATTGAGAGAAGGGCTCGTCTCATAAAAATGCTAAATCAAATTAAATACAGCATTTTAAAGCCTGCCTTCATTAAAGCGGCGGATGGGAGGGAGACTCCAGTTCAACACAACCGCTGCTAGTTATTCCTCTGCTAATTAAACACTGCTTCTCCTCTCTGCCGAAACAATAACCACAAAGACTAAATACAGTTCACATATAATAATATTAAATATATCTTTGCATCAGGAGAGGTTCAAAAACCCCAAGATTTAAAAAAAAGAAAAAAAGATGAATATTACACTTCCCTAGCTGATTTATTATATTAAGTGTTGGTAACATTTTAGTTTAGGGTCCAATTCTCTCTATTAACTAGTTTCTTATTAACATGCATATTGGCTGTTTATTACTACTTATAAAGCACACATTAATGCCTTATTCTTCATGATCATAGTTTAGATCTATCAGTCCTACCCCAACTTAACTATTATCAAGCAGCTATAGGAGTTTATTCAGGGCAAAAGTCAGAGTTAATAGTTAGTTAATAAGTGAGAATCTATCCCCAAACTAAAGTTGGACCCACATGTTTTCTAAAATGTTATGCTTAGATATGCAAATTATACATTATTTATTTAAACATGCAAATTTGCTGTAACTTTTTAGAACAAAAATCTGAACATTAAACATTCCACGTGTTATTTTAGCATCAAGATACTTTTAGTTTTTTGAAGTTTATACATATATATACTGTGGTGGCCAAAATGATTAGAGCAGTATCTTCAGCAGCTAAACAGATGGTTTGAAGTCAGTTATTTCTATCTTCTGCTGTAGTGTGTCAGTAGGAAATATCAGTTTACATTTCCAAACATTCATTTAGCCATTAATTGTAATAATCCAGTGAGATTTGAGATCTGATCTGATCATCATCAGTCTGTCTGGAATGACATGAAGAAACAGAACAAACTGAGACTAAATCCAGAAGAACTGTGTCTCCAAGACGCTTCAAGAAACCTCCTGCAAAGCTCCTGAGAAACTCAGAGGACAAAAGCTGCTTTAAACACAAAGCATGCTCACAACAAATGTTGATTTAATTTAGTTCATAGAAGTTAATTGATAAAGAAAATCTATTTATGACAGCATCCTCATTTTACAGCATTTTTACACAAGAGCCTAACACTTTTAAAAGTACTGTTACAGGTAGCTTTCTTGAAGCGTCTTGGAGAAACAGTTCTTCTGGATTTAGTCTGTCTCAGTTTGTTCTGAGCTCCAGCCACAAGTCAAGATCTCACACTGGTGTCAAGACATGCGGCTCGGACGAGCTCTCGAACTCCCGCGGGCCGGAGACCAACACGTCCTGCTCTCTACATGCTACTAGATCAGCTATTCATGGATTATTGTAATAAAGACCTCCTAAGGCCTGAAATAGCCTTCTCTCATCTAAATAATGTTACCGAGCAAACGAGGTGAGAGCAAGAGAGCCGTTATGAATTCATTTTCACATCACTGTGCGTGAGCAGCTCCACTTCCATTCTTACATCACGTGACACAACAGATCCGGTGCAAATCAATTACAGCAGACCTGACCAGACCTGAGCCAAACATCAGAATACGCTAATAAAATGTGCAAATGCGATTGGTACGCACGCACCTAGCATCACGAGTGTGAGATGATTTTGCTCTTATGCAAATGAGGATTAAAACGTGCAGCTCCAGAGGCAACCAATCACATTCATAACCTCATCAACACAGAGAGCGTATGAAATATGTATGACAGACACAGATCGATCACACATTTTCACTTTTACACTCTGGGGTTGACTGCACTTGCTTTTTAATTTGTTTTATACATATACAGGTGCTGGTCATAAAATTAGAATATCATGAAAAAGTTGATTTATTTCAGTAATACCATTCAAAAAGTGAAACTTGTATATTAGATTCATTCATTACACACAGACTGATATATTTCAAATGTTTATTTCCTTTAATTTTGATGATTATAACTGACAACTAATGAAAGTCCCAAATTCAGTATCTCAGAAAATTAGAATATTGTGAAAATGTTCAATATTGAAGACACTTGGTGTGTCTTACCAATACTTATCTTCTCAACATTGACTTTATGATTTTGAGATCCATCTTTTCACACTGAGAACTCTTTGTGTGTGTGTGTGTGTGTGTCTGTGTGTGTGTGTGTGTGTAAATCTGGTTATTATTTTGTCTTGTGGAATATATTTGAACATCTGTTCTATGGGGAAAAAAAAGATTCAATTCGAATTAAATCAAATTATTAACATACATATTCATCAAGGTGTGTGTAAACACATGACCTCACCTCAACTATGCAATTAAGGGTTAATATACTGAGCTGCGCTGCTTATCGAAATACGTAGCATTAACAATACATTGGTGACATTACAGGAAAATGCTTAGACTTTTGATTTGAATGAATTCTACTTATTATGCAAAGTGTGTGAGAGACCAGAGCTGTATCTACAGACCAGAGGATCACAGAGACTGGAAGGAAAAGTCATATTCTCTTATATGTAACGTCTAGTTTGATCTGCTTTTGTTCTGATGGCATTAATGCAGTTCATATTACAGTAGCAGTAACAAAAACAGAATACATGCTATTGAATGCATGTGGCGTGATGAGCGTCTGCTCTGCGGTTCATGAGGAAGACTGTCTCTACACCTCCAGCATCTGTTTGTCTTTCATAAGAGAAGGCTTCTGGGAAGCATTACAGAGATGTGCTGATTGGTTCATTCGCTTTGGCAGCGTCACCCTTTCCTAACAGAGCCGGGGGGGGGGGGGGGGGGGGGGTATTAAATCCTGCTGTTTGCTTATAAAAGCAGCTTTTAACACGCTGATAGACATAATAATGAGCACTCATAAACACACGACTGTAACGCTGTCACCTACAACACATGAAGACCAGAGTTCAACCAAACTTCACCACGACTGGCCTCACGGACATGGCATTTACCAGCTTTTCATTTCCAGCAAAACCACAAGGTTACACTATGACTTTATCTACAGTGTCTATGTATCTCTAATCTAATCTTGTCAGTGATCTCTGTACATTACTCTTAGCTCATGTATGTTCTGTCTTCTGGTATTGATGTTTATTTGTTTCTGTTCCTTAAGCATGACTTGTAAAGTGACCTTGGGTGTTGGAAAGGCGCTATATAAATAAAAATTATTATTATTATTATTATGACAAAAAATAAAAATAAATAACAGGAGAAATGATCGCACGGAGCCAGAGAAAACCAACAAAGACAAGATCTCTAAATAGACGAAAGCCTTAAAATGCAACAATGACCATGTCTAATCATTAAAAAAAATACAAAATTAAACATTGTACAAAAACCTGACCGTGTGGCAGCACAATTATATTCCATTATATCCACTACACAATATACTTCTACAGTGCCATTCAAATAAAGCACATAACCTTCAGTCTCTGATTACAGATTAAGAATGCAAACGATGAAAGAAACATATTCATCATGAGGTGTTTTGTTATTTTTCTATTAAGCACAAGGGCAAAGAAACAGATGATCGATGATTTCTGGCTTCTGTGGCAGCATTTCCAGATGTGTTACACTGCGTGCATGTGCATTATTCAGAAGAAAATGTGAGCGATTGTTGTTTAGTCCCAATGTAAAAGATCCCATATCTCTATGATATTCTGGGCTCAATATAGAGAACAAACACACAGCATTTAAAACAGTATATACATGTGATAGTCTTAACATAGAGTGCTAATGCATCTGACTGACAGCACAGCTCTCAAGAAGCAATTCCTTCACCTATAATAGTAACATCAAGCTATTCTGGCTCACAATGGAAGTCATTGCTGGGATTTTTAGTCTTTAATGGCCTTCACACTGTATAATCAGTATGAATCGCTCCGCAATGGGCTTAATTGGGAATATTTTAAGGCACACGGCGCCTTTTGGTGGAAAGCAATTTGCCAGTTCTGACAAAAATAAACCCCCATGCTTTTGGTGGGAGGACTGCATAAAATTGCGCTGATTATCACCCCCTCCTTGTCTAAGTGTGTACAGAAAGCGGGGGCGGGTTAATCGATGCTGGCTTTCATTCGCTGGAGTGTTTTCTTGTGTTCCTGTTGATTTGTCAGAGGCAGAAAGGAGACTCCTATAAGAGCGCTGTTACCAGCGGGCAGCAAACCCACGGAGGCAATCGTCCGAGCTCCGCCCAGCAACTGTTACACAGGCCTCTATCTCGGCCAATCATGTACACCAGCCTCTTTCAGAAGAATTTCAACAGACAGTTCTGAAAAAGTTCCTCCGAAGTATCATATATCCATGGGTCAATCCTAAAGCAAATGCTAACTCAGCCCTAGGCTTAACTGTACACATGAATATTTCACACACTATTTAAAGACAGGTATGTTGTGATTTTTATCTTTCTCAGCTGGGTCCTGTCCGGCATGAGGACCAGATGTGTGTGTGTGTGTGTGTGTGTGTCGGTCAGATAGGAATCTGTCACCTGCTGCTGTGGTGTTATGGTTAAGGGCTCAGGTGGATACATTGATGGTTCGGGACATACCTCAGTTTTGACGTCACGGTTCTGTATGGTTTCGGTACAGCAGGTGGAAAGACTACTAAACACACACACGCACACGCACACGCACACACACGCACACACACACACACACACACACACACACATATATATATATTTCTAATTAAACAATGTTTTACTGAACAAATTGCTCGTTCTTTAAATAAATTCAATTAGAATTAACATTTTCTTTAAATCTATCTAAAAAAATTTAATTAAAATAAAAAATGAAAAAATCTATAAAAATCTACCTCTGCTCTAAACTATAGGGAGCCCTTTTACATTAGATCTACTATAAGGTTACAATTAACAACATACCCCAAACTTAAATTGAATTACTATTTATTTTGAACTATAATATAATCAACACTCCAAAAAAAAAGAAAAATGAATGCAAAGGTGTAAATTGTACTCAAATATAATAATTTAGCCTACTATCAGTCCTCTGTCGTGTATGTCATGTGTTCCCGCCTCTTGTGTCTATATTTGGTTTGTTTCCTGTCTTGTTTAATGTGATTATTAGTTAATTCTGTCCAGCTGTGTTTGTCTCATTATCTATGATTATCCTGTGTATTTATAGTCCTGCCTGTTCAGTTTGATTTCGTCTGGTCTACTCGTTACTCCCCGGTGTTTCTGTCTGTGTCAGCCTTGCCTTGTCTTGCCCTGCCTTGTTTGGATTTATTAAAGGCTGTTACTTGAGTTTACTCCTCGTCTGTGTGTTCCTAGTTCCTCCTTGTGTGTGCACCGTGACACCTACACAGTAGCTGTCATAACTTTTTCCATAAAAGATTTCTTTAAATATAGCCTACATTAAATAATTAAGGCATCGCTAACAGGAAAAGTAAAATATAATGAGTAGCTATATATATGCTTTTCTCTAGACTTCATTTCTCTGGTGAACGAGCTGTGGACAATTAGGACTTGCCTGGTAAATGAAATTCTACGTGACATTTTGTTTACAAGCCGTTTTAATCACATCTTTCTGCAAGTGAAACACTGAGCGATTACATGAGATGTTCATTCATGTTTACTTCATGTTAAAACTTAAAGACAAAGGGATGATCGCGCTCTGCGCCACCTATTTTACTAAACTAAACAATTTTATTAAAGGTTGCAATGTAATTACTTTTTTCTTTTAAATACCTACTCAGAGAATATGTGGTTTCAGACACAACCACTGATTCATACAGGAATGAAACAAGTGCCTGTCCTCATGCATGAGCCATTGAATTATTCACTCAACCAATTCATTCAAAAATTCAGATGCATTTAGGAATGATATAAGTGCTTCAATTATTTAGACAGTTTTTCTTAAAATCCAGATGGGACTGATAAATTGCATCTACATGTATTTGTATGACAAAAATATAATTCATTTTATGGCTGAAGTATTGAAAGCTAACAGGTTTTGGCAAACACTCTACCTAGTTTCAGCTGGTCAGATAGTCCTGCTCAGATAGTTTCAATGGTTTAGTTATTGATGGCTCTGAATATCAAGGTAGGATAGGACTAAAATATTTTAACATTTAAAAAATAATAATAATAATAATAATTAATTGTACATCTCAGCAGCTGCACATTCATACTGTAAAAGCCTTTATGTTTTTTTACGTTTAGAAATGGCCTATATAGTATTACTGAGAAATGCTATTTTATTCACATAAAAAACAGTTTATTTTCCAGTGACTATCACATTGGTATAGGACACAGAAAACAAAATAATGCACAGAATGAGGAAAAGACAGCGTCACAAGAAAATGACATTTCAACATTTAAAGAAGGATCTGGCTCCCTCTTCCAAATCCTCTTTTATTCTCGTCTCTTGCCTCTGGTTCAGATATTACATTACTGCCATCACTGCAGGCCATGATCTAATTAGAAGCGAGCAAGACTTTAGCACTTCTCGCATCTCAGTCTGTTCGGAGGTTCTGAAAGACCTCAGACACACACACACACACACACACACACACACACACACACACACACACACACTCACATATGGTCTGATCAGTGAAGTGAGGCACAGAGAGAGGCACCTTAATGGCCTATTTCAGCATTATTACAGTATTGCGGATGGATTGTCACCAGGAGCCCAGAGATACTGAAGTGTGAAAGCCATCAGCGTCTCTCGTATGTCTCCACACTCCTCTGATCCTCCATGTCATTACTGGAGTGGGACGGAGCCACAGCAATTTCCCCTTGATTCCTCCTTCCCTCTCTCAAACACATCCACACGTCCTCAGTCTCCTCCACCAGCCTCTCTGACTTCATTATGCCATGTGATTGGAGAATTTGCCCTACATTCACTTAACACTTGTGCCATCTGTTAGACTCCCTCGTTAATGGTGTCAGATTCTCGGCAAATCATTGATATTCAAATGTATGCACATAGTGTTATATTCCAGCACGCCGTTTCCTGCCTTCTAATGGACGGTGTATTTATCAAAAAGGGATATTCATCAGCGCAAGAGCGACTAAATGTTTTGCCTGCATCGAGAGTGGCGCTAAGCTTTACTAAAACGTCTTTATGATTCATTGACATTTTAAATGCATGTGTAAAAATCATTTTATTAATAATTATTGTTTTCAACTAAATAAGGTTCACTCAGTAATTCAGTTCATGCTTTCTCTGTGAATTGAACCATGACGTTGCTCGTGCCATGCTTAGTATAAACACAAGACTGCCATATTGACAAGTGCAACATACACAAAATAACTGAGTACACCTTTAAATAGGGTGCATTTTAATTTGATTTTAATTTTCCATTTTATGTCCACCGTAACAAAAGCAGCTTGTGATGCGTCTGATCTCTTGCCTTTTAATTTAAATCGTCTTCTGTTTCTAATCAAATATACAGAGATTTTTTAACTACACTGACATTATGTTTAAAATTATTTAACTTTTCTAATAATAATAACCCGTGTGATCCCACACAATTCTGACACCGATGGATTTTTGCTGGTCATTTCAACACTTACTTTAAACTAGACCCAGTATTTCAGCACAGATCTGTATGTTCACTGTCTAATGTCTAATAACAGACTACTACAAATCCTGAACCCTGAAACTCAATTATTAGCAGCCGAAATGAGAAAAACACTGCTCTACACACCTGAACACAAGCAGTGCTATAATACAGGACTAGTCATGTTGAACATTACGTCACAGAGCACTAAACAGGCAACTAAACTCCATGCTTCTGTAACCCTATATGCTGCATGAAGGAATCAAACACAGCCTTGTGTGACATTGGAAACTTCATTAATTTACAATTTGATATGGTTAAACTGACTCACTATTACCATTTGGTAATTGGTTTGATTCGCTCATACTCAGATCACCACCTGAAATAACCTTGGTGAATATGTTCCTGGAAATCAGAGGCATTACAGGCTTCATTCATCAGATAAAAACAACAAGTGTCTGTGTAAAATCATTCTTATGCTAAAACTCAACAGATGTTAGTAGGCTTTCACATATAAAACATGTTCCGCTCAGTGAAGACTACTACTTCCGGTGATTTTAGAGAAGAAAAAAATACCCACTGACTTTCAAAGCTGCTACATAGTAACATCTTTCTACTTTGATGATCTTGATAGAAAAGTAGTGGAGTGAAAACTACGATATTTGTCTTTCAAATGTAGTGAAGTTAAAGTCATAAGATTCCAGAAAAAATAATACTCAAGTACAGATAGTCAAAGAGTGTACTCAAGTACAGATAGTCAAAGAGTGTATTCAAGTACAGATAGTCAAAGAGTGTACTCAAGTACAGATAGTCAAAGAGTGTACTCAAGTACAGTGCTCAAGTAAATGTACTTTGTTACTGTCCACCTCTGCTGAATATTACGGTAGGACAGGACTGGATCAGTGCTTCCCAAACCTGTCCTGGAGGACCCCCTGCCCTGCACATTTTGTATGACCCCCTAATCAGACACACCCAATATAAGGGAGACATACAAAAGGTGCAGGGCAGGGGGTCCTCCAGGACAGGTTTGGGAAGCACTGGACTAGAATATTTTACCATTAAAAAAAAATCTGACTTCATTTATTATGTGACTCAGGAGCTGCACATTTATACTCTAAAAGTCTTCAGGTTTTAGAAGTGGCTTGGGAGTAACATAATCAGATTACTTTTTTCAAGTAACTATTAAAGTAATGCATTACTTTTAAATTCACAATGAAATATCTGAGTTAATTTTTCAAATAAGTAATGCAAGTCACTTTGTTTTCCCATTTACTGACTGACAGCTCTCCTGTCTGCAGGTTGAGAGAAATCAGGAGTGAATGCAGGGACACTTCCTTCAGTCTGAGGCTTATTCATTTCACTTTTGGTGTGAAAGGGCCTTTACAGTCAAAAATGATAACTTTGGGTTTTTTTTGTTATTAAAAAACAAATAAGCCTTGCCCAGCACATGTGACAAAAAGTAACACAAAATGCAATGCATTACTTTCTATAAAAAGTAACACAATTGGTAACTTTTTTGTGGAATAACCCCATATTGTAATGCATCACTTTTAAAATTAACTTTCCCCAACACTGCATATAAGATATGATATTACAACAGATTACATAAGAATGGTCTCACATAGAAACACGTTCTGCTCGGCTTAAGAAATGGAAGCATGAAGAAGAGAAGAGATGTACTTTTGTTGACTTAATCACCATGGAGATTTAATAGGCTCGTATTGGGCCACCTGGGTACCAGCAGGACCTCGAGTGCTAATGAGGGAGAGACGCTTCTGCACACACACACACACACACACACACACAGCTCTCACGGACGCTCCTGCTCCAGATCAAACGCTGCTCATTATGCGACACCCTTCACTGCCAAACCTCTTATTCCTGATCTTTATTTTTCACCACATCAATTTAAGTACGAATCAAATTTCTTTCAGAATCTGGAGCGTGACTAATAGCGTTTGCGAGGCTCTCTTTGCACTGAAATGTCATCACTTGGTGAGATGTTGTGGAAAGAGACACGTGCAGTGGAGCGTGGCGCTGATCGCACACCTCCGGCAGCAATCTGAGGAAACATGATGATGATGATGATGATGATGATGGTGGTGAGGAGCATGATGTAATCCCTCTCACGCCACAGCAAGTGTGTGAGCAGCACATGCACAGAGCAGCAGGGCCATCTCATGGTCACACAGAGAAGTGCCTTACATAAGGTTCAGAGGATTACATCACCGTTATATCAGACAATAGTGGCTGCTGAGAATCTGATGTGTGGATACAGACACAGACTCATCACCAACGTTGGCAAAAACGCTCACAGATGATGCAGCTTTAGATTTTTACAGTGTTGTATTATTGAACCTATTTATTTCAATTCGCATTGGTGACGAGACTGTGACTAAAGATACAGTTTTTTGTGCATTCTTTCTAAAAGTCTTATGTTTATAAGGTTGAGGTCAGCAATATTTCTTTGGTTGTTAGCACTTTGGATCAACTAAGGTTGTGTTAAACTTGTGGTCTATAAATGAAATTTGCCTTGCCTAAAATGAACTAGCGATAAAAAAGACACTTATTAATCTTAACGTTAATCCCAACATTGACTAACACATTCTAATTAAAACGTGTTGCTAGAAGCGGGATTTGATCTCGGGTCTCTGGTGCAAGAGTCTTAGTTTCCATCACCGAGCCACAGAAGGGAGTTGAACTCAGAAGTCAGACGCTTTCTTAATAACTCAGAAGAGTATATAAACAAAAACAGCAACAGGGATGCAAAAATCCTTTTCCTTAACGAAAGCCACAAGACAGACAAATATTCAGTCCGACAAAAGATCCAAAAGGAGAAAAATAATCTCCAAAACAAAAACTCAGGAAAAAGACACACAAAAAAACGCAATAATAAACACAGGAAAACAATCCAAAAAGACTTCCAAAGTTTAGCACTTAGAGTTAGCGCAAACTTACTGAAGTAACTGGCTAGGAGCAACAATAACCAAAGAAACACAGGAAGAGATCCCCTTAAATACACAGCCCAGGACGAGGCCCATGTGAAAACAATGGCACTGATTACAAGAGCCACAGGTTTGACATGAGAGTACCACAGGGACCTCTAGAGGCCGGCATGCAACATTACTAAACAAAAACTGACACATGTATGTTAATATTAGTTAATGCACTGTAAACTTACATTTAACACAGGTTAATAAATGCTGTAAAAATATTGCTATTTTTATGTTAATGTTTACAGAATAAAATGTTGCCATTTTTGTTATGTTAGCACCAAAGAAATTAATAAATTTATTCATCAGTGATGCATTAAATGGATCAAAAGTAAATACATTTATAATGTTATAAAATATTTCTGATAAATTTGTTTCTGATCTTTCAAATAAATGCTGTTCTTTTGAACTTTCTATTCATCTGTGAATCCTGAAAAATAAAATGTATCACAGTTTCCACAAAAATATTGTGCAGCACAACTGTGTTCAACATTGATAATAATCAGAAATGTTTGTTGAGCAGTAAATCAGTATATTATTATGATTTCTGAAGATCATGTGACACTGAAGACTGGAGTAATGATGCTGAAAATACAGATTTGATCACAGAAATAAATTACAGTTTAACACATATTCACATAGAAAACAGCTGTAATAATATTTCACAATTTTTACTGTGTTTGATCAAATAAATGCAGCCATGGTGAGCAGAAGATATGGCTTTCAGAAACGTTAAAACAATCTGATTGACCTCAAACCTTTGAACCGTTTATGCTCTAGTTCTACATACTGTGCTGCTGTTTCTGCCAGGCCAATGTTTCATATAAATGTCTTGTCTCAGATGTTGTGCTGATGTCTTACCGTTGTCCGGAGTCTCCTGTGAAGCCGTGAGTTCGCTCCTCTTCTTGCGTATGTTCATGAGTTTGGCCTGTGAGATCTCTCTGACTATAGAGGACAGCTGCTCTTTAGAGCTCTGCGCCGGAGGACCGCTCTTCTCCTGTCCACACTCAGACTTGCTCAGGTGATGGTTCCCCACCTCACAACGCCAATATTCAATGATTAAACACTTGAAAACCCAATGCAAACATTTGTTATTATAATGTGTTTGTACTCACATCTCCATTCTGTCTTGTGTATTTGTATATCGGCGGTAGCGATGCAGCTTTAGACCTGAAACCACATTCGGTCACATTCTGTTTGGAAACATCCTCCATCTTTAGTGTAAATGCTGTCTTTCTCTTACCCGTTCACTCTCTTCATGCCGAGGGGCTTATTGAACAGCAGGTCACTGTATGGAAGCTTTTTGAATTTGTCTCTGCCAACAGCGACATAAAACTGTCCGTTTTCCAACTCCTTTCCATCCATAATGAGAGTCCCTTCAAAGGTGTACAGGCTGTAAGAGAAGATGTCAAAGGCATTAATTAGGTAAGTACAGCTCAGAAATGCTTCCTTTTCCCTAATGAGAAAAGGCCACTTAGCATCCAAATGACTTTTCATGAGCATTTCAGACTTTTACAGTGTGTCCTGGAGAACCACAATAATGAAAGTAAATCAAAATGATATATTTGTAAAAAATGACTGTTCTCGAGGCAGTCTCTCTAAAAAACTATACTGTTATAGGTGCACACATCACCTGCAGACATTAAGAGTTACACTCTGAGTTTAATGAGCAACTACCGGCATACAAAGACTTTTTTTTTCTGGATTTTAAAAAATGCTTTGAGCACAAATATGAACTCATTTCACTTCAATGTAATTGTCATTATGCAAATAACTTAATTAATTTCTTGTGCTTGCTTACCTCCGGACACCCCCGACGATTCGCAGGCCCATTTTCTCTGTGACCATCTCCAGAATCCGCTCAAACTGGCCAATCACACGGCTGGGAATCAGCAACCTCACCGCTGGGTTCAGGACGTCTCCATTTGCCACAAAACTGACACACACACACACACACACACACACACACACCCACACACACACACCTTGTTGGCAAATCAAATCTTCAAATCTTATATCACATTGGAAAGACATTTATTTTCCATAAAAATAAAGGAAATAATCAAAAAGTTGAAAATAAGTATCGGGTAGGGTTAGGGTAGGTGTATGGAGGGCTTTATTGTACCAATACAGGTGGCATGCACTTAATAATTTGAATTAACATTATAATTTACACTCAATATGGTATTATTGAGTACTGTTTTAAAATGTACTACAATACTATATATTGTAGTATTGTAGTACTATAAAATTCTGCTATTTTAACATAGCGTAAATAGACTCTATAGCTGTTTACACTTAATGTTAGATGAGCGTCCTGCTGAAACATAGGTGATGTTTTTGTGCTAACATTTTAAAAGCATAATTAAAGACCAGAAAACTTTAAACAAACATTCTATTAACAGTGCAAAAAAATAAAAATTGTTCATGATTGTGAAAGAACCTTGTCAGAATGTTAACCAAAATTGTGAGAACATTCCTTATAAACTTGAATTATACAAAGAAACAAAACGAATGAATGAATACGGTACATCTGTGCATAAATACAGAAACAGTGCTGCATGGTGCATTAACTTCTTAAAGTATACCTCAAGTCAAAATTGAAATACCATCAATAATTACTCCCAAGCATCCAAATGATTTGTCAAAGTCTATTTCGAGCACACAACGAGTATAAACCACAAGAAGAAAACGTGTAGGATGCTAGTGTTGGATAATGATATATAGTTTCTTAGTTTTAATTGGTCTTCATTTGCATTAACTGAGGTCTTTTAGTCTGGGTTGTTTTCAGTTATTGTATGAACAAATATGTATTTGTAGGGTGCCTACCATGCAACAATCACAAGCTTTGTCACTTTGGGTATAAAACAAAATCTGAGCATTCCAAATCTATTTTCTCTCAAAATACAAACAATAAATGTGGTTTTGACACTTTTTGATGTGGCATTTATAAGTCACAAACTTTCCAGTTTTTGTTTTTTGTATTGTTTTGTTAATTTTAGTTTTTTGTTTTCTCTCTTTTGAAGCCTGACCGCTGTGGTCACTGTGAGCGATCGCTGTGCAAAAAAGCAACAAGATTCCTCAAAAAATTTACAGAAAAAAGCATAATGGATTTGAAACTACAGGAGGAAGCATAAACAGCGGCAGAATTTTCATGTTTTGAATGAACTAACAAGCTTCTTAGTATCCCACAGAGATATTTGATTAAGTCTCATTGTGAAGAAGAAGGTCAGGATTATAAAATAAAGCAATAAACAGTACTCACAATATTGCACAGGGTTCTTTGATGGGCTTCAGGAATCTGGCAGATACAATCACACGACTCTGAGGAACAGGTTTCAGCTGCACACAGGAAAAATAAGGGGTGAGGATCGGCAGAGGATAAAATCTAGCAAAAACATAAACATAAAAACATTAACATAAATGTGTAGCACACAATACATTAACAGTTTTAATCTGCTCATGATAATCTGAATCCACCTTTATAATTATACAATGGGGGGGTAAATATTATTTGATCCCTGCTGATTTTGTACGTTTGCCCACTGACAAAGAAATGATCAGTCTATGATTTTAATGGTAGGTTTATTTGAACAGTGAGAGACAGACAAACAACAACAAAAAAATACAGAAAAACGCATTTCAAAAAAGTTATAAATTGATTTGCATTTTAATGATTCAAATAAGTATTTGATCCCCTATAAATCAGCAAGCTTTCTGGCTCCCAGGTGTGTTTTATACAGGTAAGGAGCAGAGATTAGGAGCTCTCTCTTAAAGGGAGTCTCAGTTTGTTACCTGAATAAAAGACATCTGTCCACAGAACCAATCAATCAATCAGATTCCAAACTCTCCACCATGACCAAGACCAAAGAGATGTCCAAGGATGTCAGGGACAAGATTGTAGAGCCACACAAGGCTGGAATAGGCTACAAAGACCATCAACTCCAGCTCTTTGGCATCAACTCAACTCGCCGTGTTTGGAGGAGGAGGAATGCTGCCTATGACCCCAAGAACACCGTCTCCACCGTCAAACATGGAGGTGGAAAGATTATGCATTGGGGATGTTTTTCTGCTAAGAGGACAGGACAACTTCACCGCATCAAAGGGACGATGGATGGGGCCGTGTACCATCAGGGCCAGGGCATTGAAGCCAGCCAGGGCATTGAAAATGGGTCGTGGATGGGTATTCCAGCATGACAATTACCCAAAACACACGGCCAAGGCAACAAAGGAGTGGCTCAAGAAGAAGCACATTAAGGACCTGGAGTGGCCTAGCCAGTCTCCAGACCTTAATCCCATAGAAGATCTGTGGAGGGAGCTGAAGGTTCGAGTTGCCAAACGTCAGCCTCGAAACCTTAATGACTTGGAGAGGATCTGCAAAGAAGAGTGGGACAAAATCCCTCCTGAGATGTGTGCAGACCTGGTGACCAACGTCACGAAACGTCTGACCTCTGTGATTGCCTACAAGGGTTTTGCCACCAAGTAATAAGTCTGATCATTTCTTTGTCAGTGGGCAAACGTACAAAATCAGCAGTGGAGCAAATATTTTTACCCCCCACTTTATATTATGATATATTATAATATATTTATGATATATACTGTGCACTTTCAAGTGTTTTTTTTTTTTTTAACACACTTAAGTACATTATAAAAGATTGCTCTTTGTATTAATGTCAAACTAAAAGTTTTTCTAGTACATTTTAAATCATTGTTTATTTTGTTTTTTCTTATATAATCTTAAACAACTTTTCTTAAAGAAGTACACATATTTTGATATGTTGACTAACATACTAAAGCACATGTAAAGTACTTGATGATTTTAATTGTAACTGCAGTGTGTTTTCAGTATTATGTTTATGGTTAATATATTTTAAATGCACTAAACTGCAACTTTGTTTTGTAAATGTGTAATTACAAATACATTTAAATACATGATAGAGATGTTTCAATGCATCCTAGCTCCACAACCGCTCTCCAATTCCAAATGCAAGTATGCTAAATAATTTATTAATTCTGAAAACACAATAAATAAGTGATTTTTAAGCTTTGATTTGAAAATAGAGAGAGATGACATAGTTTGGATCGATACTGGTAGGCTTTTCCATTGTTTAGGGCCTGCTATCGCAAAAGTTCAGTCCCCTCTATGTTTTATCTTAGACCTGTGGACAGAAAGTAATCCTAGATCCCCAGACCTAAGTGACCTATATGGATTTTGAGAATGTAGAATGACAGAAAGATAACCTGCTGTTAGGCCATTTGATGATTTAAAAACTAAAATTTTTAATTCAATTCTCAATTTAACCGGCAGCTAGCCCAAAGAAGTTAAAAATGGGTGTAATGTGATCAAATGTTTGATTACCGGTTAACAGACTAGCTGCAGCATTCTGAACCATTGCTAGCTCTGTCAGTTCATGAATGTTTACTACTAGCTGCTTCCTAGCCTGGCCATTAATCCCAAGAAATCCAAGGGTCCTCCAAAGCAGCTGCCCTGCGAAACCCCTGCAGCCATCCTACACCAGCAGATTACAAGTCTTCCATCCTTCCTGTAGGCACTCGAGAATCAACTCCTAATATTTCATAAGCTTACACTCAATGTGCTTCTTCTATCCTTTCTTATCAGGGTACTGTCAACTCAATAAGTACCACCTGCTTGGTAACCTTCGACCAGACCACAATATCAGGTCTGAGACTCATCTGGGTTATTTCCTCTGGGAATCTGAGCTGCTTCCTAAGGTCTGCCCACATCTCCCAGTCGTTTGCCGTAGACAGTACTCCTTTACTCTTTATTTCTGTTGCTGTGCTTTCCCCAGACTTAAGGAACTGAATTAAACTAGGTCCCTTACAAAGTTGTATTAGCTTCTTTCATGCCTGCTTCACCCCGGCAGCCATCTGAGTTCAAATTTGATCATGTCACCACCAAAATTTCCCATCCACCAAACTTGACCTGCATGAGGAGAGGACACACTGACGGTTAGCTGGCTTTCCACAGAGTGCGCATCTGGTGGTCTCTACCTACCATCATGTATGGATGTTTGATGGAGTAGGTAGAACATCATATATGGAACACAACAAAAACTTAATCAGGTAGTCACCCATGCTCCAGATGTCCTGTCAGGTCAGAAACCTCTCTCATACACTTTCCCACCTCAATTAGCTGTGCTGTGTATTCATGGCTGCCTTGACCTTCGTTCCCTTTCACCCTCACATCTTTCCTCTGTAGTGTCCTCCTCTCTTCCCTTACTTACCCATTTCTCATCTCTGGATGTGAACGCAGCCACTGACACTTTGTGCTCCGCTTTAACTTCTTGTCTAGACAAAATATCTCTTCTCTCCTCCAGGCCAGCATGTGATGCCCCTTCTATCCTGTGGGCTGTCTTGTTCCTGTTTGTTTAGCCCAGGAGGGCTCCTGATACCCCCTAGCTGCCCCATGGAAATGTTTTTTGGGGTGTGTGTCCTGAGAGCGCCCACCACCCGCGGGACGCGCCTTGCTGGAGAGGGGAGCTATGTCAGTCCTTTTTTCATGTGTGTCATGTATTCCTGCCTCATGTTTCCTTATTTGGTTTGTTTCCTGTTTCTTTGTTTAATGTGATTATTAGTTAATTCTGTTCCAGCTGTGGTTTAGTCATTAACCTGTGTATTTAAGTTCCTGCCTGTTCAGTTTCGTGTCGTCTGGTCTACTCGTTACTCGTTGTTCCTGTCTGTGTTTACCTTGCCTTGTCCTGCCCTGCCTTGTTTGGAGTCATTAAAGACTGTATTTTGAGTTTACATGCTCGTCTCATGATCCTGTATCATCCTTGCTGGGGATGTGGGGAACTGTGCCACAAATAAATAAATGTATGGGAAACACATCCCACAGCACAACAACCTGAGCCAAACTTCATTACTCATTACTGCTTTAACTGTGTTTGTAGCCGGCGCCACTAACCAGACCGATAAACAAACACAGACCGGAAGTTCTTCAGGCCATGCGCGCGCACCCGATGAAACAGTCTATAAACAAAAAGTGTATATTTTTAACACAGTTCATTGATGGAGCTGATGAGCTGGTGAGAGAGAGAGATGCAGAGCAAAGCGTGTGCAGAGCAGGGGATGTGAGGAACAGGATTAAGAACCGCTGTTTTAGAACATTGATTTTGAAAGTTGTGAATCCATTAGAATCGTTAGAAGACAGAATTCATATATGAATAGATTTTTTTGTGCACCACTATTTTTGACGGCATGGCAGTAACTCTTCCTCTTCTCTACAGCAGTGCAACATGGCCCCACCCCTATGCTGCATGGTCATGCTGGGTGGGGTTTATCTGGGTTTGTGACGTCACAAAGCCAGGAAGTAACTCATTGTAGTCCCTATACAAGCCGTTTTTGTAGGCATTAGCTGCCATAATTTTAAATGACGATTTCTTCGTTTACATTGAACTTTCAGCATCGTAACTTTGCAGGTATTGTTTTTGCTCAAACAGCAACATTACACACTAACGAACATTAAAAAGTGAAATAACAATCAACCATTCAGTTCCTTGAGTCTGGGGAAAGCACAACAACAGAAATAAAGAGTAAAGGAGTATTGTCTACGGCAAACGACTGGGAGATGCTGGCAGACCTTAGGAAGAGGAAATAACCCAGACGAGTCTCAGACCTGATATTGTCCTCTGGTCGAAGGTTACTGAGCAGGTGCTACTTATTGGGTTGACAGTACCCTGGGAAGAGAGGATAGGATAAGCACATGAGTGTAAGCTTAAGAAATATCAGGAGTTGATTCTCGAGTGCCTACAGGAAGGATGCAAGGCTTGTAATCTGCTGGTGTAGGATGGCTGCAAGGGTTTTGCAGGGCAGCTGCTTTGGAGGACCCTTGGACTTCTTGGGATCGATGACCAGGCTAGGAAGCGGCTGGTGGCAAACAAAACCAAACAGACAGAGCTAGCATCCTGGTGGGTATTGATAAAATGGAATGAGCAGTAGCAGAACCAACATACTTGAATTTGGATGTGGAAAGAGGGGGTGAAACTAGGATTCGGGGGCATAAATGGCTAAAACATCAAGGAAGGGCCCTAAACTCAAGCAAGTTGGAGGAAGATGTCTTGACACAGCTAGCACAGATGGTACAATACTTTGTATATTTAACCATATTTCAAAGACAATAGAAGCAATTATGAAATTACATATATAGATGTACTGAAGTCCTATCTAACTGGATAAAAAACAGTCTAAAGTTCAGCAAATAGCAATTAATATAAATGTAATCTATAATACATGTTCATTTAATTCCAAATGACATTTACAAAATCATTACATTCAGTCCAGAACAGTTTTTTTATTAGAATTTTTTTTTACTACAATTAATAAATGTCTTTTCAACAAATCAATAAATATGAAACAGCATTCCAGCCAGCAGAAAACATGCCTCGAGATGTGAAACGTGAGCTCCGCTCTGTCGCTCTCAGGGTCAGACGTGAGTTCGATTAACCAGTGTGTTTAAGCGAGTGCACTGCTCAGTTCAGCCCAAACACAGACACACAGCTGCTCTCATCTAGTGTTTCGGTGTCTCTCGGGCCCCTGCCGTATCCCCTGGTAACCCCGCGGGACGCCTGTGTGAAGAGCGGAGGGACAGTGCGTCTTTGGGATGCTGCCAAACCAAAGCAGCCGCTCTAATTGAGACAATCAGGAGCCAGTAGGAACAAAGTGTGGCCCTCGTCGTAAATATAATTACCTGTTCAATCTTGCCTAATGATGATTAAGAGATTGTTTCACCAATTACCACAGCAACAGCCCTTTAGCTCAGCGCAATAATAAAGTGGGATCTGACCAGGTGTGACGATACTCACTTTCTTTGCCTAAGAGAGTTCATAAAATTTTAAGACTGTCGTAAATAAGTCCATGTGCTGGTTTTCTTTCTTTTCATTCCTCTCTGCTTTAACTAGTCTTGAGTTCTGCGGGAGTATATGAAGTGTTATTCAGATGGTCTCCGGAGGCTTTGTTTGCACTCTGGGTCAGAGCCATTGACTTAAATATGCATCCAAGGAGGTGGATAATAATTCACAGGTTAATAATTAATTGCCAAAGGAGCCAACAACAAAGTGATTCTTTCCAGACGACAACGCAGACGGTGTGTCTAAACATGACACCTCGCTCAGGTAGTCTTTCTTGAACTTTCAAGCAGGTGTGATATGCTGAACTAGCACACTAATGCTCCAGGATTCCTTTAAATATATAACTTGTGTACTGAAAAACATGCTCTTAAAACACTGGCTTTGCTTGCCAGTGTCTAAACCTCCTGTGGTCGAGTGTCAGCCTTCAGTGCACTGGTTCAGAGCCCTGAGGGACGTGTGGATGAACACATGCACCCGACCGACTCCATTAACCTCCAAACTAGTGCAGTGATTGACTGCTTCACTCAGTGTATGTGATGTTCTTAGTTAATGTGATTAACAGTGTTTTATATAAGAGTTGAGCTTGCATTAGTTATACTGTATACACACATAGACAGATTTTAGACATTAATAAATATTTGTTCTTACCACTCCATTGGCCTGAAGCATTTTTTTCTTCCTGGTTCCTATCTGTAAATAACTAGAAAGTAAGCTGAATTACTTTTTTTTTTCTTTTTACAATGCAGAATTTGTGAAGATCTATGTGAAGTGGCCATAAAACAGTGACAGTCCTAGTCAAACGTTTCACTAAATTTAGTTAAAATTTGTGTTTGATCTAAAAGTTCACGCTTAAAGCAAGAGTTCAACAAAAAATTTAAATGTCTTGGAAAAAGTCCTCATTTTCAGGCCATCCAAGATTAGGATGAGATCCTCTGCAGTGAATGGGTGCCGTCAGAATGAGAGTCCAAACAGCTGATAAACACATCACAATAATCCACACCACTCCAGTCCATCAGTTAACATCTGGAGAAGACAAAAGCTGAAACTAATCCAGCATCAAGACGCTTTTAACTAAATTAATCCATAATAACGCTTCCTCCAGTGAAAAAGTCCATCTCCTGTTGTCTCTCACATCAAAATCCAGCCACATATTTGTTTAGAGCTGTTTTGGCTTGTAAACGCTGCTTAATCTGTGCAGATTTCTCTCCTGAATCAGACCTGACCACTTTTTCTCTGAAGGAAGCGTTATTATGGATTTATGGATTTATGGTATTTTAGACAGAAGCAACAGTTTGAAGTTTGGATTTGTTTCAGCTTTTATCTTCTCCAGATGTTAACTGATGGACTGGAGTGGTGTGGATTATTGTGATGTTTTTATCAGCTGTTTGGACTCTCATTCTGACGGCACCCATTCACTGCAGAGCATCCATTGCTGAGACACTGATGCAGAGACACATTTCAACAAACCTGATGAAGAAACAAACTCATCTACATCTTGGATGGCCTGTAGATGAGGACATTTTTTTAATCAAATTTTCATTTTTGGGTGAACTATTTACTATCTACTATTTTATATAGATAGATAGATAGATAGATAGATAGATAGATAGATAGATAGATAGATAGATAGATAGATAGATAGATAGATAGATGGATAGATGGATAGATAGATGGATGGATGGATGGATGGATGGATGGATGGAGGTGTCTTACTCTATCTTCTTGAACCTCTCTCGTCCAGCAGCCACATACTGCTCTCCGCTCCGCAGGTGCTCCAGAGACGGGACCCGGTGTCCGGCTTTGGGCGTGTAGATGTTGCGCACCGCGCCGAACGGAGCCCTCACGCCGCCAGTCACCTCCCGCAGAAGCGTGTCGAATGTCGAAACCCGCTTGGAGTTAATCACCAAACGCCTGGGCTCGTAATACGGATCCCCATTGCGATAGAAGTAGATATTTTTCACTTCAGGTTGAGACAGAAAGTTTGGCTTCTCCGCACTCATGGCCGGGAGAGGTGAAGTTAGAGATGGAGAGTCAGAGCGCAGCGCGGCTATATCTCCAGAGCAGAGCAGCGCATGTGATCCTCATGCTCCAAACGACACAGATACAGGTTCGATTAACAAATCAACATGATTTTAAACCAAACAAAAGTGGAAACGGTGGATTTTGCGCAAATAAAACGTTGCAGCGGGACGTTCATATAATGATAAAGAGAAAGATGCAGCGCACTGAAAGCGATGATCATGGGAAGTCTTGTGTTCCTCAAGCGGTTTCTATAGAGACATCACCATCTTAAAGCCCTCTGATACCACACTGCACTAACTCCAGAGACTCCGTGTGTATGGCAAGCCGCTTTAATGTTTAGCCTATAGACAATCTTCATATTTGTGTTCCTAGTATTTCAGAAGTTAGGATTTTTCCAAGCTTGATAACTTTATTTGACAGTAGTATTTATTCCTGTGAAAGTCCATGTCTGCAACGGAATTAGAAGAAAAAAATAAAAATAAAAATACATAAATAATAATAATAGTGAGATATAAACTCAGAATATTTTTCGCACTTCAAAGATTCAAAGTTTTTTTTTTTTTTTTTTTTTTTGCCACATAATTAAAAAAGTAATTTTTAATCTCAGAATTCAGATTTTTCTTCTTATAATTGAAAGTTTATATCTAGTTAAAAACTCCCAATTCCGAGTTAATATCTCGCTATTCTGATTTTATATCTCATAGTTGTTTATATACTTACATTTCTGAACTGTGAGAACTGAGAATTGCGATGAAAAAAGTATTTTAGATAAGAAGTCTCAATTACATCTATTTATTTATTTATATTTTTATTGTATTTTTATATTTATTCTGTGGCAGAAATGGGCTAAGCTTACGGAAATGCTCATGGAATATATGAGTTTTGATGTCTTTACTAGTACTTATTTAGATACTAGTAATGAGACACTAGTGTGTATTCTAATTGCTGCTAGTCACTACATACAAATGCATTTTACTTCTCAGATCAGCATAGGTGTTTTAACGTTCAGTTTTACTAGTAACTAGTAGTAAAGCACCAGTGTTGTGGTACTTGAGTCCAGATAAGTCTGCACTCACACTCAAGCCCACTTTGTTCAAGACCATGTTATTTGTTTATTTGATTGTTTGTTTATTTATTTATCATTCAAGAGAACTTGAGACAGAGTTGAGTGTCAGTCTGGTTTTGTCTGGACTTGAGGTCTACAACACTGATTGATACTACTGTATATAAAAAAAAGAAAAAAAAGAAAAGCAAGCCGGTTTTAATGTCCCAGTCTGACCAGATGAAAAGTGGTCAGACCCAAACTCTAAAACCAGCTAACAGCCTAACTCAGCCAGACTGGAGGACCACCTAAGATTATCAAACTAGCCTGTTAAATGCTCATTTGGTTATGTACTTTGTTAGAAGAATAAATACATGTATACTTACAGTGTAATTACTGGTCAAATATACTACTCACTTTTGGATGATTTACTGGTATTAGTACTCAAGCTTAGATATTACTAGACTTGCCATGCTGAGTATTTTCCACTATATGTTATTTTTACAGAAATGACCTTTTTAGTGCTTTCCAGCCAGACATTCATGTATGGCCCCTGTTGAAAGAGGATGTATACATCACCCAGTAGAGTAAACCTGAGTCTTCATTCAATCTAATTGGACACCAAGGACTTCATGTGAAAGTACAGCCCCTCTGTTGCTCTATAGTTATATAGTGGAGCAAAAAACATGTTTGTTTGGTGTGTCGCATAACAACTGTCTATTAAATGCCTTGACCATTTGCAAGATTAGTGGCAAGGGAAAGCAGCCCTGACAGTTTGGTTAATTAGCGCATCTCTGCACACAGCATTTTCACATTTTCATATGCCATTAAGCAGATGGCCTCATCCTGAGTGACGTACACAACATGTTTGACTCATTTTGGTGTTCCACCTCCAATTATTAAGAAGTCAGAAGTCAGAAAGAGCTTTATTACCAAGTATGTTTGCACAGGGAATTTGATAGTAAAGGAATAAAGCCTACACAAGTTTGAAACAACATGAGGACGAGTAAAGGATGGCAGAATAATAAAAAAAAAAAAAAAAAAAAAAAAAAATCACCAGTTTATTGATTTGGTTGAATCCATCATGAATCAAACTCATGACTCATTGGTTGCATTTTAATGGTATTGGTTTAATCATGAATGACTCAAAAATACTGGTTGGAAAAAAAACAAAAACAAAATGAAGATGACGAGAATCAGAATCAGAAAGTGCTTTATTGCCAAGTATGTTTGCGCATACAAGGAGTTAGTTTTAGTGTCACAAGCTTCCAGTACACGGAGACAACACCACACTGACAATAAAAAAATAGGTTGAGAATAAAAATCCACACATATGTAAATATAAATAGGCAAAAATAAAAAATAAATAAATAAATGTAAATAATAAAATAAATTGTATGTACAGTTGTGCTCTAGATGATAGAATGGAATAGAATAGAGTGAGATCCAGGGATGTACTAGGATGTAGGTGGTGACAAATAAATAGATGGTTATTGCACAATGGGGGGAACATTAAACTGTTCATAAGGTAGATTGCCTGGGGGAAGAAACTGTTCTTGTGCCTGGCTGTCCTGGTATTTGCGCCTCTGAAGCACCAGCCAGATGGCAAAAGATCAAAAAGGGGATGACTTGGATGTGAGGTATCCAGAGTGATTTTCTGAGCCCTTTCACTCTGGATGTATACAGTTCTTGGAGGGTGGGCAGGGGAGCACCAATAATCCTTTCAGCAGTCTGAACCGTTCTCTGTAGTTTTCTGATGTCAGATTTTGTAGCTGAACAAAACCAGACAGTTATTGAAGTGCACAGGACAGAGTCAATGATGGCTGAGTAGAACTGTTTTAGCAGCTCCTGTCAAGTCAAGTCAAGTCACCTTTATTTATATAGCGCTTTTAACAATGTAAATTGTGTCAAAGCAACTGCACAATATCAAAATCAAAATCCTCTGGCCAACAAACCAGCAGTTCAATTTAACTGCAGCAAAGTCAGATTGTAAGGTCTCAACTAGTTCCAGTGGTCATTTGGTAATTCTGTATGTTGTCTGAGCGTTGGCATCCTCTTAGGTCCTCTGAGGGGTTGACATTATCTTTTCTCAGGTGTTCGGTCATCTCAGATCATTTAGGGGTTGGATCCAGACTGAAGCTTCTGTCATTCCTAATTACCACGGGATGTTAATCCCGTGGCAGAAACAGAGACAAATAGAAACATAATTAGCGTAGCTGCTGTTCCATCTAAGCAAAAAAAAAAAAAAAAAAAAAAAAAATGATTTGTTCATCCCAAGCTAAAGAATAATAATAATGTACATTTGATCAGATATACTACAGTACAAGATTATAAAATGCATTATGTGAATGCTTGGCTAAAGAGATGTGTCTTTAATCTAGATTTAAACAGAGAGAGTGTGTCTGAACCCCGAACGTTATCAGGAAGGCTATTCCAGAGTTTGGGAGCCAAATGTGAAAAAGCTCTACCTCCTTTAGTGGACTTTGCTATCCTAGGCACTACCAAAAGTCCAGAGTTTTGCGACCTTAAGGAGCGGGTTGGATTGTAGCGTGGTAGAAGACAAGTTAGGTACGCAGGAGCTAAACCATTTAGGGCCTTATAGGCAAGTAATAATATTTTGTAAATGATACGGAACTGAATAGGTAGCCAGTGCAGAGACTGTAAAATTGGGGTAATATGATCATATTTTCTTGATCTGGTAAGAACTCTAGCCACTGCATTTTGGACTATCTGTAGCTTGTTTATTGAAGATGCAGGACAACCAGCTAGCAGTGCATTACAATAGTCCAGTCTAGAGGTCATGAATGCATGGACTAGCTTTTCTGCATCAGAAACAGGTAGCATGTTTCGAAGCTTGGCAATGTTTCTAAGATGGAAGAATGCTGTTTTTGTAACATGGGAAATATGATTTTCAAAGGACAAGTTGCTGTCTAATATAACACCCAGATTTTTGACTTTAGAGGATGTGACAGTGCATCCGTCTAGTTGTAAATTGTTATCCAAGAGATTCTGTGTATTGTTTTTTGGTCCAATAAGTAATATCTCTGTCTTATCTGAATTTAATAGGAGGAAATTATTGGTCATCCAATCTTTTAAATTTTTTACACAATCTATTACCTTAGTTTAGAAGTTTCACCTGGTTTTGTTGAGATATATAGTTGAGTATCATCAGCATAGCAATGAAAACTAATCCCCAATTTTCTAATAATATTACCAAGAGGCAACATGTATATTGAAAATAGAAGAGGACCTAGGACTGATCCTTGTGGTACTCCATACTTTACTGGTGATAATTGTGATGACTCTCCATTTAAATGAACAAAGTGGTAGCGATCGGACAGGTATGATTTAAACCACCTTAAAGCCTGCCCTTGAATACCAATATGGTTTTGTAGTCGATCTATGAGTATATCATGGTCTATAGTGTCAAACGCAGCACTAAGATCAAGTAATACTAGCAATGAGATGCAGCCTTGGTCTGAAGCAAGAAGCAAGTCATTTGTAATTTTAACAAGTGCAGTTTCTGTGCTATGGTGAGGCCTGAAACCTGACTGAAATTCTTCATAGAGATCATTTTTTTGCAAGAAGGAGCACAATTGAGCAGACACAACTTTTTCTAAAATTTTTGACATAAACGGAAGATTTGAAATGGGTCTGTAATTTGCCAGTTCATTAGAATCTAGTTGTGGTTTCTTAATAAGAGGCTTAATAACCGCCAGCTTGAATGGTTTTGGGACATGACCTAAGGCTAACGATGAGTTAATAATATTGAGAAGCGGTTCTTCTGCTACGGGCAACAACTCTTTCAGTAGTTTAGTGGGTATAGGATCTAATAAACACGTTGTTGGTTTAGATGCACTGATAAGTTTATTTAGCTCTTCCTGTCCTATAGTTGTAAAGCACTGCAGTTTTTCTTTGGGTGCGATGAATGAAGCTGAAATACTAGACGCAGTAGAATCTACATTTGTTATTGTATTTCTGATGTTATCTATTTTATCAGTAAAGAAATTCATAAAATCATTACTATTAAATTGTGAGGGAATATTTAGATCGGGCGGTGTCTGTTTATTTGTTAGTCTAGCCACTGTGCTAAATAAGAACCTTGGATTGTTTTGGTTATTATCTATGAGTTTGCGGATATGCTCTACCCTGGCAGCTTTTAGAGCCTGTCTATAGCTGGACATACTGTTTTTCCACACAATTCTAAAAACTTCCAAGTTAGTTTTTCTCCATTTGCGCTCAAGAATACGAGTTTCTTTCTTGAGAGAATGGGTATAACTGTTGTACCATGGCGCAGTACATTTTTCTCTAACCTTTTTCAATTTGAGGGGGGCAACAGCTTCTAATGTATTAGAGAAGATAGTGCCCATGTTGCTAGTCATTTCGTCTAGTTCATGTGTATTTATGGGTACACAGAGCAGTTGAGATAAATCAGGCAGGTTATTTGTGAATCTGTCTTTGGTGGCTGGAACAATAGTTCTGCCCAGACGATAACGCGGAGCCATATAATTAATATCAGTAATACGCAGCATGCACGATACAAGGAAATGATCAGTAACATCATCACTTTGAGGTATGATATCTATATCGGTAAGATCAAGTCCATGCGATATAATTAAATCTAGCGTATGATTGAAACGATGAGTGGGCCCGGTGACGTTTTGCTTGACTCCAAAAGAGTTTATTAGGTCAGTAAACGCAAGTCCTAGCACATCATTTGTATTATCAACGTGAATGTTAAAATCTCCGACAATTAGCAGTTTATCAACATTAACCAATAGATCTGAGAGGAAATCTGCAAATTCTTTTAGGAAATCTGTATATGGCCCAGGCGGTCTATACACAGTAGCCAGAGCAAGAGATAAGAGAGATTTATTTTGCATATCTAACAGTGTAACATTAAGCAGAATTATTTCGAATGACTTAAACCTCCTGTATCCTGTTTTCTGAGTAACATTGAGAATATCACTATATATTGTTGCCACACCGCCGCCACGACCAGTCTGATGGGGCTCATGTTTATAACAGTAGCTCGGTGGAGTAGACTCATTTAGACCAAAATATTCATTTGGTTTCAGCCAGGTTTCAGTCAGGCAGAGTACATCAAAATTATTATCTGTGATCATTTCATTTACAATAACTGCTTTGGGTGCGAGTGATCTAATATTTAGGAGCCCAAGCTTGATTGTTTTTGTTCATTTATTTTGTGTTTTTCTGGTTTAATCACGATCAGATTTTTTCTAGATCCTGCATTAAATTTATATTTTGACCTCGCTATTCGGGGGACAGACACAGTCTGTATAGATTGGACAACGCGGGTACTTCTATCATTTAAGTGGGTAGAACAAAAGTCATTTGAGAATTGACTTACTAGTCAGATGGAGCGTAGCGTTCTGGAGATGTTGTCCGACAGGAGTTCCGCTCCGACTCTGCTGGGGTGCAGGCCATCAGCACGGAAAAGCCTAGGACGCTCCCAGAAAAGATTCCAATTATTTACAAAGAGCAGTTTCTGTTCTTTACACCATGACAATAACCATTCGTTTAAAGCAAACAGTCTACTGAACCTTTCGTGTCCTCGTCGATACGTCGGAAGTGGACCTGACACGATGATCTTTGCCGCGGGCGATGTGCTGCGTACCGTCTCGATCAGGCTCCTGTAGTCCCTCTACAGTGTCTCCGTCTGCCGCAGCTTGATGTCGTTAGTCCCCACGTGCAGCACGACAGCCCCGATGCTCTCATCGCCCTTCAGGATCGCGGGTATCGGCGCAGAAACATCGAGAACACGAGCACCGGGGAAACAGTGTGTGTGCACTTTACCTTCAGCTAGCGTAGCACGGACGTGCCGGACGATGGAGCTTCCGACGATCACAGCGTCGCGTTCTGTCTCGCGGAGGGGAGCGAAGCGGTTCCGGGTGGAGATCTCGAAGACCGGAGGCGGCGAGGTTGTCCCCCAGGGCCTGGCTCGCGTCTTCCGCTGCTGTTGTTGCACCCAGGGTCCGTGGCGTCCCGGCGCCGGAGTGAAGGACATCTGTGAAGACCGCGTCCTGGGTGCACAGTGTCTGTATAGAGAAACGCACGGAGTAGAGGTGGTGGGAGTGTTAGCAGCGTGCTGTATACTTACCCCGGACTTGTGAGCTTCAGCCCGGGATGTTTCCAGCGCGGCTCTCCTCTCTCTCAGCTGGGCCTGCTTCTCCACCAGGTCGCGGATCTGCTTCTCCACGGCCTCCAGCTCCAGCTGCACCGAATGCAGCTCGAACGTGTCCTCACCTGCACTCAAAGGTAGACACAAATCCGCCATTTAAGCAAATAAGAGTGAGACAAAGGCAATGTGTGTGAATAGAGTATTAGCAGTGTAAGCTAGATTAGCGGCAGGCACGCTGCCTATGCTAACGGGCTATAAGCTAATAGCAAACACGAGAAATCAAAATAAAACTAGTGATAACAAGGCGCTCCGATTGTTTTTGTTTTAGAATGCTATTGTGGATATATTCACACGTTATAAAAACGAAAAAGATAGTGTATAAAATAGTTTTAAGATAAAAAAAAATAGACGATAAAGAATCAACTTGACAGAGCTCAAACTCAAAACACGTAGTCACAAATCAGCGCATGCGCAAAGTAGGAATTGTTTGTTTATTTTGTGTTATATCCTGTGGCATGCTGAATGTCCTCAGCTGGCAAAGGAAGTACAGCCTTTGTTGGGCCTTTTTTACAATGGAGTCGATGTGAGTGTCCCAATTCAGGTCCTGAGAGATAGTGGTTCCCAGGAATCTGAATGACTCCACTACAGTCACAGTGCTGTTCATGATGGTGAGTGGGGGGAGAGCAGGGGGGTTTCTCCTGAAGTCCATGATCATCTCCACAGTTTTGAGCGTGTTGAGCTCCAGGTTGTTAAGACTGCACCATACAGCCAGCTCCTTAACCTCCTGTCTGTAGGCAGATTCGTCACCGTCCTGAATGAGGCCGAAAAGTGTGGTGTCATCTGCAAACTTCAGGAGCTTGAGAGGGGTCTTTAGATGTCATTGGTGTACAGGGAGAAGAACAGTGGGGAGAGGATACAACCTTGAGGGGCACCAGTATTGGTGGAGTGGCTGTTTGACAGGGATTTCTCCAGTCTCACTAGCTACTGCCTATTTGTCAGAAAGCTGGTGATCCACAGACAGATAGATCCAGGGACAGAGAGCTGGGTTAGTTCGGTCGGAGTGTTGGTATGATGGTGTTGAAGCCTGAACTGAAGTCCATATAATATAAATACAAAAATAATAATCTTATTTTTTGTTTAGAATGAATCTGGAATCTGGAATTAAAATGGAACATAAAATGGCCTTTGACTATCACAGTTAATACTATTAACATTATATAGTCTGAGCAGCGATTCGTCTGATTCATGATTCACCACTTACATTTAATTTCAAAGAGGCCAAAATTAATAACTCCATTAGTCAATCCATTGCAGGAGAAACATACATCAATAGAGTGTTTTCACAAGTGTTAGTGAAATCCGGAGTATCATCAATCCGGAAGTTGGCCATATTGGCGGCACTGAACGTAAATAATGCCACTGAACCGAATGGAATTTTGCTGATTATTGCTGCTGAAAATAGTCAATTATTGTTGTGTTTTGGGTTGTACTAATCGGTCATACCGAGAAAACATTTGGAGTACGATAGACTGCCAAAAGTTACAACAAATCAAGGAGAAGAGTGCAAAAAACTATCCGAGGAAAGACGTAACATTTGCCAAGTAAGGTAACCCACAATTGGAATCTGTGCTCTGCATTTAACCTAAGTGCACAAACTTGAGTCAATAAAAACTGTTTAAATTCAATATTTTGATGTTTGTTAAAAACACTCAAAACCTATAAGGCTCTATGAAATACTACAACAGAAGCATTCTTATTATAAGTGTTTCAAATTTAATTGGCTACTTGTAGTACATTTCAAATATAAGCATGCAAACCCTATGTTTTATTACGGCTTGAGTCTTGAGGGTGTATTTGGCTATTTACATTTAACTTTATATATTATTAGGGCCTGTCTATTATGTAGCCTATCCATTTCTACAGAACAAAAATGTATTGTGCACATGCTTTATCAGCACTGTTGTATATATAAATGTACTGTATATATGTATACATTTATGAAAGCACAACTTTTGACCATTACGAACCTTACAAGAGAATAAATTCAGGGAAGAGGATTCAATGCAATTTCTAAAATCAGTGTGTGATGTGTGAATATTATCACAGCCTGAAAATCTTTAATCATATGGTTCCTGTGAGCAATTTTAGGATAGTATATAAAGTTCACACTTCAGTAGTCTTGCAGAGGAAATCATGGCTGCACTACAGCAGGTTTTTCAGTTGAGAGTGAAGCAAAGAGAAAGGAAAGACAGAGACAACCACGGAGTACACTGTTTACCATAAATGCCTTCATCTGGCAGCATCAAAATCCTCTGGATATGCTTGATGATATGGCTGTTATTGACAGATAAAATAGTCCAAAAATAGTCCAGAGAAATAGTTCAACTGCTCAGTGTCATTGGGCCTCAGCTGATATGTGCTACAAGGAGGAATTGTGCCTTGCCCCTTGATGTGCAACTCTTAGCTGCTCTGAAATATGATGCAACAGGCAGTTTCCTTCAGGTAATTGGTGATAGACTTGGACTAAGTAAAGCATCTGTGTTAAGAGCTGTACAAGCAGTTAACTATGCATTGCTTCCACTTCCACATCAAATTTCCAGCATCAAGACAGGCCATATCAGATACAGGAGTATTTTTTAACTCATTACCATATACCACAAGCCATTGGAGTGATTGATGGTACTTTAATCCCCATCAGTACACCATCTGTGGGTGGCCATATATACGCATGCCTCAAAGGTTATCGAGCAATCAACCGCCAGGTGATCTGTGATCATAAGTGTTTGATCACAGAGATTGTTGCACGGTGGCCTGGAAGCATGCATGACTCCTTTATCTTTAGCAACTCATCTGTGGATATCCACTGAGGCCATATCTGTTCACGCCTGTCGCTAATCCTGTCAATAACAGGAAAGCGGATTTCAATGAGACTCACTGTGTTGCCTGAAGTATTGTGGAGCGCACGTTACGGAGGTGGAAGCTACGCTTTCGGGCTATTCACAAGTCCAGTGGTGGTTTTCTCTTTGTGTCACAAAAGTGCTGTGCTGCAATAACAGTAACAGCTATGTTGCACAACATTGCAGTGCAGGCAAGAGTGCCCTTGGACATCAGGGAGGAAGACGAAGAGGTGGAGGAAGAGAATGAAGATGGCATGAGACCTCATGATGACCAACCAAGACATGTTCAATACATGGCTGGGTTTTGTACACGCCAGCAAGTCATTGATGCATTTTTTGAGTTCCTCCTTTATTTTTCTCGTCTTTAAAACACACTAGCCATTTACCTGTTAAATACAACATTTGTACTCTCCTTGAAATGTCATTTCTCATTTTGGTGCTTTTGTTTTTGACCACAGTTTTCCTCTGATCCATGAACACATGGAATGTAACTCATTTTATTTATTTAGTTAGTGCATCAGCTGGGACTCCAATCAGTGCTGCACAAAGATAAATGATGCTTAAGTCATTTAAAATGTGTTTACAGATAAATGTGACCCATTGACCTAATGATGAGTGTTCTTGCTAACAGGTCTGTAGGGGAACATATCCACCTCTCTAGTGCTCACTAAGCTCTACTGTCTTCCCTTGAGGCTGCTACTGTACTTGCTAAACGAACATCTTCATACAATGGCTTATGTTCTGCATTTATAAAGACATATTTCGTAACATCTTTCAGTTTTTTATAATCATTGTCTACATAATGTCTTAATGCTTTTTTTAGAACACTGTAAATTAAAATTTAGCAAGTGAACAAAGCACTGCAGTATCATCATTGACCACAAGATGATGCACTCTGTCAAACTACAGGGATGGGAACTGTCTGATAAATAAGGCAATTGAACACGATTTGAACTGAATACATGTTAAACTGATTAATAGTTGACTCATATTTGTTTTTAGATGCTTTGTGCAGATGAATATTAGAGAGGATGGGAAGAGCAGCAACCGATAAAACACTCATTATACAGACTGATGAATATTAAAGCTCATTACACCTGCATTATTAATCACCCGGAAACTATCATTCTGTCATCATTTACTCACACTCGTGTCGTTCCAAAGACTAAACTTCTTCTGTGGAACTCAAATGAAGATACTTTGAGAAATGTATCAGTGTTGTTTGTCCATACATTGGAAGCCAGTGGTCACCAAAACAATTTGGTCTTCAAAATACCTTCTTTTGTGATTTGACAAATGTCCACCCTATCTCTATAAAGAAACCTGTATATGTAAAGAACATCTTTGCATCTGAATTTGATCTTCAGTCCAGTCTAGTTTTGAATGGCCCTATTCTTCAATAACAGCCTTTTTGTGAAGCTGCATTATATTAGGACAGATTCATAAATCAGTCTGGTCAGAATGCACTGCTCAAACGGTTCAGATCAGGCTCAAATGCTTATGAAAACAAACTTGCTTGTGCTGCTGGTTTTTAATGTCAGGATTCAAAAGGACTTAATAAGCTTCAAACGAGAGTAAAGAGGAAACAGCAACAAGCAATGTGGTCAGTTTGCCATTTAAGAGTAATGAGTGCTAATGTGAAGCTGTGTGTGTTTATGAGTGAGAGGAACAGATGTAGGGGCTTTGCTCTTGTTTTTGTCCTTTGCAAATATGCTTTTAGATTCAACCGCTGCAACATGACATGGAATTACGGGTAATTGCTGTTGTTTATTGGCTGTAGTAATGGCTGCGTTTACACTGTGTCCTTGTGTAGCCCAAAGTGCTTCATAATTGGAGCTCTTTGACAACACGAGGGCTGAGACGACGCTATCCAAGCGGCACTGTCAGCACACAACTGCTCTCCATACTATACAACTCACAATCATCTCTACTCTTCACGACCGGCTTATGATTCCTCCAACACAAACCTTCTGAAAATATACTTTTTTGTATATAATGATGACTCGGTCACTGGATTTACCAGCGAAGAATACAATTAATTCAAATGAAACAAAAACAGTTACACAGATCTTGCACAGATCAGGAAAGCATAAGAGTATATGTTCCCCAGAGTATTAACTGCTGAGTTTACCTTTAGTCGTAGTACAGTCAGCAGACATCAACACTGTAGCAGCGTGGGGTGAGTTTGTGATGCACTCCACCTCACAATCACTATTACACAGATTCAGTCTCCAAATGACGTCATGAGTACAAGAGAGCAGACAAGTTTTCTACCGTGTTGTCCATCTTTTCCAGCATATGCTTGTGAAGAACATGTTGCCAGAGCAGATGCACTGCATTTGAGTGACGTCAGCTATATAAACCTGCGGCTTCTCCTCGCTCTGCAACTTCATAAAGAACATTAATATTCAATGACATCATAAATTCAGAACTGAAACTGTGTGATTCTCACTTGAATATTATCACAGATAAACTGAAGTGTCTTATAAAGTGATAACTCTAAGTTTTAGGAGTGTGTGTTTGTGTGTCTTCATTCACTATAAAACCCTTAATTCATCAAGATCGTTATCAATTCATAAATAACCCAGCAGGTTGTAAATATCGTTGGGAACAGATATGTCATTTGCATCATACAAAGTTGTTTAAATGAATTTAACAGCATAAGAAGATTTTGCAAACATAAACTAAAATATTACTGAGTTCATATAACGTTTTCCATTTAGTGCAATGGACTTTCAGTCATTTTTAATTTTTGAATGAATTTCTTGATTTAAATCAGTGGTGCATCAGTATTATGTACGGATCTGATGAATTCAGGGATGTTTTGTGATGTTAGTTGGTTTGTTTTTCTCTAAAACAGTTATGCTGTTTGATCAAATGACACAAATCAGACTGATAAGATTATCATTTCAGATGATGTTGAAAATATGAAAAGTATCTTCAGGTAAACAAACTGTCAGTCCCTCACTGACTTCAGCTCTTTATCGACATCCTGCTTATTTTCAAGTGATAATTTGAAATTCTAATAAATGTTTGTTTTATTATTTAAATGACTAAAGTTGAAATGCTGTAAGTATTTATAATAAGACTTGCTTCAGCCGTACAGTACTGAGGTCAGCGGGTGCTGTACGTGTGATGCTGTATTCCAGCTCTGGTGTTGATGTGCTCCAGATGGACACATTTGTGCCAATTTGTCTGCTAAGCGTCAGCAGCTGCTGATCAGCTTCAATCAATGACGGTTAGTGTGTCATTTGCACATCTAAATCAGCTCATTTATTTACCTAATATGAAGTTTTGCCTGTTTGACAGCTCTGAAGCGATCAGATTTGCCCATCTGTCCTCAGGTGTGCGTCTGCGCCGGGAAATCTTCCTCAGATTGAGGCTCTCGCACATAATCAGCAAGCAGGATTCAGGAACACACAAGTCATCTCGAGAAAGGCCGAAACAATTATTTACCTATAAGGTCACCGAGGCCTCTGCTTTTCCTTTATTAAGTGCTGGATGATTTGTTATGTAATAATCCGGCCTTTCCGTCTGATGGTTTATTGACTGCCAAAACGTCTCAGAAAAATTCAATTTTTCTATTTTATTGTGAGGTTTAGTGTTGATTATATCAGCATAATAAGTTGAGTGAAAACTTGATGTATAAACTTATTTAAATGTATGAATGTCACAGGTTCACCAGCTTCTGTCACAAGACCAGTCATAGGTGGCGTACGCTGATTTTAATCTAAATATACAGGCATGTAAACACCTTAATCGCAGTATGGCCGCTCTGACCAAAGTGTGCATGTGCTCATGATGTATAGGACACAGCTGATGAGCCCCAGAGACAGATCCCCAGTGAAGACCTTGTCTCCTAGACGGCCATCGGGACAAGACCACAGGAACCAGATGAGTCCTCTGCACAATCTGACTTTGTTGCAGCCTAGAATTAATCTGCTGGTTTCGTCTGGCCAGAGGAGAACGGCACACTATTTCCCTGTTAAATACTATAAAGCTGCTTTGACACAATCTGCATTGTAAAAAGTGCTATATAAATAATGATTACTTGACTTGACTTAGAGAGAAAACTACAAGAAAAAAAGACAGAATTACAGGAATGAATGTACTCCTCATTGAAATTATGGGGGTCATCCCAGGCCCAGTTTCTATAACAATAGACCTAAATTATATGAAGAAAATGCAAGATGGGTGAAAAAAAAAAATAATTGTCCAGAAGGAGTCACCATTCAAGAGTAAGAAGATCTGTGGAGTTCAATAATGCACACTACAAATGAGTCTAAAGAAGAAGAGTTAATGTCCGGTGAAGGTAAAAGCTGCATGTTTGTAGGAAACAAACACATCAATATGTTTTAACTTCAAACTGTTGCAAGCCAAAACAGTCCAAAACAGCTCTAAACAAATATGTGGCTGGATTTTGATGTGAGAGACAACAGGAGATAGACGTTTTCACTGGAGGAAGCGTTATTATGGATTATGGACTTGTATTTTAGCCGGAAACAGTTAAAAATACCTTAATGCTGGATTAGTTTCAGCTTTTGTCTTCTCCAGATGTTAACTGATGGACTGGAGTGGTGTGGATTATTGTGATGTTTTTATCAGCTGTTTGGACTCTCATTCTGACGGCACCCATTCACTGCAGAGCATCCATTGCTGAGACACTGATGCAGAGACACATTTCTACAAACCTGATGAAGAAACACACTCATCCTGATCTCGGATGACCCGAGAGTGCATTCACAGCACATTTTCCTATTTGGGGGAACTATTCCTTTAATATGGAGAGAGAACAAAACATTTTAGTTTGAACTTTGGGAGCAGTATTGAATATATTCTAGGTTCAATACATTATTGACAGCATCTGTGACATGCTGTTGATTATCATGAACAGAAACAAGCAAAAATCATGTTGAAAGTAATGATCTTTTAAGTCTATAGGACAAGACACAGAGTTTTCCTTTCAACTCCTGTCATGACCATGAAAAGCTGGTAAACCCGGTAACGTTTGCATGAAATTACTTCAGTGTCTGTTTGCATGTTTACAGACTGATTGAAATGATTTTCTGTGGTCATTCACACAGACACTGTTGGCATAACAGGTTCTGAATTTGTTATTTTGTTTCACAACATATGGCATATAGATTAGGAGACCAATGTGTTTGAGGTGTTTTATTTATTTTATTTTTTTACAGATAGCATTTCATGATAAACTAATTGGCATACATAGCAGGTTAATGAATGAAGAACAGCCTGAGCAGTGATACATTCATGCACCGTTCATCTACTCTGATATTCTTGAAAATATTTAAGATATGCTTATACTTTCTGACCCACACGATTTGAAGCAATAGTCCTGTGTAGACTGTTTATGGACTGTTTATGCAGTGGAATAAAATATCCTAAGCTGAATAAGTAGAGTAGAAACTGGACACTGGTTTTATCTTGTTTTGAGATACTGTAATATGACCACACCATTAAAATCAGCTCATCTCTTCCACAAATATTGACCTCAACAACATGCAAAGTGCATTAGTGTTATTTAAAAATATATAAATAAAATCATTTTTTTTTTCATAAACACTTTTTATTGACATTTCAGTAGTTGACCAATTTCAGCAGGCACTGAAATCATTAAATTTAAAGACCGCAAATATTTGTAATAAATTTTCATGTAAATAAAACTCTGATAGTCCATTAATACAGCTGTGGATGACAACATTCAGTGCGACAGAAATCCTATAAATGCTGCTGTGTTTTGTTGGTTTGGAAGGTAAACCACTGCATGGATTAAATACAAACAAAACAATCACTGCATGCTGTTTCCTACAGATTGATTTTCTGCAGTTCTGCAAACATGTAGTGACTAACAGTTGAACCTTCTTGGATGAGGAGATCTCTTCTGTTCGATACTGGAAGCAAGCATGGAAATGAAAGAGTTTTGTTGTGATCAATTGAACTTGTTAAGTCGTAAATGCATTTGCACTTCTCAAACACAGAGAGGATAGATTTATTCATTTATTTGTTTTTGCAATAGCACTATATAGACGTCTCTAAATGTAAGTGTTGCTAAAGATGTCTTTTGTACAGTTTTTGACACGTCAATCACATTTATCAATAAGGCTCAGTTGACCTCTGACCACAAACAAAATATATATAATAAATAAACAAACAAACAGTCAGTGGGGACAACATCAGCCATCATAACAGTCATCATATACTGAGAGTAAAACTGATACTGACAGAATGTCAACCACACTGTGATCGAAGTCACAAAACAGCCACATGTCTGATTATGCAAGAAAGAAACAACTAGTAATACGCTTCTGTCAGCGTTTCCCTCATGGATCGAGTCCATGGAGTGAGTGCCATCATCATCTTCATCGTCTTCATCATCACCTCAAACCACCAGCCAGTGATGAAGCTGTGAGAAACAAGTCATATTCATACAACGCTCTTCACAAACACAAGCTGAAAATATGCAAACAGCAGAAATCAAATCAGAAATCACTAAAGACTTCAACATTAGTGAAGCCAGAACAATCACACCATATCTGTGCTGAGGATCGACTGTGATAACGGTGCAGTAAAATGTCACGTTTAGCATAACTGAAAGTTCACCCATTAAATTTATGTAATCTTCCTTGTTCGGCCGTACACATGAAGCCACCCGTGATGCTCACCGTGAACTGCCGCACCTCTCCACGCTCCACCAGGTGATGCTCAGTCTCAGGAGTGATGGCGTACGCCAGTTTCTGCCGAGATAATCCAGCACCATATTCACACAGAATCACAGAAACAACCAGACAAACGCAGGGACATCACATGCATGCAGTATGATTTCTGTGCAGCGATGAATGTTTAACTCTTGTGCTGTACTGAAATATAGTCTTCCTGGACAAAAATGATGTGGAAACACAGCCTAATTATAAAGCATATATTAATGGCTTATTCTGCATGACCATAATTGAGATCCCTTAATCCTTAAACCCCATACCTAAACCTAATTTAACTACCTTACTGACGTTTAATAAGCAGCAGTTTAGGAGTTTGTTGAGGCAAAAGTCATAGTCAATAGTGAGAACTGGACCTTAAAATGAAGTGTGACCAAAATAGTTAGCAAATCTCTCATTATGTGATATTATCATTGGTCTGAGCTTATGCACTTCAGCTTTTGAGTGAACTTTGGCAAAATGATCCACAAATAATGCTTTTTTCACTCAAAAACAGATACATGATAAATCAGCTCCAAAACGAAAGACAAAACCTGTGCTTATTGCAAGAAAACAAGTTGACAAAAAGATTGAATTCAAGATTTGGTGACAATATAGCATGAGAAGAAATGTATAGACTATTTGTTTTTTTTGGCTGGTCAATTTTGACCAGGAAAACGACAAGTGTATCAAAATCCCCAAAACGTTATACCATGTGTGAACAAAGTCTGTAAATATTAGTCCAATGCAATGCAATATTATTGTTCAGTAATATTATTGATTCAACGACACCGACACTATTGGATGATAATTAAATTTGAACTGAATTGATCTGAATAATGATACTATTGTTTTCTGTATGCTTAAAGATGAACTGAATTTGTATCATAATTAATTAATTATTCTATATTCCACTTCATTACTCTGAAGCTGCTTCAAAACAGCTTTTGTATAAAGCGCTATAGAAGTAAATGTGGCTTGACTTAATTCATCTTGATAGTGTTTTGCATATTGACGAATATGAAATACTCACGTCACAAAAGCTTCCGGGCAGAGAGCAGAACTTGTAGATGGCGTAGAGCGGCACCATGATCATGGAGGAGATGGACAAACACCAGCCCACCATCGTGGCCCATGTGGGGAAATAATAAGAGCCGTACTTGGGAGGATTGAACGTCGCAAAACTCACAACAACCATGAACTGAGTGAAGGGGAGAGAAAACAGGCACGGGTTAATGGTATCTAACGGAGTTTGGTGATATGTGTGTTGTGTTGGACAGAGTGAACGCACCAGGAGGAAACACGGACTGACAAACTTCCAGCACAGTCTCCAGTAGAGGCCAGGTCTCTGTCCGATCATCTCCTGGATATCATCGCTGAAGCGATCCACACCTGAACACACACATGCTGGTCAGGATCGAGAAAATGCAGAGACATGTATTTGTCTTCTGCTTTTCAAAGTGTTCATGCCTTTGAATCCAAACTCTGAATGATATCTATTGATGTTGTTGGTGAATTCATACTGCAGCTCCTACCGCAAAAATCAAAGATGTTATTGCGGCTATCAGGATGTACCGTAACAGCAGATATGAATCATAAATTGCTTAACTAAATTGGAAACGGACTCTTTAAAATTACATTTGTTTTTCATCAAAATCTTTAATTGAAGACATCTTCTACATATCAGCCGATTTAACTAATTTCAAATATTTAAAAAGCAACAGGCATTATAATTGATTCATGTAACTAATATTTCAATTGTCCAACCACTGTTACTACAACTGTAACAGTTTGGAATGATGCGACCTCTGACCTGTCCTGTCTCAGAAGTCTAGGTCAGGGTCTGAGAGATTGTCTTAATGTTTTTGAAAGAAGTCTCTTCTGCTCATCAAAGCTGCATTTATTTAATCATAATAATAAAAAAAAAAAAAGTATATATATATTATTATAATTATTATTTTTTTTTAACTGTAGTGGCCGGTATAAATATTTATCACGTTATATAAAAACTGGCATGTAGATTTGTAGTAGCCACAGAGTTATGAAGGAAAACAGTCCCTTCTTCTTAAACGCACTTGACCAAACCACATATTTTAACATATGAATATGGTAATGCTGACAAAGGGACTGCATTACGCCGTGCTCCACATGAAACAATATCACTTTGAGTTTTGATGAAAATGACAGAATCCTTGGAAGCAAACGCCCTGGAGTCTTCCCTTTAGAGCAGATCTGTGTGACCGCAGGGTTTGATCGAGGCTTGACGTCTGATCGCAGCAGACAGCGAGAGCAGAGCTCAGGGCCAAAGGCGCAGGTGTTCAGCAGGTAATGCAGCCTCCAGAAAGGCCAGCGGAGCCCGGGGCCCGTGTGTCTCGCTCTGACCGACAGCAGAGCAGGTCAAACGATCTGACGGTCCTGAGCTCACCGAGTCACGCTGAAGATCAGGTCTTCAGGAATCGCTCGCTGCCTCGGGTCTGTTTGCAAAGTTCACATCCCTGCGACCGCATGCCAGATCGCTCAAGGCAAAAACATGGCTTTTCCAGGAGAAAGTCAACGCGTGAATTACACAGAAACATTTGAGGAGAATTTCTAACCGTAATGTTCAAGACTCATCTCATGTAGCCACAATAGCAGTGTTAGCCAAACCTCACCTATCTAAAAGACTTTTTAAACAAGACAGAACAAGTTGTTGTACTGTATACCAGTGAAATGTGAATATTTAATAAAGTGATAAATAATGGCTAAATACTGAAATGAAATTGAGCAGCGCACTGCTACTCGTTTCCACTTCAGACAGATGCAAAAGAGTGTTTTAGTGCCAAAAGTAAACATACGCGCTCAGACTAACCCACTGAAAAACTGAAAAAAATGATTTTATCAGGTAGAGACTTCTTGTGAACATGTATGATTTAAAAAAAAGTAAAGATGAAGGTCCACTCCTAAACGAACCATCACTGGGGGTGTAAGCAGAGGTATCACTTTATTCTGATAGTCCACTTTAGACATTCTACTAACAGTAAGTAACTTTGCAACTCCATGTCAACTAGCAGTCATTAGAGTATTAGTAGACTGTTAGATCAGAGTTAGTAGAATCAGATGACATGCTTGCAAAGTTACTTATAGTCAGTGTATTGTCCATCAAAATAAAGTGTTAACAGATATTCAGCAGACGGTCTACTAATACTCTAATGACTGCTAGTTCACATGGAGTTGACAAGTTACCTATAATCAGCAATGTCTAAAGGAGACCATAAAAATAAAATGTAATAATAATAATTATTATTATTATTATTTTTCATTGTCACTTTAATTTTAGTTAGTTTTAGTAATTTTGTTATTGTTGTTTTTTGTTGTTTGTATTATTATTATTATTAATAATAATACAGTTTGAGTTAAAAATAATACACTTTAGTTTGAAAATAATACACTTTAGTTTGAGTTATTTTATCACATCAAATTAAACTAATTGAAAATAAGAAACATTTGACAGGGTCAAAACTGACAATCTGGAGTTAGAATCGAATGTTAGATTGATAGGTGTTTGTGTGAAGAGCGTTCCTCGGCTGATATCCGAGCTCTGGGAGCCTAATGAGCACCAGCGGCCCCGGAGCACAGCCGTCTGATAGACCATCAGCCCCTAATGCCACATCAGCTTCAGCGCACATGCAGGAGCAGCGATCAGCCTCACCGTAGAACCAGGCGATGCCGATGGCCTCAATCAGCACTCCAAACAGAATCGATGTCCCGGCGGCAAAGTGGTCCAACAGCGTGAAGACGTAGATGCCACCCTGCAGAGAGACAGAGAGACGAGACCAGATCGAGATTCCACACGAGAGACTCTTCATAATCAGACGAGAAGCTCATTAGAGGAGCGTTTGTGTCTCACGTACGTTTGTGACACAGATGAGAGAGATGAGGAACGTGGAGACCACGATGAAGAGTGTGAAGAGCTCTCGATGTTTGTGCAGGAACTTGAATTCGTCGATGAGTCCCGTGATCACAGACTCCATCCCTCCCATCTGAAAAACAGCGTTCAGATGCAGCTACAGCGCTGGCGTTCATCAGGACTGAGCTTACAGCCACCATTTACAGCATTGACCCTCGTAAACACACACGGGTCCATTTTGACCCGGAAGAGATCCATACATTAAAAAAAAATAAAATAATAAAATAAAATGAAAAATTATTAGTTTTTAGTAAGGGAACAAACCTTTGAATGAAAGAACTGTTAAGAGATATAACCATTTGAATGAATGAATGAACAAACAATGTTTTATGTTCAGCTCATTTTGGACTCAGTATGCATGGAGTACCATTAGGCACCAACAAATACTTAGCTATACAAGTAAGTATTAAGTATATTAAGTAAGTATTAAGTATATAAATATATTCCCCACGTCTCACACACTTCTGGGCAAAATGTTTTTGATAAACATGAATTTGTCACCTATTGACGAACCACTCCAGCATGAAAAACTGATCACGTTTTTGGAAGTAAAAACAAATTAAAAAGCAAGTAAAATTAATTTATTTACTTTGAAAACTTTTCAGATTAATATTGATGTTGTTTTGATGTTGTTTTGTTAGAAAAAAATATGTACACTGTAAACAATTACCATGATTTTAACGGTAAAAGACTGTAAAAATGCTACATTAAAAACCTGTTAATTGGTTAATGCTAATTTTCCCTACTATATATGGTGAAAAACTGTAATGGACATTACATGTAATTTTACAGTAGTATACCATTTTTGGAAGTTAAAAAGAAAATGTTGCTACCTTTTTGTTTTTGTTTTTGTAACATTCTGGCAACCACAGCTGTTTTACTGTAAATGTTACGGGATTTCTTTTACAGTGTATGTTTCATATATTTGGATGGTTTTTGACCAATCATGAGTGATAAAGTCAAATAATTTAATTAAATTCTATTTATTCCAAAAGGGTTAATACTGGTAAAATGGTATGATCTTATACAATTCAAATATCATATATATATATGTTTTTTGTATCAATTCTTCAGGTCCAGACGGATCCAGAATGTGAAAATAGTCTAGTCTTTTTGAATGTATTTGGAGGGTTAATACTGTACTGACAAAGTCTTGTGTTCGAGATCAGATCAGACACGATCCTGAGACTCACAGCGCTGTCGATTCCCAGAGTCAGCAGCATGATGAAGAAGATCACAGCCCACACTGAGGAACCCGGCAGTGTAGCAATGGCTTCTGGGTAAATAATGAACACCAGACCAGGACCTGGAGAGACGCAAACAACAAAGATTCAACACCTCCACATACACCGATAATAACTCTGAAGATGCTGTATTAATCTAGAACTGATTAGAATATCACAATCATATCAATTCCAGTTATAAACCAACACTGTATATTTTTATATGCAATCACCAAAAAACATGCATAATACCCTTTTCATTTACACAACACACACATAATTTATACATCTATTATTACTTCATTTGTACTATTTTCCACGTGTTGGTTTAATAGTAAAGTGATGTAATAAAACAATTACAAACTCCATCAGGTGGAGAAATAAACACTGTTTCCCTTCATTATCTGAATTATCTTATGTATTTAAATAATAATAAAAAAAATATTTATAAAGAAATAATTTATGCTATTTTTCAAACCATTAGGGGTAGAAAGTTTTTGTGTGTGTTTTGTTTTTGTTAAGAAATGTTTATTTTTATTCATCAAGGATGGATTAAATTGATCAAACGTGACAAAAGTGAGTAAAGACATTTATAATGTGATTTCTGTTAATCCTGAAAATAAAATGCATCACAGTTTCCACAAAAATATTGTTCAGCACAACTGTGTTCAACATTGATAATAATCAGAGATGTTTGTTGAGCAGTAAATCAGTATATTATTATGATTTCTGAAGATCATGTGACACTGAAGACTGGAGTAATGATGCTGAAAATACAGCTGCAGATCACAGAAATACATTACAGTTTAACACATATTCACAGAGAAAACAGCTAGTTTATATTGTAATAATATTTCTTAATATTGCAGTTTTTAGACCAACTGTATTTTTAATCAATTGAAGAGACTTATTTTTGTCTATAAATTAATTCCAAGCATTCAGGCAGAACTCAGCAGATCAAACGGTTTTAAAGATCATAAGAAAACATAAATTAGTCTTTAATAATTTAGCATTACACTAATCAGTTGTTGTTGTTGTTGTTGTTTTATTACTTAATTATTGTGAAAACAACAAGCAATATTAATAACAAAACAGTAGCTAATGTTAGTTATCATGAACTATAACTATACTGCTGTTAATTGTTAATTCATGATTGTTTGTAATATATAAGCTAATGTTAATTGAAAGTTAAAATGTGTTAGTACATAATATGAATATTAATAAATGCTATATTATATGTTATTATGAGCTGCACGTTTTCAGGCGAATGACAGGCAAACAATAGAAACTCACTCACCGTCTGTGGCGACTTTATCTAGAGCGACGTTGTGTTTCTGTGACATGTAACCCAAGAAGGAGAATATGACGAACCCAGAGAAGAAGCTGGTCAGAGAGTTGATGGAGCTGGTGATGATGGCGTCTCTGTAACACAACATCACTCAGTTCAAACACGCAGATGCATCAAAGGGCTTTTAATTCAGCAGTGAAGTGTGACAAACGGTCTGTGTGTGTGTGTGAGTATGTGTGTGTGTGTGTGTGCGTGCTTGAGTGTGTGTGTGTGTGTGTGTGTGTGTGTGTGTGCGTGCTTGAGTGTGAGTGTGTGTGTGTGTGTGTGTGTGTGTGTATGCGTGTGTGTGTATGCATGCTTGAGTGTGTGTGTGTGTGTGTATGCGTGCTTGAGTGTGTGTGTGTGTGTGTGTGTGTGTGTGTGTGTGTCTGTGTGTGTGTGTGTGTATGCGTGCTTGAGTGTGTGTGTGTGTCTGTGTGTGTGTGTGTGTGTGTTCCTGGTATGTATCACAAGATGGAGACCAAATGTCCCCACAAGGATAGTAATACCAGTCAATTTTGACGTGTTTGAGGTCTGCAGGAGAAAACAAGCTTATAAATCATACACAATGAAGTTTTTTGAAAATACAGAATAAAAACCATTACGTCTATGGAGAGTCCCAACTAAAAATGGAAGCCATTGTGTGTGTGTGTGTGTGTGTGTATGCGTGCTTGAGTGTGTGTGTGTGTGTGTGAGTATGTGTTTATATGTGTGTGTGTGTGTGTTTGGGTTCTCGCCGCTCTGTACGACTCCTCTGCTCACCTGTAGCAGTTGTTGCTGAATTTGTTGTAGCTGGAGAAGGCGATTAGCACACCAAACCCCACTCCCAGAGAAAAGCAGATCTGCGTGGCGGCCTCGATCCAGACCTGCGACACAAACGGCCCCGGCCGGCCGCACAAAGGGGCCGCACAACAGCTATCATTAGAGATAATTGCAGGAAACTCATTCAGCAGAAAGATGAAAGACACTTGTGAATACAGGGTAATTTAGCAAATTGCTGCTGCACACATGTGTCTAATCTAATTCTGAAATTGCCGCTTTGAGGTCCCTTTGCCAAGTGGTGCTCTGAGAGAGAATCGCAGATCGTGGAAAAACTTACTTATGACTGATAGTAACTTCACCTGCCGCTGCGGCATGAGGACAAGAGTGACTCTTATGAGATTGATTCATAAACACACACACACACACACACACATGCGAGTCTGAATCTGTGCGACTGACCGATCAAAACTCTAATATAAATGTCACAGGCTCTCAAAGAGCGATAAACCTTCTGCTGCTCTTTAATGCAATTATACTGAATGTGCGTTTAAAGGAGAGCGTTACACATCTCAGCAGGTGTGTGTGTGTGTGTGTGTGTGTGAGAGAGAGAGAGATGACAGAAGTGTGTTACATCTGACAAAACCTTCCTTTGGGAACATACAAAAGCTTTGGCACACTTCAAAGCTAAAATGATTCAAATATAATGTTTTGGCTATTGAATATTGTTTTATTCCAAAACGTTGTCTTATTTTAGTAGTATGGTTAGGCTTTTGTTACAATTACTATTATTATTTTTCTATATAAAGTGAGATACAGTGCTGTTTATAATTTTGGAATTGGGAAGATTTTTTTTATGTTTTTGAAAGAAGGCTACATTTATTTGACAAAAAATACTGTAAAAACTGTGAAATATTATTCTAATGTAAAACAGCTGTTTTCTGTGTGAATATGTGTTAAACTGTAATTTATTTCTGTGATCTGCAGCTGTATTTTCAGCATCATTACTGCAGTCTTCAGTGTCACATGATCTTCAGAAATCATAATAATATACTGATTTACTGCTCATCAAACATTTCTCAGATTGTTGTTTAATGTCATTGTACTTTACATACAACAAAATTATAAATATACCAACGTATCCAGCTACAAATTATTTAAAAAATTAAAATAAAATTTTCACGTAAGGAAAAATAATATTAATAATAATTTTCACCGTGGTGAGTGAAATGAAGTGCTCAATGCTCAATATAACGGCACATGATGGATTCTTCTTACATGTCAAGAATGTATTTTCAGTTCAGTGTTCAGTATGGTTATAGCTTTAGGATAAAAACTATTCATGAATGTTGTGGTATGTGTTTTGATAGACCTGTACCGTTTCCCAGACGGCAACAGATCAAATAAGTGATGTGCGGGGTGATACGAGTCCTTCAAAATATAGAGCCTTTTCTGCAGACAGCGGGAGGCAAAGATGTCGTCCAGAGCAGGCAGCTGTTGATTTGTGATGTTCTGTGCAGTCTTGATAACTCTCTGCAAAGCCTTTTTATCAGCTGCAGAGCTGATTATTATTAATATTCTGATTATTATTGATGTTGAACACAGTTGTGCTGCTCAATATTTTTGTGGAAACTGTGATACATTTTATTTTCAGGATTCACAGATGAATAGAAAGTTAAAAACAACAGCATTTATTTGAAATAGAAATCTTTTGTGACGTTATAAATGTCTTTACTGTCACTTTTGATAGATTTAATGCATCCTTGCTGAATAAAAGTAAAGTATTAAACTCTTTCAAAAAACAAAACAACAACAATATACCAACCGTCTTATTTTTGAGCAGTAATGCAAACGTGTGTGTAAAGTTGTATTTGTGTTTAGTGTGCATGCATGTATGTGTTTAAGTGTTTGTATCTCTCTCTCTCTCTCTCTCTCTCTGTGTGTGTGTGTGTGTGTGTACCTGAGCGTCACACAGGCGCAGGAAGTCCACGCTCAGGTAGGCTTTAATGCCATCGATGGCTCCAGGCAGTGTGACGCCGCGCAGCAGCAGGACGGTGAGGACAACATAGGGCATCGTGGCTGTGATCCACACCACCTACACACACACACACACACACACACACACACACACACACACACACGCACGCGCACGCACACACACACACACACACATGGCATGAATGTCACTGTACAACATAAATGCATCTCATTTATATGATGCTTAAACTACCAAACAACTAAATATTCACTTATAATCCAAGAACGGAACAGCTGCATGACAGCTGTAAGTAGATTTGTGAAGAGCATATGAACGGTGTTGTGAAACGTTTGCAAGCACATCTAATCTATCAGAAACATTGACTGGTTGATGTTTGCTGGTCTCCTGGTCTGGCCAGTCTGGTTTGGTTTAGAGGGGCTTTGTGTGCTTACACACTAAACACCAGTCTGGATAGAGCAGAAGACCAGCAAACCACCGGAAGTTCATGTAAGATCTCGAACCTTCCCTGAGGTCTTGACTCCCTTCCACAGACTGAAGTAGAGCACCACGATGACCACGGCCAGGCAGGCGGTGAGCTGCCAGCGCGGCAGACCCAGGTCATCGATGCCGGTGCTCTCGTGGAGATGCAGCATGCCTCGCCTGCAGATCAACATCAACACATGATCGTACTCCACAGCCACGGCTTCAGGGGCCAGTTGCATGAACTTGTTAAGACTGTGTCTTAAGAACTAGTTTGACCAACTACAGTTTTTTTTTTCAACTGCACACATTTTCAAAACTTTGCCTCTTTTTTTATTTTTACTTTACACACAAATCCAAGAATTGCACACAAAATGCCAAATGCCTCACATCTCTTGCAAAATGAAGCACTGCATCACAAACACATCTCAAAGGCAAACATTTTGCAAACACCTTTGCCATAATGTTAATTCCTGTTAGATTTGTGTGTGCTACATAGAGAACTGTGCTGTGTTTTGCAAAAAGTGTTTTGTGAAATTTAAAACTGAGTCAAAGTCCGAGAATTAGTGTCTGGTTTAGCAGATTTGGTGTGTGCTTCTGCTGTTTGAGTGACAGCTTTCAGAAACTGTGTGACACGTAAAGATTCTGTGTGTAAAGTTTTGAAAAAAAAAATTGCCAAGTGGTAATCAGTCTTACTTTTACAAGACAAATATGACCAATCTACCTTTTCATAGTTGAATTTAAAAAAGTATGACTGGTCTTGAAGAAAAAATAAATAAATTAGATGACTTTTTAAGACTAGCCTAAACAGTTTCTGCAGCCGGCCCCAGGTCAGTGTTTGTGAAGGACATGAGTACGTACTCGAAGTACTCGAGCGCCGGCGTGGACTTGTGTGTGTCGTTGAGCAGCGTGGCGTTGAGGTCGGAGCAGTTGGGACTGTTCCAGGTGTTGTTGCAGTTGATCCAGGGCAGCTCCGCGGAGAAGGAGGAGAACAGGTAGAAGAGAGCCCAGGCGATGATCACGTTATAGTAGAAGCCCACGTACAGCGAGATCAGGATCACCGTGAAGCCCACGCCTGAGCAAAACCAGCAGAAACATGAAGATACTGCTGCTGGAAACACCATCAGCTGCTCACCGGCTTATGTTCTGGATGATGCTGTGCTGGTTAACTGACTAGTTTAACAAACACCTCTTTCTTGGTCAGTCTCACCATACAGACCGTGCTGGTCAGTCAGCCTATGGTAGACCACCAGCACCAAACCAGCACTAACCAGGTCTCAGACCATCTTTTCAACAGGGATTTATATTTCAATTCATTACATAAAATATAATATAAAAAAGAATATACTATTCAGATGAGGGAATCCATAAACTGCACTGAGGAAAAAATGGTGTAGGATTTACTTTGAAACAATTTTCTCTCAGAAATTGCTAGTAAATTTCACAAATAATACAAAAAAGTAGCACACTGAAACATGACATTTTGAAGTAGAAAAACTGAAATAGTATTTTACTCCAATAATCATTCATGTATGAATTCATGCATTTATGTATTTATTTATTTATGTATTTATTTATGTATTGCCTACATTTAAAAGGACACAAATGAAATTAGCATTTATCTTATCAAATTTATTTTAATATCATTATTAATTTCATTTAAATTAAAGTGAACCTTATTTTTAAATGATTGTTTCATTAAGTTTTATTTAGCAAAAAATGTTCGTGAAGAACCCTGTTAGAGCATGGAAGTGGCATCACGTTCATTCTTTGTACGGAAAGATAAAATACACTTTTACAATAATTTTTTACAAGCATTGTCATGATTGCATTCACAACTATTATTAATAACCATATCAATAACTTATAATGATAAATACATAATAACTGAAATAATCCCAAATTAGCTACTACCTGCTGAATCAAAGCATCATTTAAATTTCCAACCCTGGCCTCTTGTTTTTTTTATGTGTTTAATTCTGAAGCACAAACCATGTCCTGAAGTCAGTTAACAGGATTAAAAATAAAATTTTAATTTTAATTAGCATTTTACTCATTAGCTCTTTTAATATTAATCTTGACCTAGTGAAACTGATGATCAGCATTTCCTCTTCTTAAAAAGTATTTTTAAGTTATTTTCACTACAGCTTTACTCCTGAAGACGTTCCTGCAGCACATCAGTCAGTCAAGACGACAGAAAGAGTCACAGCCAGTGAACCACACTGAGAGCTAGTCTGAGTTTCCAGAGTTAGTTCTCATAAACACCCCGTGGCTCGTCTAACGGAGCTCTTTGTCTGAAAGCAAACAGCAGGATTCTCCCGTCATACATCAGCAGCACATGTGTGATTCCCGGCCCTCTCAGGCCATCGATCCTGAGGAAGGAAACATGTTGATCAGCGCTAATTACAGTAATCTCTCCTCGAGTGCCAGGCTCACAGAGAGCCAAGCTTGTGATTAAAATGTCTGTCTCCGTCTCTCTCTCTCCGTGAGATGCTTGACAGCCGTTACGGACATGCAAAACAGGCTTCTTTAGGAAACAGATGATGCTTTTTCAGCCCTGAAGCGTGTTCACAATCTAGCTCTACACCAGGTTTAGATATGCAGTATCCGCTGAGGAGCATTCACAGAGATGGACTGATATCACCTTCAGAAGATTTTCCCATTTTCCCTCTTAACATGCATCAACAACACTACCAAACCAGCACCAGAACAGCTGATAGATCCACAAATCTATAGACGAGCAGGTCTGATTATTTGGAGAACAATAAAGTCCCAATTATCATTGGTTCTTCTACCATATCAGAAAGCCTTTTTTATTGTTTATATTTAATCTGCTATACCACATAAAAAGATATACTGTTTTATTTATATTTTTATATTTATATTTTATTTTAGTTTTATTTATTTTAGTACAGCAAGTTAGACTAAATGGAACACAGAAGTTCTGCTTAGCTGCATTTATATACATATATAAATAATAGTGAAATAAATAATAATACATATATATATATTTTTTTTTATTATTATTATTATTATTTATTTATTTGACTTAAAGTTTATTGAATTTTAAAGGGATAGTTCTTCCAAAAATGAAATGTACTTATTGTCAAGTTGTTCCTGTATGAGTTTCTTTCTAAAGTTGAACACATAGAGTTTGAAGAATGTTGTAACCAAACAGTTGCTGTTAGCCATTGACTTTCACAGTATAGGGGAAACATACTATGGACCTCAAAGCTACCAGCAGCTGTTCGTTTACCAGCATTCTTTAAATGTTCTTCTTTTGTGTTCGACAGAAGACAGAAACTCATACAGCTTTGGAATGACTTAAGGGTGAATAAATGATGACAGAATTTCCATTTTTGGATGAACTATCCCTTTACATAACAGTTTTAAATGGTTTTATAGTGGACTATAATCACCCTGGTCCAAGCTGGTAATGTACACTACACGATTAATGAAATTAATTAATCTGAAATGTGAAGAAGCTTTCTGCACAGTGGTGGCCACTAGCGGAGTGAACTGTGAACAGCACTGAGGTATAGCTAAGAGTGGTCCAAACCAACCTTACGAAAGCATGACTTACAGCAGGTATACTTAACTAAGAACGACGTAGCGTTAAGAAGGTTTCAGGAAACGCAGCCCTGTTCTTTACAGAAAGCGTCTCATATCCCATTATAAAGGCTAGTTTATTGAGGAGCAGTGAAGAACTAAAGGTCACGGTGCCTCGGTATCTTCCGTATGCTGGTGTCATGATGCAATACCAGTGAAGTGACACAAAATTTGCCATCCACCAACAACTGAGGCCTGGCAGGCAAATTTCATACTAAAAGCCAATTTTTCTGTCTTCCATTTGACTGCAGATGACTTGAGCTGGAGATAAACAGCACCTGTCCACCGTTTGCCATGATGAGTTTGTTTCGGGAACACAAACCCCTTCTGCCTCAAGAGCCAGTGAACATCTGATCATAACAGCGCTGTCATCTTAAGACTTACACAGGCCAGAGGATCATAGTACATCACACACTAAAGGAAACTTTCTGAAGGTCACGTACCTTTGAAGATGGGGCAGATCTTCCAGACTCCTGCTGCTCCTTCACGGTTGTACTGACCCAGAGCTAACTCCATATAGAAGAGCGGCATCCCAGCGATCACCATGAAGAAGAGGTACGGCACCAGGAACGCACCTGACACAGCCGCACAAACATACTCAGATATACATGTTAGAGTGAGAGTACGATGATAAAAGCTGATATAACACCAGTGGAGGTCTGGGAATCATGCCATGATGAGAAATGAACCCTCGCTTCTTCTCTAGATTCACTCTAAACAGAGCAGCATTTGAGAGGAGCACTGCTCTCTTCTCTGACTGCTATAACTCAGCAAAAATAATCTAATTAACAACTAAAAGGTTAGTTTTGCAATATAATATAACTAAAGCTTTAGTTTTGTAAAACAAAAATATATAATAATAAATATAACTAAAATGTTAGTTTTGTAAAGAAATTAGATGTCTTCAAAACTAATTTTTAACATTTAAGCAAAAGCGAAAACTTTTTAGATGAACAATAATCAGGATTTAAAGTATGGCAAATAGTTTAGTGTTATTTTAGTATCATTAAGATACTATTATAGTTTTTATTAATATTTTGAATTGTGAAATTTAAATTTATTTATTTTGTCTATATAGTTTGTATACATTTTAATTTTAATCTTAGTTAATTTAGTATATCAAGTTAAACTAAATGAAAATGAGAACTAAACTAACTAAACTTAAGAAGAAAAAAATTGTGATTTTTTTAAAGCTTTTTAAATGTATTATTATTGTTATTATTATAGTTAAATATAATAACCCTGGTCCAAACTGGTGATGTGCATTGAGTTCACATTATTGGTTCGTCAAGGTTTTACAGGCTCTATATCGTTAAGCTTTTACATTTTAAATCAACATCTCTCTTGATTTCTCAGACCGTCTAATAAAGCTGTAAATGGCAGATTTCCACAGAAAATCTATATTCTTCTAAAAGTTTAATCAATCTCAAGCACATCTCAGACTTGTCCGTCTCTCACCTCCACCGTTTTTATAGCACAGGTAAGGAAACCTCCAGACGTTGGCGAGATCCACGGCGAAGCCGATGACGGACAGGAGGAAGTCGATCTTCTTGCCCCAGGTCTCGCGCTCCTCTCCGGAGGGGTGCGTCTGACCGCTGGGACTGACCAGGGCCGAGGAGGTGAACTGCACCCCATTCTGTTCCTTCACCAGGATCAGTTCCACCTCTTTGGGGCCGGCGGTGCCGGAGGGTTTGACGGGGGCAATGGCTGAGGACATGTGTGTGACCGGGAGTCTGCCTCTTAGCATGGGTCGCCGGCAGGCCGTGGAGGACGAGAGAGCGGCTCAGATGCAGAAGCCTCTCTGACGGGATGAGGCGAGCCGAGATGGACGTGAGGAGGAAAGAGACGGAGGGAGGAGCAAATCAGCCATGTTGATCAGACATCCAGACCTGACGGAGCTCGCTAAAACTCTGAACTAGACCGAGCTATTCCACAGCCAGCAAATACAGCACATGTAGAGCCATGTAGAGTCTCTTCTACAATGAGAGTCATTTTAAAATGCGTCTCCTTACAGTTTTTCTGTTTACAAATAATGTTCATGCACTGACACAAAATAGTGAAGAAACTGCTTTTAATTAAAAAAACTGCTAGTAAATTTCACAAATGGCATGAATTAAATATGAATTTTGGAAGTAAAAAGAGTGAAATCGTATTTTCTTGTAAAACATAATCCAATTATCTCTCTTTCTTTAACAGTGTTTTATTTGTATTGATGTTTTATTGCTAAATAAAGACCAAAATGTGGTTGAATTAACTGATATATATATAACTGATATTATTGTAGTACAGGGAAAATACTATTTGAGTCTTTCTACTTCACAAATTTCACATTTAATTCAATGTTTCACTTGTTGTTTCCTTGTAATTATCTGTGAAATTTACTTGCAGTTTCTAGGTGAAAATTTGTTCACCACATTTTGTTTTTCAGTGTATATAATGAATTCAACAAAATGGTAAATACATCTGACCACAATTAAGCTGCAAATATTGAAATGAAAAAGAAAAGCACAAGAATCATATAGTTTGAATCTAATTTCTGACAAACTCAACTGCAGCCCAAACAAGAGCACAAAACCTGAGCTGTTTGCCTCACAGAAAAGCAGCACCTGTTGAGTTTCTGAGATCTGAACTATCTCTCCAAATAGCAATCATGCCACACAAACATTGTAAAAGCATAGTTAAATTCTACCTTTAGTGTGGGGTACAGCACTTATCCAAACAGCCTCTTACTTCTCCATGCGCTGATGATCCTCGTCAGCGTGTGCAATAATTACGGCCATTCTTTGCGAATGCAGACGTGAATGATGAGAGTGGACAGTCTTTCTCCCACACAGGTAGAAGCAGACACTCTTCCACTGACCACAGCAGATGGAATATGAAGGATGAGCACCTTCCCATGTCTCCTCCTCCTCCTCCCACTCTCTGACACCTCCTCATCTGCTCCTTCATTTCAATAAATCTCCTCAAATCCAGAGCAGAAGCAACACCAGGAGACAATGAGGCTGCTTTCAGAGATTATCCTGCATTGCATTTATTCCCCTTTTTAAAACAGTCAATTTTTTTCTTGTTTTACGCATAAACTCAAAACATAAACAGTTTAACAGTGAAATAAAACAGTTAGATTTATGCTTAAACAAGAAAACAAAACCAAACATATCTCATTTTAATTTCTCAGTGGTTGGTCTTTGCTAAGGACACCTGATAAAGTTCTCGTTTTGGATCTAGAGCAAAAAAAATAAAATAAATGAAATAAAATAAATAAAAACTAGATCGTTAGAGTATATTTTACAAGATAATACTATCTCAGTCTTTCTGCTTCCAAATCTCATATTTCAGTGTGCTACCTGCTGTTTCTCTATAATTGTTTGTGAAGTTTACTAGCAATTTCTGAGTGAAAGTCATTTCAAGTAAATTCTACACCAGTAGTTTTTTTCACTGTATGAAATAAATTTGGAAAGTAGCAAGAAAATGTTTGTACTGAGATCGTCTGATTGCAGACCATGTGAGAATACAGAGGAGAAACGTCTGCTTTCCATTAACACTCAGGGAGAAACCACTGAGACACTGAGGAGATCTCAATGGCCCACAGCACTGCTCAATGAAGGAAGTGAACGTGTGCGGTTTTAGGGAAACGTGTGGCGTGATTGTGGGGATATGATGATATTTCAGTGTGTTAATCTTGGCCTGAGGCTGAGCATTAATCATCTGAAGACGGCATCTGTTGAAGTAAGACAGCAGTTTGGCTCCAGCACAGCAAATACCAGATCAAACGGAAGTTATCATCTTACCCTTTCACACATATCACAGATCCACAGCCAAACAACAAGACCTGTGTTGATGATGAGAACACAAACCTTCATCTGACTCTGCCAAACCAAAACACTTCAACAGACAGTAAAGAAGATCAGAATTCACCACTGTTTACAGAACATACAGCAGTTTCCATGAGAGGGTAAACCATCCGGTTACTAATGTAACCTCGGTTCCATGAGATAATAGGAATGAGCATTGCATAAACACGTTTATGGGGAAACTCCTGTAACTCTGAATGCTGAAGCCTTATTTTCTCACATTTGTGTAGCTGCAAAAACATATGGCATTTCAGCCTGCCAAAACAGGTGGAGCTAAATGCTTATATAAAAGTCAGCACTGAATGCAATTTCAACACTTGCGCAACACTTGTTCCTGTTATCTCAGGTAACCGAGGTTACATTAGTAACTGGAGAGTTCCCTTTTGAAAATGGTCTCTCACTTTGAGTAAACACGCTTACGGGGAATGAGTCCAAAAGCGCTGTGCAATAAATAAGTAATGAACAAAAGAAAAAAATGCACTCTGCAAGCCCAGCCCCAGAACTCCCAGGGTCTACATAACAAAGACCTTTTCCAATCATATAGGGGATCAGGGTGATCAGATAGACAAGATCCATGCCTGAAGGCCAAGGAAATCCCAGTTATAAAACGTAGGGAAGGTAGACAGTAAAGACCAGCCGGCTGCCAAACAGATATCTCTGATCGGGACTCCTCTGGAGTGCTGCTCTGATTGCCTAAAGTGGCTAGGGCACTCTATGTCAACTTTAAGAGCCCTAACCAGGCAGTGTGCAGTAGGACCCTTCTTGTCCTCTGAGTTAGGAAGAGCTAGAAGGGTGATAATCTGTGGTCACCTTGGGCATATAGCTGTGTCTTGGTTTGAGGACAACTTTACAGTCATTAAGCCCACTCAAGGCAAGACGCGCTGAGTGAAAGTGGTTGCAGATTGCCCACTCGCTTGACTAATGCTAAAGCCAATAAGAGGGCGGTCTTAAGCGACAGAGGCTATAACTCGACCGACTGGAGCGGCTCAAAGGGAGGACCTCGAAGGGCCCTGAGGACTGTGGATAAGTCCCGGGTCGGCACAGTATGAGGATGAGGCAGATTCAATCTCTGAGCTCCCCTCGTTAACTTAACAACAAGGTCATTATTGCAGACTGACTGGCCAGCTAGCCACAAGAGTGTGATTCGCTGCAATAGCAGCCATATATACTTTGAGCATGGAAGAGCTGTGCCCCTTATCCAGCAGCTCTCGCCAAAAGGTTAGAATGGATGACACATCACATGAGAACGGGTCCTCATTTTGGACTGCACACCAGTCAGAAAACACAGACCACGTAAGGGCATAGAGGTGTCTCGTAGACAGGGCTCTAGCCTCCAAAATGGTGTTAGTTACCCTCATGGGGAGCTGTCAAGACTCCCATTGAGGGACCAAACATGAAGGCTCCACAGCTCGGGCTGGGGCTGCCAAATCATGCCTCTTGCTTGGAAGAGGAGATCTGAGGGAGCAGCGCAATCGGAGGGAAGGCATGTAGACAAGCACTTGACAAATAGTGGGCCACAGCATCTCGCACTTTTGAGAAATAAGTTGGGCAGTGAAAGTTGTCTTCTTAGGCAAAGAGGCCCACCTCTGCCCTCCCGTAGACAGGCAAGGGGCCTTCCAAGGAGCTACAGCTCTGATGCAGCGGTGGGTCACCTTGAAGTGAAGGAATCCCAGGCACCAAGTGCAGGATGGTACATGGGGATTGAGCCAGAATTGGAGGGGCCGCATGTGAAGCAGACCCAGAGGAATCACAGAGGAGGCAGCCGACATAAGGCTGAGCATCCTCTGGAAAACTTTGAGGGGATGAGAAGCCCCCAATGTGAACAATGCTGCTAGCCTCTGAATTGTTAGTAAGCATCCCATCATGAGCCAGGTCTGCATCTTGGCTGAACTGATAACTGTCTCATCCTGGCTGGGAGACAGAATGCACTTGCCTAAATTAATTTCGAGCCTAAGGCACACTAGGTGACTGAGCAGCAGTGATCTGTGAGCAGGAATTTCCTAATCCGATCTGGTTTACACAAGCCAATTGTCAAGGTCATTCATAATGTGGATTCCAATCTGTCTCAGAGGGGAAAGAGCCACAGCCACGCACTTTGTAAAAGTGAATGGAGCCAGAGACAGTCTGAAAGGCAAGACTGTATATTGATAAGCCACCCCCTCAAACGCAAATCTCTAGAACGGTCTGTGATGAGGGGCTATTTCAGGCATTGGCAAACTCAGTCCTGGAGGGCCGGTGTCCCTGCAGAGTTTAGCTCTAACCCTGATCAACCACACCTAAACACACTAATCAGTATCTTCAGGATTACTAGATGGCTACAGGCAGGGGAGTTTTATCAGGGTTGGAGCTAAACTCTGCAGGGACACCGGCCCTCCAGGACTGAGTTTACCCCTTGGATGTGAAAGTAAGCATCTTTCATATCCACCAATAAAAAAAAGTGCTTGGGGCATATTTGTGTGAGGATCTGCTTCATTATTAATATTATGAATGGGATTGCATTAGGACACGGTTCAGGTATCTGAGGTCATTGATAGGCCTCAGCCCACCATCTTTCTTGGGGACTAGGAAGTAACAGCTGCAAAAGCCTGACTCGCTGTTCGCTGATGGAAATGTTTTCACAGTGCCTTTTGCAAGCAGACTTTGCACTTCGGACCAGAGAACATGTTCATTGTTGTTCTGAACCGAAGTTTAAATAATACCTCTGAAACGAGGGGGTCTGCGAGCAAATAGGAGCAAGTAACCTCATTCTATAGTCTGCAGAACCAAGGTCGACACGCTGGGGATGGCTTCCTAAACCTGGAGCCGGGCGCAAGGGGTCTGAACTTTTTGAGTGTCAGTTCACTGTACGGGGGTAGAGAACTGACATTTGGGCTGTTGTGAAGAGGAGTAGTGCTCTTTTGAGTAGGCGGGTCTGCTATCACAGCAGTAATTTGCTCGGGCACATGCTAAGTGGGAAGGACAGGCACAGCATGAACAGAACTTCACTTAAAGGCTTAGGCAGGAAGTGGCGCATGGCCTGCAATGATTTCTTTGCTGCAGTGAAGCGCTCTGTGCTTGAACTTCCAGGAAGAACTGTGACGTCTTTGGTGGGAGATTCACTTATGATGTCCTGACAGGTGCCATTCGTATAGGCGGCGGCAGGCAGACTCTTCTGGAGCCGACCGTTCTAAGCCGAGTTCCTCTACAGCCCTGGTGATGATGCAAATCAGTTCGCTTTCCACGCCGACCCGTGTTGACTCTTTAGGAGGAAGGGTGCCGGGATCCTATCTAGAGCACATCCAACATCCAATCCTCTGCATCTGAAGCTGTCAGTGACATGGAGTCATCAGCATCAGCTTCCACCTTAGATCCACCAAAGGAGACCAAACTGCTCACTGCAGATGAGGGGCACTGATCCTCACGTGAGAAGTGCACCGGTAAATCATAGTCTTGTGGGGAGAGTGAAGCATGTGGGACCTGTGCCGGCGTAAGTTCACTCAAGCCTGACAACTCAGCTCTGTGACTCCGCTGTTTCTTCCTCCGAGGCTCCTGGGAGGGGAGGATCCAAGAGCAAAGCAGTGCGAGACACATGCTTTCGCAGTGAGAGCAGTCTGTCTCAGCAAGCACAGCCTCAGTGTGGGCAACACATTCACTGTGCCCATCTGAAGCATGCAGGGGTACCCTGAACGAGCCACACTCATGGCGCGACATTTGCAATCACGCAGCTGAAATTTGCTCCTAGGAAATTTGCTCTAGGAAATTGCTTTTTGTGATTGTTGGATGGCTGCAGGGGAGAAGTGCAGAAGAGGAACATCTTTCTGCTGCCAGGGCTCTTCTATGGCAAGTAATATCAAAAACTGGATCATATAACTGGATGACTAGCAATTTCTTACTGCTAAATTCTGAAAAAAACAGAGGTGTTAATTATTGGACCAAAAACTTTTGCATGTAATAACCTAAATCACTAACTAATACTTGATGGTTAGGAACCTAGGCGTACTTTTTGATAGCAACCTTTACTTTGAAAAACATGTTTCTAGCATTTGTGAAACTGCATTTTTCCATCTTAAAAATATATCTAAATTACGACCTATGCTCTCAATGTCAAATGCAGAAATACTAATTCATGCGTTCATGACCTCAAGGTTAGATTATTGTAATGCTTTATTGGGTGGTTGCTCTGCACGTTTAATAAACAAACTCCAGCTGGTTCAAAATGCAGCAGCTAGAGTTCTTACTAGAACCAGGAAGTATGACCATATTAGCCCGGTTCTGTCAAAACTGCACTGGCTCCCAATTAAACATTGTATACATTTTAAGATCTTGCTAATTACCTATAAAGCCCTGAATGGTTTGGCACCTCAGTATTTGAGCGAGCTCTTATCACATTATAGTCCTTCACGTCTGCTGCGATCTCAAAACTCCGTCCATTTGATAATACCTAGAATATCAAAATCAGCTGCAGGCGGGAGATCGTTTTCCTATTTAGCGCCCAAACTCTGGAACAATCTACCTAACACTGTTCGGGAAGCAGACACACTCTGTCAGTTTAAATCTAGATTAAAGACCCATCTCTTTAACCTGACTTACACATAACACACTATCACATTTCTATAATTCAGATCCGTTAAAGGATTGTTAGGCTGCATTAATTAGGTCAACCGGAACCGGGAACACTTCCCAAAACACCTGATGTACTTGTTACATTGTTAGAAGAATGGCATCTACGCTAATATTAGTCTGTTTCTTAATTATTCCGAGGTCACCGTAGCCCCCCAGATCCAGTCCGTATCCAGATCAGATGGTGGATCAACACCTAGAGATGACCTCTACAGCCCTGAACGTCAGCGTAGACCAGAACAACTAGATGAGCCCCAGAGACTGATCCCCAGTGAAGACCCTGTCTCCTAGACGGCCATTGGGACAAGACCACAGGAACCAGATGAGTCCTTTACACAATCTGACTCTGCTTTAGCCTAGATTTAAACAACTATTTTGTCTGACAAGAGGAGAAAGACATTATTTCAACACACTATTTCCCCATCTAAATACTGTAAAGCTGATATAAAGCCACCTGGCTTTAAAGCTGATGTAAAGCTGCTTTGACCCAAGTTGCATTGTTAAAAGCGCTATACAAATAATAGTGACTTGACTTGACATTATTAATTGACAAAATTTAGGAAAACTGACAGCATCATATGGTCAACATTGATTATGTATGGGGGTAGAATTGTTGCATAATCCTAAATAAATAGATTATGGTCCACAAATAAATGTAAAGACATTGACAAAAATAAAACATATTGACAAATAAATAGAATATCCACAAATAAATCTTAGAGTTTCAAAAACATGAATTAAATCAGATCGCTGTATGCATTTGTGGATCGCTCGCTGTGCATTTGTGAATTTTGAAACATTTCTAGCGTCAAGAGGCTGACAATCCACAAATGCGTGGACTACACCCACCGTGTTCTCAAGCCAATCAGATAACAGCCTCACTTCGCTGACCAATCATCGCACGCTCTCACTTTAACCAATCACGTTTCCCTTTACAATCAGGGCAGGAGCAGATTCATTTTGCACCCCTGTAAGGAACTTCATTCTATGGACACTTAGTTCAAATTGAGCTGAAGTGTTGTTTGTGTGGTTAAAAAATCCTGTCTCCAAAAGATTTTTGGAGTGCAAGGCTTCTTTCTATTTCCATCAGGATCAGTGAATGAGGATACATTTAGGATTATATACAATTTATGATCATTGATCCTGAGAATCATCAGTAATACCCCCGCGATGCATCCAAGGTAAATATAAATCTTTATAATCAGCGATACTGTCCACACTGGACGAGGCGCGACACGATGAAGGACAAACTTTGCTTTGATGCGTCCGTCCAGTTGCAGCTGTTACAGCGAACAGAGTAGACATGGCATGAAACATGGCCTTTTAAAGCACAATCGTGGTGACAAATATAGAGCATAATAACACATATAATATGGACCCAAATGACCATCTGGGTAGCAGCCTCAGCTTCATTGCAGTGTGTACTGGGGATTTGTGAGTGGACGATAAAAGCCGTGCATTTACTTTGGATGCCGTTAAGTAACTTTTACAATCAAAACAAGTAAGTCTGATTTATATTAATTATTGTTTGTGTGATCAAGTGTTTTAACCAATAAATCTCGTCTTACATTTATATGCACTTATATTCAACACACCTGCACCACATTTAAAAAAAGAACACACGCATCCCAGACAGCATCATAGTTTTGGCCCAGATCCAGCCTCGTGCTATGATTGGTCAGCGAAGTGATGCTGTTATCTGATTGGCTTGAGTAGATGGTGGGTGCAGTCCACGCATTTGTGGATTGTCACCGTCTTGACACTAAATGTTTAAAAATAAATCCACAAATGCACGCAGTGCTCTACAAATACACAGGACGCAATTCACAAATGAATCCCAGGCACAATTGTGTTTGTGACATAAGAACATATTTGTGAATATGTTTTTTATTTGAAAATGCCATTTTATGTTTTTTTTTTGTGAATTTAATTGTTGTTTGTGAAACTCTAAGATTAATTTGTGGATCTCATTTTATTTATTTGTCAATATGTTTATTTTTTTAGTTAATCTATTTACATTTATTTGTGGATCATAATCTATTTCTTTGCAATTATGCTACAATTTTACCCCCATAATTATGTGGTAATTTCACAAGAACCGTGAAGCAGCATGCTAAACCAGGCTGGATGGGAACTGAAAGACTGAACCGTGTTCTCAAGATGAGAGGATTTTTCTTCAGTGGCATGTTGGAAAAAATGTTTTACTAAAAGGTTTATTTTTTTACAGTATATTTTATAGTTATTGTTGTTTGATGAGCATCATAATTGTTTGATATATTATATTTAGCTGAAAAGCTCATCGTGAAAACATGCTACAGTTTTTTATTTTTTTAATTGAACAAACGTTTTTTGTGTAGTTGAAATATTAAACAGCTCTTTTTGTATTTAATACTTTAAGGGTTATATCTGTTCAAAACATCGTAAAATTAATGATAACTAGCCCTGGTCTCCTCAATATACTGTATTTTTTAAGTAGCAGGGTTATTGGTGTTACTAAAACTATTAAAACATTTTCATTAACAAGAAAGATTTAATAATAATAATAATAAAATAAAAACAACAACATTTTATAACAAAATTACTAAAAATGAAAGTAAAAACTGATAAAAAAATAAGTTAACTTAAAATTAATTTAAAAAATCTATAAAGTATACAGTATAAATAATACTAAAATAGCACTCTTCAGTACCTTTACAAAACAGCGTGATACCAGGAAAATAATGTGGTGTTTATCAAATGGCATAGGAGTGTTAATTCATATCCCAGCATGGCCTTTGAACAAATATTATTATCATTAGTGGCTGACAGGGCTAATTCAATAATCAACACCTTTCAGAGATTCGTTTTCAGCACACACCACCTGCTAACATGATCAAACTGATTGAAGGTTTGATGGGGATCTGCAGATTTCACATTTAATGCCAAACCGAGATCTCTTGCTGCTCGGGTCTCAATGATGAAGAAAAACAGTCATGCAAAGAAAAAAAAAGTTGACAATGGCAGAAGAAAGCAGTGAATGTATATGAATGACAGAGCGGTCATGGTCCAGACATCTCTCTCTCTCTCTCTCAGACGATGAGAGATTCCTCAGAGCCACTGTCATGGTAAGACTCACTGCTTTTAAACAATCCTCCATAGAGCCGCTCTCCACTGCACACCTGACTGGAGCCAATTAAAAGAGCAGTTCATTTGATGAAGACACTTCTGTGAGAACAAGGACGCTGTGGGAGAAACGCTGTTGTCAATCAGTGATCTTTCACTATTCATCAGATCCACTCATGCATTTATGAGAGAAGCAGGAAAAACACAGTGATGAGCTTCAGGAGACGCTGATCCATGACCGATTCAATCACATCAGTCCATTAAAGAATCATGACATCCAGCTATACTTTTTTAACTTTCTCAGTTTCATATTTTTCCACATTAATTTCACACGTCTAGTACAAATGTGTGTTGTTTTGTTTCATAATTACAGTGCATACTTTTTTTTAATTTTCTTTATTTACCCCAGAATAATGGAAGTGAAATGTGACAACATTCCCCATAGATGGGGCATATCATAACATCTGGCACATTGTAACAGGGCCTGATAGCTTAAACTATTATTTTATTTCATTTTTAAGAATTAAAATGAAACTAATTTGGAATTTGACAATGAATACATTGCAAGCAGGGCCCCATGCTTGGGGTGGCCCCGATCCCAACACACCGTTATACAGCTCCAAACAGTGTGGGCAAATATATTCAGAAAAACACAGAGATGAACTCTCACAGAACACGAGACAAATAGACCAGAATGCTTTTTCTTGAAATAACCATACCTGAACATTGAACACTGACTCTCACCCGTTTCATCGATCTATGGATCTCTCTCTGACCCTCCAGACACCAAGGGTCCTTCCAGCTCTCAGAATGCACCAAAAACATCTTCATTTGTGTTCTGAAGATGAACGGAGGTCTGACGGGTTTGGAACGACGTGAGGGTGAGTCATTAATGACAGAATTATAATTTTTTGGGTGAACTAACCCTGTGTGTTTTTTTCTTTAATTGCTAACGCGACCTTTTTCCACCACAGACTGAACAAAATGAAGCATTGCTTGGTGATTGGTTGAGCTAAACTGGTATTAGTATTATCTAATTGTGGACTTAAATGTAACAGCTGACAGCTATTCAACCAAATTTATTACATAAAACCTCAAAGTTATCTGACATTATCAAGATGAATTTGTTCTGACACAGAGTTCTTGACATATTTTATTACCATTGTCTAAACTATAGCGAATAAACTGATGATGTGAGAAATGTTATGATGTGAGAAATGTTGAAGGGGTCTGAATAAATTTGAGTTTGACTATACGTATAAAGGAGGTTAAAATCTGGGTAAAAGCAGGGTTTCTTCTGGTTTTATGAGGGTAAATTTAAGACTTCAAGACCTTTTTAAGACTTAATTTGCGGAAGGGCAAATTAAGACTTTTTATGATCTGCAGAAACCCTGAAAAGACAATATGATAGTTAAGAAACACTACTTGAACTTTTATCATTATAGTTTTTATATGATGACGATCTGAAGCTGAAGCTCATGTGATCTCAGCAGGGCTGGTGTTTCAGAGAAAAAGCCCATCCGCTCCTCTAGAGGACGACAGAAAACAAGCAGAGACAGAGAGTCAAGTGTCCCTTTTTATTGAAGAGCCAGAATGAGAAGTCATTTCATTGCAGTCAAAACAGACAAGCCCAGGAATCTTGTAAAAATGACTTTTTTGATACATTACAAAATAAAAGTCAGGGCAAAATAGAAAACTGAGCTAAGATCTACTTCAGCCGGACGAGTGTCAGAAGAGCCATCAGAAAGACACATGACCTGGAGGAGTTCAGCCTTTCTTCTTCAGCTCAGAGTTAGACATGCGTCACAGACACCAGAGAAATAAAGAAAGAAACATTTACAGATACAGAGCAGAGCAGGTCTTCTGTGAGGTATTTTAAATAAACTATGCTGAAAAAAATCAAGTTACACGATCATTAGATCACAAAACTGATGAAAACAATGAAAAACAAAACTCTTTCCATCTTAAATCACCGCTTCTGATTGTGAGAAAGGAGACTAAGGTTTGCTCAGATCACACATTTCTGATTATTACATATGATTTTGTTCAATAATATTCCGAATGAAATGAAGCAAAGTAAACAATTGAGATACTTTGAGATACTAATAGTCTCATTTAAAACACCAATAAAATTATTGTTTAATTGAAAATAGCATTACTTTTTATTGTCTTCACAGAAATAACACTTTACTTCATTATGATAATATGAATTTGGGGTGAATGTTTGTGTTACAATAATAAAATACCCCCCCAAAAAAGTTAGTTTTAGGGTAAAGACAAACATGTTCTTGACAGGTTTCATGAGATTCACTTTACATCACAAAGACAATGATTCCCATCAGATAAGAATGAATTAGTTTAATGTCCAAGAACTGCAACCCCATCAGATCCAGAGCAAACCCACATCCCTTTCTGCACAATACAGTATCATCTGAATGAGTACATATCAAAACAAAGCCACTGTAACACAGAAACCAGTCACTGTAACACGTAACAGTTACAATCACTGTAACACGGTAACTGATCACTGTTACATGAAAACAGTAACCGATTACTGTAAAACAGAAACTGATCACTGTAACACAGAAACCAGTCACTGTAACATGTAACAGTTACAATCACTGTAACACGGTAACTGATCACTGTTACATGAAAACAGTAACCGATTACTGTAAAACAGAAACTGATCACTGTAACACAGAAACCAGTCACTGTAACACGTAACAGTTACAATCACTGTAACACGGTAACTGATCACTGTTACATGAAAACAGTAACCGATTACTGTAAAACAGAAACTGATCACTGTAACACAGAAACCAGTCACTGTAACATGTAACAGTTACAATCACTGTAACACGGTAACTGATCACTGTTACATGAAAACAGTAACCGATTACTGTAAAACAGAAACTGATCACTGTAACACAGAAACCAGTCACTGTAACACGTAACAGTTACAATCACTGTAACACGGTAACTGATCACTGTTACATGAAAACAGTAACCGATTACTGTAAAACAGAAACTGATCACTGTAACACAGAAACCAGTCACTGTAACACGTAACAGTTACAATCACTGTAACAGTAACTGATCACTGTAACATGAAAATAGTAACCAATTACTGTAAAACAGAAACGGATCACTGTAACATAGTAACCAATCACTGTGACATAGTAACTGATCACTGTAACACAGAAACCGGTCACTGTAACAGTAACTGATCACTGTAACATGTAAACAGTAACCAATTACAGTAAAACAGAAACGGATCACTGGAACACAGAAACCGGTCACTGTAACATGTAACATTGTTACAATCACTGTAACAGTAACTGATCACTGTAACATGAAAATAGTAACCGATTACTGTAAAACAGAAACTGATCACTGTAACCGTAACAGTTAACTGTAACACAGAAACCGGTCACTGTAACATAGTAAACGATCACATGAACACCAGAATACCATCACATTTGTCAGAGGATTCATGAAAAGAAAGCTTCAAAATCTAAAGTGCCAGCACGAGTAAATACGCATCAAATTTAGAAAAAGCATGGACTGAGATGAGCTGGAGACCGGAGCCGTCATGAGCACAGAGACTCTGTACATCAGGCTCCAGATCCACCGCTCACCACTTCCTGTTTGACACTATCGCCACTGAAACGTGATGCGCTTCTGACTGCTGATTGTAATGGATTGTCAATACATTCTCTTTTCCTCATTAAAATTACATTGAAATTCTAGGCCAACAATAATCTTTGTGAAATCTGTATCGTTTTGAAAAAAAGAAAAAGAAAATTGTAACCATAATAATTACATACATAGCGCCATCAGCGAGGACAACATCACAGATGTGTAGAAAGACAGAAGCTAATCATACTAAACCAGATCAATCTGAAAATAACACTTTAGATCACAAATCTGTCATGGCAGTGAGAGGAAATTCTTTTATGTATATCAAAATTCACACAATGCCCAGCACTCGGAATATTCAAAATACATATCAGAAATCACTTTTAAAAAGGTGGTGACATCAATACAATATTGCTTTGCCAAACATGTGAGTTGAACTGAGAACTGACAGTGAAGTCCTTTCAAGGGTCTGACAGATTTCACTAGAAAGGTCAAGAGGGAACCCAACATCTCCGCAGAAGCGCATTAAACTGATCAAACCTGCATCTTCACATTAGCTCATCTACCATAAAATAATCTTACAAAATGTATGAATAATAATAGTATCTTTTAGCAAAATAAACCCTGACAACTTTTGAAATCTTTGTGGTAAAATCAAATTTAAGACCAAACTTTAAGAAAATAACTGCATATCGCTTAACTTCGGCCTCATTGTGTGCTTCAAATGAAAAAAATAAAAATAAAAAAGTGATTCAATAAATGTTTTCAATCACATCAGGCAGTTTATTCACTCAGGTGTGTGTTAAAGCAGAATGCATGAAAACAAATCGTCCATTTACCCCAAAACAGCCCCAAAACAGCCCAATCACAGGTGTGACATCAGTCAGACTCTGACTGTCTGTGTGAAGAAACCGAAGCTCAGGTGAAGAAAGGAAGACTTTACTTGACGTAAAATACAGATCAAAATTTACTATAATATCAGAATAAGCCACAAGTATTAGCCGGATTATTGGAGTCAATTTTTCACTTGCATCTGTGCGTGAAAAATAGAAAAATACAGGAATATGCTTATCAAAAAGTAAACGCTCCATTATTGACTATATCTAATGAATAACATTGATCAGATTCCTAACTCTCTAACTACACCAGTGTCATTATTCTGTATTTGGTCCATATTAAATGCAAGATTTAAGTTCATTTCAGTTCCTTAAAGCAGTACCCCCCCCCAAAAAAAAACCAACAACAAAAAACCCCAGCTGATTGCCATGTGATCATGAAATGATTATTGGACATCCAAAATTGATAAATGTGTAACTGACTGTACAAAAGGATGAGAAAAGAAATCCAGCACACACACTCCCAAAACAAACACCATTAGCCGCTTTCCCCTGAGCGAAGGGACGAAATATTAAGAAATCAGGAGATAGAATATAATAAAACTGGCTCATTCTGATTCAGAGCAGCACTCAATCCAGTCGTATGTTGCACCTCAAACCTGATGCTCACGTCCGTCCAGCAGGAGGAGACAGAGTTCAGATATCGGTCACTGGTGCTCAACGATCAGATCAGATACTGAGGTATACTGTTATCAAGCATCGAGCCCATGCAAATACTCACTTATGAATTCATAAAGGCATCTACAGTCATGATAGACAGAGAACAAAAGACGAGTGACTGAATGAGAGCGCAAGAAACCGCTAGCATCCATTACCGATGGAACTTTTCATCCCGTATTACAAAAAACATGCAGTTGGTCAGCATCAGTCACACAAATAAATCCCCCAATGAGAAATTAAATAAGTGCTTGGCTTTCAAGTATTTCTCTGACCAAAAAACAAAAACAAAACACAAATTCCCTTCAATCTGCTTTTGAAATAGTGATGCTGAGGGGAAGAGAAAACCAGCAAGCGTAAAGGAACCAATCAAATGTCACGGACAGCAGGAAGTAAACATTGCAGCGGTGCTCAGTCCAGCTTCTTCTGCTCTCTGGGGCTGAAGTCGGCGCAGAAGCCGTTGGCGGCGTGGGACGGGGAGCTGCTGCGGAAGCCTGCGTTGTCTGAGTAGAGGTACTGCTCGGCGAAGTCTGGATGCTGATCAGCAAACTCCCTAAAGCTCTCTGCCAGCGGGAGACGGCAGAGGAACAAGAGTCAGAGCAGGACAACAACATCTGACAGACAGCGGCTAAATAACTCACACATGAATCAGAGCGACTTGTGGGAGCCAGAGGTGGAAAGTACTGGAGTAACTCGAGTATATTTTGGGATACTCTGCTAATGTCTTTGATACCCAGTACAACTACAATTTTTACTCTCTACTTCACTACATCTTTGAGTGAGTATCTGTACTCTTTACTCCACTACATTTATAATGAGTGTTGCAGTTACACATTACATTTTGCATGGCACCTAGCTTTTCTGCAGCAGTTTCTGCTACAAAAGATGTGATACTGCCTGCTGCAGAGCACTGATAGCACTAGATCTTGTGTGTTTTGCCTTTACTCACCCAAACTTGTCAACACGGCTACTTTACATGAATGCCAGCTCCTCAGCAAGTAGTTGAGAATCACTGGTGTTTCATATAGAAGGACATGACTGCAGCTGCCAATGAGGCTGAAACAGCACATCCAGTGCAAAAAGACTGACTTTTTAAAAAATATATATATTTATTGCAATATTAAGGTGTTCAGTTTCATATTTGTTTTAGAAAATAAACATGATTGCTCTCCTCACAAATAAGCTCTTTCTTGTGTGTGTTACGTTCTCTGTGCCCGTGGTGTTTGGAGTCAGTTTGTATCTATATATATATATATATATATTCACTAGTGCATGTTTGAGCTTATACAAGTAAAATACTTAAGTACTGTGAAAATCAGATACTCAGACTCTTACTCAAGTTGTTTTGGAATTGGATACTTGTAACTTGTAGTGGAGTAATTTTCACTGTAAGGTATCTGTAGTTTTACTCAAGTATGGTTTTCCGGTACTCTTTACACCTCTGGTGGGAACTATGTCAAAGACACAAGAGGCTGCATGTTCACATATGCTTGCATTTTCCATCAAATAATAGCAGAATGATGCATGAAATCCTCATGAACTCAAAAAAAAAAAAAATTTCCTATCAAATTTATGATTGCAATTTTAAAATGCAATTGAAAAAAAATCCAGATTGCTGTGCTTGTTTGTAGGGTTGCACAATTTTGGCTGAAGTGATTATATCTCAAAATTGCCATAAAATAATAATACGAATATATATATATATAAGAAACATGAAACATTACAATAAAATTATATTAATATAAAAAGATTAAATAAACATACAAAATATTACTATTGCAATATTCCACTGTAAAACACAAACAGGGTATTGAGGAAAAGTTACATAATAATAATTTTATATTACATTATTACTGTAAAATTGCAATCCTAACATTTATGGCTAATATTCACCTAACATTAATCTTAGTTTCCTCATTTCCAAACAATAAACCATCAAACGTTTAAACTGCAGGGAGCCCTTAAAGCTTCTTTTCTGTTGATGATAAGATGGTTGGCACAATAGTTTCCTGAGTATGTTAAAGCGTCTCACTAAGAACACTGAATCCTGTGTTACTCACATATGTAAAGGACCCCTTCACTCTGAAACATTCAGTGCATGTATTTATCTAATTCATATAATCACACTAAGCCATATAGTCATGTCAGTTGTGTTTCAATTAATTGTGCAGCCCTAGGTCATTGTGTTAAATATGAACGTTTTATCATCTACACAATCCAAGGCCACGTCAGCTGAAACAGAAACAATGACTCATTCTCAAGAAATCCAGGAGAAGAACAAAGACAGCAGGTCAGCTGTGAGTATGAACACATATCTCTTACCGAAGGTGATTTTGCCCGAGTCCTCTTCATCAATGGCTCTGAACAGACGGCTGACTTTGAGCTCTCCGACGCCCAGCGCCGTCCTCAAGATGCACATCAGCTCTCTCTCGATGATCGCACCGTCCTCCTCTGCCTCAAACATCTGGAGACATCACAGAAACCAGCAGACTCTCACAGCTGAGCACCATCACATTCAATCACTCCAGAAAACCTGGAAAAATCTACTCATCTGACCTGGAAGGCCAGCCTGATGGTGTCCAGTGTTTTTGCAGGCCGACACACCACAGAGAAGGCGATCACAAACTCCCGGACGTCCATCGAGTGGTCTTCATTCTGCTCAGAGAGAGACGAGACGGAAATATCTCATGGCATTGGGCACAAACAGCAGCTTATCTGCTCAGAACCTGTGTGGATGGATGTTAATTTACCTCGTCAAAGAGAGCAAACATGTGTCTGAGCTCGTCTGACACGGGCAGCTCGAGGAACTGGGCGAAATCCTCCAGACTCAGTCTCTGACCCTGCAGTTTACAAGCTCGCTTCCCATAATCCTGCAGGAGCTTCTCTGAGCTCACACGCTTCAGCCTGAGATTCAACACCAGCAATTCAGTACAAACCTCATCCAGCATCAGCACGCATTCACTCACATCAGTGCAGCCATGCAGAAATCACACAAGCCAGTCAGAACATGCAATCTACTGTATAAGCCAGAATGTCATGCAAATGTTCTACGAATGCATCAAAAGCAGGGCTGCACACTCAATCAGATCATGAGATGCACTAGTGTCTGTCAGGATCAAGCAGAAGAATGTACTTATCAGTCATAAAAAAATCAACTTATTAAAACTAAGAAATATTGTGATTTTTCTTTCATGTTTTGATTTTAACAGTAAACCTGTGAAAGTTTATTTTATTACATTTTAAAATATTAAAGTGTTAATGCCTTCATTTAACTCTCACTCTTTTTGATAATAAATTTGCATTAAATCATAAAACCGGAAAAATTAAAACAGACAATGGAATTTCTGGAAAAAAAACAAACAAATCAAAATAAACATTCCATCTCACCCTACTGTAAAATATTTTGAATAAATTATTAAAGTTGTATTAATGCAAGTGACTACACATCATTTCTGATTACTAAAATATTAAACCATTGCAGCAAAATCAAGAACAATTAAAAGGATTAAACAATGTAACAAATAAACCAAATTTGGGGGGGGGGGGGGGGGGGGGGGGGGGGTTAGCATTTCAATTAATTACGCATGCTTTTTAATTACTAAAATTTGACCTAAAATGTAAAATCATTGGAATCCAAAGAAATGGTAACAATTTTTTTTTAAATAAATAGTAATTAAAAAAATAAACTAATTCATAAAAACAAAATAGAACTGATTTTGTAGTGCTCTAAAAATGCCATTTTTATTTTCCTTTAATAAATTGATGCTAAATTGTACGTTTTTAATATTTCAAATTCTAATCATACATTTTTTGGGGGTTTTTTTATAACTAAACTGAAAAAAAAAAAAAAAAAAAAAAGGAATTCAAATGGAAATTATTTTTTTTCAATGGAAAAATACATTAAATTGAAAAAAATAAAAAAAATAAAAATTCCAATAGAAAAATTTTAACTGAAAAATAAGGATTTTGGGAAACAAAAGTAGTGTTTCATAGTGTCATCTTGTGCATGTTAAGTGTCTGCAGGCTGAGTCTCCTCATCAGCATCTGTAATGATAACGAGACTCACCCCAGACTGCGCACAAGTTTAGCGAACTCCAGCAGACACGTGTCGACGGGCAGCCGGATCTGACCCTCCGCCATGGCCAGCTGGCAGTCTTCAAACGAGTAGTCTGTGACGGGGACCTGCAGCGCCCTTCAGACACAACACATGACAATCAGACATGCGCATTCATCAGTGTCCTAACTTACAGCAGAAACAATGTGGTTATGATTATAGCCTTGGTTCTCTGAGGGAGATGAGTGAGACTATGGGAAACGTCTCCTGTGTGGTCATCCATGAAGCCCTATACAATCAAGCCCTTCAGACCCACGCTCTCGGGAAGCCCCGCCCCTTCCTGTATGAACTGCAGCGCTGGCCCAGAATGGCATACTTTATAGCTCTTCTGAGCGTAAGAATAACAGGCCCTCTGCTGAGACGTCTCGCGCATCTCCCTCAGAGAACCAAGGCTATAACTATAACCAAACGTTCTATTTTTCTGAGGTGAGAGACTTTTTATTTCATAAGTTATGAAAATAACGATAGAATAATGACACTGACATTAAACCGGTCAACATCTTATCTGCCCCAATATTGATTCGGCCTGGAACATGTGTCGCTCTGAGGGACAGCAAGTGTTTCTTGCTGCATAACAACACTCTCTTTGCTGTCTGATCTGACTAACACATGTCATTCTTTTATCTGCGGGAGGAAGTGTTCCCCAAAGACACTACTGCTATGACTGAAGCCATGAGGCCCAGCAACTCCAGACACAGCCGAAAAGAGACGGTTTTCCCCAGATGAAGCTGATTCACACTGTTCCCTAAACTCTCTCCCCTCTGTTCAGGCAGGGTTGCCCGGTAAGACACTGAATTTAGGTTTAAACCCAGTAATGTCACTGATTGTGTTGGAGATAAAGGGGTCATCGGATGCCCATTTTCCACAAGTTGATTTGATTCTTTAGGGTCTTAATGAAAAGCCTATAACATACTTTTGTTAAAATTTCTTAATGGTAGTGTAAAAAAACACCCATTTTATCCTGTCAAAATCAGCTCTGTTTTCAGCACGCTGTTCTAGTCCATGCTGCTTTAAATGCTAATGAGCTCTGCTGACCCCGCCCCTCTCATCCGTGGGGTGACGAGCAGTACTGTAAACTTCAGCTGCGAAACTTGCTAACTAGCACATATTAGGAAAGGTGATTTGCAAAGATTCATAAAAAACCCTCCTTCTGTAGATAAAGCTGGATCACGGATGATTTGCGCGAACATAAACACATTTAGGCACATTGGGGATCCGTGCATTCCTTTCAAAAATGAAAGTAATATTAATCCTCTGCGTCTTCAGTGGCTCAGATGTCAGGAGCAAATGACGACCGCTATGTTCATTATTACATCCAACAACTAAACACCTCAATTGCTTCACTGAGTCGACACAATGGCGGACAGCTCTCAGCTCGCTCAGGGCAGGTCAATCAACTCTCGTGGGAGCGGTCTGTGCAGAACTACGTCATTCTGACTGGAATCTCAGAACAGCCTGATTTGAGAAAGGTTATTTTAAAATAGGGATAAAAAAAAAAAAAAAAAAAAACACTGGGTGGATTTCTGTCATTATAGTATGGATGTGTACACACACTTCCAACACACATTTATGTTCAAAACAACATGTAAAGTGAATTTTGCATCAGATGACCCCTTTAATGAGCTCTTTTCTGGTTTACTGCAAACCCCAGAGCATTGAAATGCATTAACAATGCCCTTGTATGCAGCTCTGCTATCTCCTTTGATCTGGTAAAAATGAACCAGTCATCGAGATACGTTAATATCCTTATGCCCTGCTGCCTCAGAGGCGTTGTGAAATGTGGGGTGCTAGAGACAGGCCGAATGCTGAACGCTGCAAACCTTAGTAATTGTCTGTGCTGGGGATGGATCTGGATATGGAAGTTTCAGATCTATTGAGGTGAACCAAGCACCTTCTTGTATAGAATGGAGCAGGGGCTTGTGTCTCAGCATTCTGAATTCGTATTTCCTCAGGTATTTGAGGTCTCTTCGAGGTCCAGAATAGACCTTTCTTTGGGATCAGAAAGCACTGGCTGAAGAATCCCTTGTTCGATTCTTATGCTGGCACCTTCTTAATTGCTTCTTTGAGGAGGAGAGAATTTATCCCTTCCCTCAAAATGTTTCTCAGGAATCTTATCTTATTCCTGAGAACCCCAGAGGTTTTCTGACAATTGCAGTCTGTACCCATTTTAGATTGTGTTCAGTAACCACTGAGAGTCTGTGCATTTCACCCAGTATATACCTTATATCAAAATCCTCTGAACTTTTAATTTGTGACCGGTGATTTGTTTTGTTCTCTCTCCACGTTTGTCACTAATCACGCAACGCCGACCTCCTATATCATCTGCCGGAAGGGCTTCTGTTTATGACAGTTAGATGAAGTGAGAGAGATTTGATTATTACATTTGAAATATGGATATTTTTCTTACAAAAACGCATGGATTCCCAACAGGAGGCCTTAATTCACCCCCGGAGCCGTGTGAAGCATGTTTTTTTCTTAATTTTTACTATTTGACGTGTTTTGGACTGTTGAACAGAAACACCCACTGACTGCAATGATAGAGCTTAGAAGAGCCAGGACCATTTTAATATAACTCCGATTGGATTCGTCTGAAAGAAGAAAGTCATATACATCTAGGGTGCCTTGAGGGTGAGTGTGTGTCTTTTAAAGCAATAGCAGGCCAAAAGATAATAATCAGCTGCTGTGATGTCTATTAATCCAAGAACAAAAAAAAGAGGAAATCAATAACTTTTATAGCTTTAAGGGGTTCACCTATATTTAATTTAGAATTTAGTGTTTGGTAAGTATTAATTTTCTGTATATTTCTGCTGAAGGGCACAGGTAAATATGTAATTTATTATAATGGGTTCATGTGATTGTTTTAAGTTCACTTAAATTAGAAGTTAAGTCTAATAAATGTTAAAAGTGATAGCTCTAAATTATACTGTAAAGCAGTGACTGTATAATGGCTACAGTACAGTCAAGGGTTAAATATTCAGGGGAAAAAACTATTTTATAGAGACATCAGTAGTATTGATATCAGTGATGCTGGCCTTCAATCATAAAAAAGATGCCATTAAATAAATATTACAAATATACTGTCTTTATGTTGTATATGTAAGATTGAATGTGAAATGGTTGCAATATAAAAGTATATCACAACACATTTCATGGTTAGACTATAGTTAGTGTAGTAAAACCATGGTTAATTTGTGGTTACCATGGTTTAACTAGTAACCATGGTTTTTGGTTTGAATTTTTGTAAGGGTTGTGTTATCTGGCCGAGCTCCCTCTAAACGTATTATATAATGATGTTTTATAACAGTTGTCTGCTAAATTACTACTGTAACTTTAGTTGATTACAACGATGTCCTTTATCACGCAGTATTTTGAGTGATGATAGTAATTCTGTTTAGTTTACAGTAGGCCATTATTCATCATCTGGCTGCTACTGCTAAGAGTTGCTAGCTGTTTAACTCTTAACTAAGTAAACAAACACAAAACTACAGCCTATTTACAGATGAAACTGACCTGCACTTAAAGTAATGAACAGGTCAGTAGTTTTGCCTCTCTGATCCACTCCATTCCTTTATTTCAGATGGCGCCTGTGTGCTCGGCGTGCCGTATGTTGCTGTCGTGTGTAATTGTTTGGTTGTTTGTTCTGTCCCTGAACTGCTGCATGCTCCTAATTACGAACGTCAAACACTCTTGGATATTCACAACTCTGTTGTGGACACTTTCACGAACTCTTACTCTCTGGATGCGGACTGCCTCTTTGAAAACACACGAGTCGTTCCGAACGGTCATCCCGGATTGCATCCGCCGATGTCCCTTCAACATCACGCGGAGAAAGCGAAGGAGCAAGCGAGGCAACCGCGGAGGATACATTTTAAACTGTTTTACCCTTCATTTCTAAGGTTTGGGAGAAAATTGTGCTGGATCAACTTCAATATTTTCTGACAAGTAATTGTATTTATGAGATTTTTCAATCTGGTTTTAAGTCTGTCCACAGCACTGAGTCTGCCCTGTTGAGAGTGCTAACCGATATTTATATCACCACTGACTCTGGAGACTCTGTGGGTCTCATTCCTTTAGATTTATCAGCTGCTTTTGATACCGTAGACCACTCACACTATTATCCAGACTAGAGTCCTGGGTGGGTTCTAAACTGGTTTCAGGCATACCTGTCGGACAGAAAGTTTCCTCTTCCCCTGCACCTCTATCCTGTGGCCTTCTGCAAGGTTCTCTCTTATCTCCTTCTCTATTTTCTCTCTACATGCTACCTCTGGGCTCTATTCTACGTAAACATGGTATGTCATTTCATTTCTACGCAGACGATACTCAAATCTATCTACCAATCAAAAGCGACAATTCCGCAGTGATTACCTCTCTTCTGCAACGTTTAGAGGAGGTTAAATAATGGCTCGCCCAAAATTTCCTCTTCCTAAATGAAGGAATTGTTTTTGGTTCTAATGAGAGTTCTCAGTATATAAGCCCTGATTTGGACTGTTTATCTGTTTTTAGATCACCACAGGTGCATAACCTAGGTGTTCTTGTCGACCAGCATTTCAAATTCGATAAACATATCTCTTCCGTTATCAGTTCTAGTTTCGATCAACTTCGTCTACTGTCTAAAATCAGAGACTTTCTCACTCCAAAAACTCTAGAAATGGCTGTTTGTCACATCTCGGCTAGATTACTGCAATTCTTTATATTGCGGAATATCTAAATCGCAAATTGCACATCTTCAGCTAGTCCAAAACGCTGCGGCCAGACTTCTTCTGAAGCGACGCAAACATGAACACATCACTCCTGTTCTCAGATCTCTTCACTGGCTGCCGGTTCATCAGAGAATACACTTCAAAATTATACTCTTTGTGTATAAATCTTTACATAGCCTAGCTCCTGTCTACCTCTCTGAACTCCTTCATTTATACACTCCATCTAGAAGCCGAAGATCTTGCGACCAGGCTTTGTTGGTAGTTCCACACGTAAGATTTAAGCGTAGAGGGGAGCGTGTGTTTGCGGTGACAGGGCCATGACTTTGGAATACACTGCCTTTAGAGATTAGAATGGCCCCTTCCCTGTCTGTATATTATATATATATAATGTGTGTGTGTGTAAAATTCACATTAAAAGTCACATTTTCTTGGTTAGATAAACATTACATCAAAAAGAGAAAACAAATATAATTCTATTTTGTATTTGATTAACGTTATTTTTATTTTATATTTTAAATACTAATTATACATTACATAGTGTTTTTATGCATTTTTACATTTATTCCAAAATAATAACTAAAAGGCAGTAATAATTTAAACAATATTTTTAAAGCACTTTACAATGAGATTTCATTAGTTAATATTATTAAACTACTGTATTTGACGTGAACTACGTCTGAGAGTAACACACTTTCAGTTCTCTGTATGTGTGTGCTGTACATGTGGAAGAATTGACAATAAAGCAGACTTGACTAAGAATGAACAAAACTTCTACAGCATTTATTAATCTTAGTTAGATGCCAAGTGAAAATAGCTATATTTTCTTAGTGATATGCTAACAAGGCGGGATATTGGCACTTAGTGTATAAACACTGGTTTATTTGTGAACTGATGTTCAGCTGTTCTTTTTAATAGTCAACTTATTTCTGGGTCATCGTCATAAAGGCACAAAGATACATATTTCATTTCATCAAGCTGAATGCTCACTAAAAACTGACAGTCATCATGTTTTCTGGCCATTTCAAGTTTTATTTTGACCTGACAAAGCAGTGATATTTAAGAGGGTGAGTTGTTTACTTACTTTATAATTAGTCAATAATGCCATCATTATCTTCAAGTTCATTAAGCTGAGAGCTCGCACAAAAACAAGAGGCGGGATTTAATCGCACGAACCAATCGCATCCAATTATAGTGCGATGGAGGCATTGCCTCCTCTCGTGTGAATTTTACCCATTGATTCTCAATGACCCCCCAGTAAACCCACGGCACGCTAGGGGTCTCTGTTGTAAGTCAATGGACTGAAGGGAGGCAAGCCTCAGCAGTAACTTTAGCTGCAGGTGTCGCTGTTGGAGAGTGTTACTTTATAAAAACAAGTGACTTTTATACATAAATATTTAGTCATATTTGTGTTGTTTTATTTTTGTAATATATTTTCTCAACCAGTTTTTTTGAGGAGACACCGCCTCCCTTGCCTCCTCGGAGGAAACACCCCTGATACGGACAGTAATTAAACAGGCAACAACAGGTAATCAAACACAAATATTTAAACATCTTTACAAAGTTATGTACATATTTTTTTGTAAATACAGTTAGAGATTGAGGCCATGAGTAGCGCCGAGATCTTACTTTGCCATCAAGCGGCGCACGTTGTGAGCGAAGAGCGCTGGGTTCTTCTTCTCCTCCTCTGAGGGCGAGTAAATGGGCAGATACTGAGAAAGAGAAAAGCACATTGAAGACTCGTCGGTGTGAATCAGCTCAAGTGATGTGCAGCCACACAAACCACAGCATTCAGCAAAGTCTGTCCATGCTGGACTGCAGCTCACGCTAAAGCAGGTCAAATCAATGCTATTGACATGCAGCACCTCGTCCCACTTTACCACCACCGCTTCATGACTTCTAATGACAAGAACGAGTCTGGAGAATCTGCAGGAATCACTCCAGAACACAGACACAGACACACTAATATCAGCAATCTAATCAAAACCTGTGTTCTTCTGCCAGGTCGAGCATCACTAATATTCTGCTCATGTGTAGAGTTAGAGCTCTGTTCACATTACTAACCCTGATAAACTTCAGCTTGTGTGAACGACCTCATGTGTCTTGAGGAGAGCTGACAGACCATGACACCTAAATAACCCTTCCTTCCTCAACAACAACAAAAATTATGTTTTAATAATTATAATCATTTTAATTAAATCATAATCATTAAAAAGCAAGTCTAATCAATTGATTTGATAAAACTTTCTCTATATTTGAAATAATAGGGCCCTATGAAATGTTTTTTTTTTTCTGAAATTCAGTGTTTTGTATCTGAAATTTCCTGGACTTACCAAGTAATAAAAATAGATTAGTTATAAAAAAAAAAAACTACTGAACAAAATGAAGGCATAAACTATTTCATGAATTTCTTAAAATGTAATCAAATTCAAATTTAACGATCCCTTATGTGTTTTGACAAACAAAGTGCTGCTCAACAGAGCTTTACTGTTAAAATTGAAACATGCCAGAATATTGTGATATTCCTTAAAATACAACATTATTATTATTGTTAATTATTACACTGAGACGTACATTCTAATGTGCAATAGCAATATATTTCTGGCGTTTCTGTCTGATCTTTTATTTCGGCGTGTTTTAGTGCAGATCGTTGAGTTTCTGTGTGTATCTGCTGATAGTTTTTCTCAAAGTACATGCTGAAATGCTGCTGAAGTGACTCTCAGATGAAGGTCATGTGTTAATATAGTGAGACGCAGACAAGCGTCATGTTTCAGTGTGTGTAGTAGAGCAAACACAGCTCCACGTTCACACAGCGGTGCTTTAATATTCACACACATTCATCCAGATCACCGCCTGACCTTTGAATCATTCATCTAAAATTAGGCAAATTCTGTGACACTTCACTTTACACAGTACACTCCATTTTCATGCCTGAATTCTGATTCAGAAATCATAGGTCTCTGTCCATAGTTACGTGCTAAAAATAGTGTTGGGAATCAAAAATCAATTCCAGAATCAGATACTGAAGGTCAGGAATCGGATACTTGTTGTAAAATTTAAATTTCAACTCTACCTATCAATTCCTGTGTGTGCATCTTTTACTTTTAGGTGGAAAAAAGGGGCTGTTAAAAATGTATTTGTCTATGAATCGTTCATTCAAGAGATTCATTCAAAAACACTGATTCATCCAGTAATGAAACAAGTAAACCACGAGTGGGTCATTGAATCATTCTATTAATATTCCATGAGATTTTGTTTAGTTGTCTAAGATTTTTTTTCTTCCAAATTGTGAGAGAACTACAACCTCCAAAATCCAGACTTGTGCAGCTCTATTTTGCACACAAATAGCTCTTAATCGAGTCCAGTTTTTATGTAGCTGGCTGATTTTTGTTCATGGTATTCAGCAGTAACTAAATGTTTAGCAAAAAGAGACAGAATAAACATGTTTGAGATCCAAATGTTTGACTTCATTTTTTTTAACCACATTGGAATCCAAACTGGGAAATTGATAAAATTCAAACGATACCCAACTCTAGCTAAAAGCCACTGCAAACACCTCACAGACGAGCTCTGCACAGACACTCTCTCATACGCTCTTCAGAAGATCTTCTACGGTTCAGATGACAACACAAAACATGTCAGAGAAGAGAGACTCACCTCGATCTCGAACTCATTGTGAAGCTGACACAGAGTCAACCACAGGATCTTAAACCTGCAAAAGAGCAGAGTTACACTGACGTGTGCTGTTTTCCAAATGAAGGTTCCTTCCTTTAATATATTCTGCTTTGGCAGTGAAGCTCCACCTGCACTCCTTATGTCCATCTAGCACTACAGCTATGAAAAGCTGTGGAGAAATTAGGCACTTACGCTCCGGGCCCCTGCCACGTCCATGTGATAGTGTCCTGTAACGAGAAGCACATCATCAATCCATCAGCATTCAGCACACAAACACAGCTCAGAACAACACACCTGCTGACAGCACGCTCCACAGCATCAAACACAACACAGTCAGATATCAGTCTACTGAACATCAGTACAGCTTTCATTACTCGACTAATTATTACTTGAAGATCATTAGTTATGGATGTGCACATCCTTTTAAAGAAACATACATTACTTTGTCCTGCAAGGTTCATAAGCCCAATCTGATTTTATTAGATCAAGAACAATCTTTCAGTTTGGTGTGTAATACTGTGTAAAATCAGATGTCTCACCAGTTTGTTTGGGTAGCGGATCACGACAGGCTGAACAGGAACCGCAGGAATGAATGCTCCTGAATCACACACACAAACATCAACACATTAGGATGAACGGCTGTCAGCTGCTTCTGAAATATAGGGTTGCCCATTAGGCAGCAAGAGCACACACACACACACACACACACACACAAACTCACACTCTTACACACTGGCTGTGCTGACAGATGATAGTATCATGTTGCTGATGCCTTTGACGAAAGCAAGACTATTATTATTATCATCATTATTATCCATCAAAAATCATATTTAAAACATTAGGCTTGTTTTAGCCTTACACTGGTGTTGGTTCACTTTCTGGCAATGAAACCAAGTAAGTAAATAATTAAACTAATCACGATAATATTGTGTATCAGGGGTCTCACAGGCTGAAGATAGGACAATATTATATTTGAGCATATCGCCCAAAACTAGCTCACACACACACACACACACACACCTGGTTTGAACGTGATCAGGCAGGTTCTATTCGTGCACGTCCCTTCTGGAAAGATCATTATCTGGAAAACACAGAGTTTCTGATCAGTTCACAATCATGAATCAATTCACCAAACCACCAGACAGTCCAATCTGGAAATAAACCGCAGTGGCATGATGACACATGACTCACTGTAACGCCTCACATATGAGGAACTGATTTAGAGAGAACTACAAACTGACAGAGTCCACATTTTACAGACTACAGAATGTCACATTTTATTATTGGGTGATTCAACACATAGATGTTGTAAGAAGTTCAGCACTTTTAGAGTTCATCCCTCTATCTGATGAGAGCAGAAGTATTGGAGCAGTTGCCTCACAGGTCTTTCTAAGTGATCAGCTGTGTCCTGTTGCATTAATTCTTCAGATATTAAAAGCAGGGAATGTGTCGTATCAGTTATATCCATTACTTCTGTATTCTGAATCTTGCATTCGATGATGACACACACAAACCAGGATGAAGACGAGAGCTGACTTTGAGAGAAAAGCAAGCAATTTGGATGCTAAAAGAAAAGAGGAAGTCAATTAGAGCTCTAGCAAAAACAAAGGGCATGGAGAAATCAAGAGTTTGGAAACCACCAGCGACACCAGCAACCAACAACGACCTGATCGGCTGAGAAAACAACAGTAGTTGATGACAGACAAATCATAAAAGCTGTGAAAATGAACCCTAAAAGACGTGTCTGTAAAATCAGCAACAACTTCCAGAAAGCTGGGGTGATGCTCTGACAATCTACTGTCCTCAGGAGACTTTGACACAGAATTACAGATGCTACACAGCAAGATGCAAACCTCTGACCAGCACCAAACATAGAAAGACAAGAGTAGAGTTTGCAAAAAAAGCACAAAGGTGAGCCAGAAGAGTTTTCGAACTGTGTTTATGGACCGATGAGACAAAGATGAACCTTTATCTAAGTGATGGGAAAGCACTAATGTGGAGAAAACAAGGGAACTGCAATGATCCCAAGCATACAGCCTCATCTGTAAAGCATGGTGGAGGTGGTGTCATGGCATGGGCATGCATGGCTGTCTCTGGAACAGGCCCTCTCAACTTTACTGATGACTTAATGTTTGATGACAGTAGCAGAATGAATTTGGAAGGGTACAAAACCCTCTTGCCTACCAATATTCAAGAAAATGCCACCAGATTCATTGGGAAGTGCTTCATATTGCATCAGGACAATGACCCAAAACACCCTGCCAGTTCAGTCAAGGAATTTATAAGAGCAAAGAAATGGAAAGCCTTAGATTGCCCAAGTCAATCTCCAGATTTAAATCTGATTGAACATGAATTTCAGCAGCTGGAGAGGAGAGTAAAGGCAGAAACTCCCCAAAACAAGCAACAATTGGGATTGGCTGCATTAAAGGCTGGGAAAAGTATTTCAAAGGATGAGAGCAAGAGTCTGGTGATGTCTATGGGTCACAGACTCACTGCTGTGATTGTGTGCAAGGGATCTGCAACTAAATAATAGCTTTTAATCTTTTATATCTGCCTTATGTTCAACTGTCCCAATACTTATACTCTCATCAATGAGTGGGATGAACTCTAAAAGTGCTGTTCTTTTTATTTGGTAAAACATGTATGTGTTGAAACAGCTAGTAATAAAATGTGACATTCTGTAGTTTTGTCTCATATTCATCTTTTAAACATATTTGCAAATGTCTCGACTCCACAGCCAACAGAGCAATTTTGTACTTATACATACAGTGCCCTCCATAAGTATTGCATATGTATGTTTTATATATATATATATATATATATATATATATATATATATATATGTGCGTGTGTGTGTGTCTGTGTGTATATATACACTGAATAAAATTATAAATGCAACACTTTTGTTTTTTCCCCCATTTTTCCCCCAGCTGAGCTCAGGAAAGATCTAAGACTTTTTCTATGTACACAAAAGGCCTATTTCTCTCAAATATTGTTCACAAATCTGTCTAAATCTGTGTTAGTGAGCACTTCTCCTTTGCCGAGATAATCTATCCACCTCACAGGTGTGGCATATCAAGATGCTGATTAGACAGCATGATTATTGCACAGGTGTGCCTTAGGCTGGCCACAATAAAAGGCCACTCTAAAATGTGCAGTTTTATCACACAGCACAATGCCACAGATGCCGCAAGTTTTGAGGGAGCATGCAATTGGCATGCTGACTGCAGGAATGTCCTCCAGAGCTGTTGCCCATGAATTAAATGTTTATTTATCTACCATAAGCCGTCTGCAAAGACATTTCAGAGAATTTGGCAGTACATCCAACGGGCCTCATAACCGCGGACCACGTGTAACCACACCAGCCCAGGACCTCCACATCCAGCATCTTCACCTCCAAGATCGTCTGTGACCAGCCACCCGGACAGCTGCTGCAACAATCGGTTTGCATAACCAAAGAATTTCTGCACAAACTGTCAGAAACCGTCTCAGGGAAGCTCATCTGCACGCTCGTCATCCTCATCGGGGTCTCGACCTGACTGCAGTTCGTCATCGTAACCGACTTGAGTGGGCAAATACTCACATTCGATGGTGTCTGGCACTTTGGAGAGGTGTTCTCTTCACGGATGAATCCCGGTTTTCACTGTACAGGGCAGATGGCAGACAGCGTGTATGGCGTTGTGTGGGTGAGCGGTTTGATGATATCAACGTTGTGGATCGAGTGGCCCATGGTGGCGGTGGGGTTATGGTATGGGCAGGCGTATGTTATGGACAACGAATACAGATGCATTTTATTGATGGCATTTTGAATGCACAGAGATACCGTGACTATATCCTGAGGCCCATTGTTCTTGCATGGCCAGCATACTCACCAGACATGTCACCCATTGAGCATGTTTGAGATGCTCTAGATCGGCATATACGACAGCGTGTTCCAGTTCCTGCCAATATCCAGCAACTTCACACAGCCATTGAAGAGGAGTGGGCAACCTGATTAACTCTATGTGAAGCACTGCGTGAGGAAAATGGTGGTCACACCAGATACTGATTGGTTTTCGGACCCCCCAATACAGTAAAACTGCACATTTTAGAGCGGCCTTTTATTGTGGCCAGCCTAAGGCACACCTGTGCAATATTCATGCTGTCTAATCAGCATCTTGATATGCCACACCTGTGAGGTGGATGGATTATCTCGGCAAAGGAGAAGTGCTCACTAACACAGATTTAGACAGATTTGTGAACATGACCAAAACATTAACCCTACAATGTTTACACCTGCAAATCATCAACGCATCAGTAAAGTTGAACATGGAGTGAATCTGAAATTATTTCACTGCTCTGATTTGACTGGATGTTCATGTTACAATGAGACACTAACATTATATTACTAATATTATTTATTTAATCAAAATGTTCCAAACGTAAATTTTTCTTGGGAAGTGCGTTTTAATTGATGACCTATTTTTATTTATTTTTCCCCTCTGTGTCTTCAATATCACTTTCCATCCTGTTTATGTAACAAAAGTCACTTCCTTAATGTTCCATTATTCTGCAAGAAGTGACATCATTTTAGAGGCAAATCAACAGCACAAGCATCAGTAAGTATTATTACTGAATCTGATGAAATCTGGGATGTTTTGTGGAGTTTTTAAAGTTTTTATCTCTCTAATAATTCACCATTTGATCAAACAACAAATCAGTTTGCAAAGACCAACATTTCAAATGATGGCTGACAATATGAAAATGAACTTAAGTTACGGTTCAGATATTATTAATAATGTTAAAGTGTGAAGTGAGCACATCTATGTAAAAACATCTTTAAATGATAGTACACAGTCTCTGTGAGCTGTAATGGTACCTGTGGCCACTCTCCTCCTGAATGAGCTCTTCTCTTGATCTCCTCCACCGTCTTCCGCCTGGAGTCCTGATCCGACCGCGACACGAACACGGGCCGGATGTATTTGATGAGAGCTGAGAGACAGAGACACGTTTCAGAGGTAGGACCTCGTCTGTCCTGCTGCAGCGGTGCACAAAGGTTTTCTAAAGGTGAGGAGCTATTTTTACTCTCCGCCTGATTGCAGGACTCGATGACACATAGAGGACAGAGTGACACAAAGATATTGAGCGAATCTCTCAAACCTGTCACGCTTGAGCAGAGAGAAGAGTTTCCCATTATAGGGTGAATCGCACAGAAAACTAGCATTATTTTGCATGAAGAATATTTTTAGAGGTGTTAAGATCAACTTCATGTGTCACAAAGACAATTGAATTCTCCAAGTAATGTAATAAGACTAATATTTTTTTCTTCACATCAAGCTTCTAATAATTTGAGGAGCTGTGTGGAATTACACATGCTTTACAGTCAATTGATCAAGTGACAGTAAAGACATTTAAAATGTTAAAAAATATTTATATTTCAAATAAAAGCTGTTCTTTTGTGAATCGTGAAAAATAAAATTAATCACAGTTTCCTCAAAAATATTGTGCGGCACAACTGTTTTCAACATTGATAATAATCAGAAATGTTTGTTGAGCAGTAAATCAGTATATTATTATGATTTCTGAAGATCATGTGACACTGAAGACTGGAGTAATGATGCTGAAAATACAGCTGCAGATCACAGAAATATATTACAGTTTAACACATATTCACAGAGAAAACAGCTGATTTAAAATGTAACAATATTTAACTGTTTTACAGTATTTTTGATCTGATAAACACAGCTTCGGTCTCACTGCTCTGTAGTGTAAATATGGCCTGATTTGCTCTATTAAAGTAAGCTTTTGTTTGCTTTTCTCTCTGTTGACTATGATTAGCTGTGGGTTTTGTTGAGATCTACCTCTTTCACGTCCCTACAGCGGCTGAAACCTGTCCTCAGACTGACATCAGTCTCAGCTCTGGAGGAGTGTGGAGGACTGAGATGACTGCGAGAGATGATGGAGATCTGCACTATCTGGGGATTAGAGGCTCAGAGCGGCCGGCTGATCAGGGACTTAGCACCCACACCAAAATTAGCACTAACCAGCTTCATCTAATCGCCACAAAACCAGCACTCAGCCGTGATCTGCAAACCGTGCACGCTCCGTCTCAACGCTGCATCATGAAGCACAGGTCTGAGGCACGGTTGAATGGGACTAACCTTGCTAAACTTGATGGTTTGTGGCATTTTTCATCTAAATGACTGGAGTTCATGTGAACGCTGTCATGTGAGCAGCTTCTGCTTGTCAATCAGACTAATAAAACCTAAAACTGTACTCAGAACAGCTGTTTGAGCAAAACTAACAAAGCTAGTACTGTCTTCCTGAAAGTAACTGGATGCACTTGAAGAGAGAAAGACACCAGTGTATCTGTCATTACGCTGCATTCTGACACAATCAATCAAATCTATTGATTGCAAGGTTACTTATAGTTAGTAGAATGTCTAAAGTGGACTATCAAAATAAAGTGTAACCATTTTATACACTACAGGTCTAAAGTTTAGACCTAAAACAAGTTTTATGTCAAAAATGTTATTTTTTCTACTTGTGGAAACTGGTGAAAAGTGCACATATACAGCGGTGGCCAAAATGATTAGAGCAGTAGTATCTTCAGAAGCTAAACAGATGGTTTGAAGTCAGTTATTTCTATCTTCTGCTGGAGTGTGTCAGTAGGAAATATCAGTTTACATTTCCAAACATTCGTTTAACCATTAATTGTAATAATCCAGTGAGATTTGAGATGTGATCTGATCATCATCAGTCTGTCTGGAATGATATGAAGAAACAGAACAAACTGAGACTAAATCCAGAAGAACTGAGTCTCCAAGACGCTTCAAGAAACCTCCTGCAAAGCTCCTGAGAAACTCAGAGGACAAAAGCTGCTTTAAACACAAAGCATGCTCACAACAAATGATGATTTAATTTAGTTCATAGAAGTTCAGCAACATTGGCAAAAGAAGGAGGAATGAATGAGAACATCAGCTGTTAAGAAGCAGCAGAAGAGAGCAGAAGACTTACTGCCCCACACCGGGATGTCTTTGCTCTCCGCTTTCATCACAATCGAAGCCATGGTCATGGTGACAGGAATGGCGTCGAAGTAGGACGAGTGCGGGCCGAGGGTGAGGATGGGCGCTTCGGTGGGCAGAGCCTGTCTGCCCTTAATGCTGATCCAATGGAAACCGCCAGCAAACCACATGACCCGCATGATGGTCCTGAGCACCACGTCCACCAGCCTACAGAAGACAGCACACAGATCAGCGGTCTGAACACATCAATCAGCCGCACAACACAGCTCTTCACCAGAACACCTGAACAGCTCTGTCTGGAAAGAATTCATCCTAGAATGATTTCAGTGATTTTGTGTTTACTATTGTCCTTTTACATTATTAAACGCACGGCAAACAATGCTTTTCTTATATTTTGTGTCTTGTTTCCAGCCAAAATATCTAAAAAGTCTTATATTAAGAAGGATTTTCTAGACAAGTAAAAAATAGTCTTGTTTTCAGAAAAAACAAGCAAAAATTCACTTAATTTTGACTTTTTTTGTCCTGAAAACAAGACAATATCGTTTACTTGTCTAGAAAATCGTTTTTTATATATATTTTGGCTGGAAACAAGACAAAAAATATAAGAAAAGCATTTTTTTCTGCAGCGCACTATTTTCCCCATGTAATACTATAAAGCTGCTTTGACACAAACTGTATTGTTAAAGGGATCATATGATGCTTTTCTAAAGACTTTTCTACAAAGTCCCTCCTTCCAACAAGTGCAGTCTGCTCTGATTGGCTAACTGGCCCAGTGCATTGTGATTGGCCGAACACCACAAGCACGAGTCAGAAATGTAACGGCCCTTTCCATAATGGCCAGCTTCAGCTTTCAAAATTATAGTAAAGAAAGACAGTAAATAATGTCCTTAGTTTTACCATCAGTTCAAGCCCGAGAGGGGAACAGAGCTGTGTGACAGACACAGTGATGAAGCTCATGTGTGTTTGCACACAAGATGCGATTCTCCCTCTCTCTCACACACACACACATCCCTGACAACATCTGAATGTGCTTTGACTGATCAGGGCTGCGTTTCCCAAAAGCACCGTAAGCCTAAATTGATCCTAGCTCCATCGGTGGCAATGGGTCTACGATGTTCTTAGGCTTACGGTGCTTTTGGGAAACGTGGCCCAGATCAGTCAACATGGCTAAGTTTAAATGGACAGCAGACTTTACATTGCACTGCACACCTGCATTAAAAAAACATCACGACAAACCTTATTCTGTCTCTTTTTACAAAACATTAAGTTGCAGCTGAATACCATGAACAAAAATCAGCAGGCTACATAAAACTGGACTCGATTAAGAGCTGTTTGTGGGTCACTCAAGATGTACTTCTTTAATTACTGGATGAATCATTCTCTTGAATAATTAGACAAATACACTAACAGCCCCTTTTCGTCTCCTGCTGGCGTAACAATGTGATGATGAATCTTTATTTGAACTCAAATACTTTCAAAAGGAGATTTACTCTTATTTTGATCGCTACTGTACAGAGTTTATATCACTTCTATGCACTTCTATGATTATTTGAACGCATGTTAATCATAAATAATGATTGTGTTGTTCACGTTGGTGTTTGAGTCGTGATGTTTAACGATCTGTTAAATTAAAGTGCTCTGTCATGTTGGTGGTAACACCTCTCTTGCAACATATTTAGCTTATCACAGCTATTTGGCTTCTAATCGCAAGTGTAGCCAAACTTTGGAGCGCTTCGATTAGTGAGCAAGGATCGCCAGATCAGGTCCTCGCAGACGGAAAAAAAATAGGAATCGATAGGAAGAATCGAAATTTTAATTTTACAACAAGTATCTGATTCTGGAATTGGAATTGATTTTAGATTCCCAACACTAGCAGCAAATCAGCAAAACAGCATGATTTCTGAAGATCATGTGACACTGAAGACTGGAGTAATGATGCTGAAAATACAGCTGCAGATCACAGAAATAAATTACAGTTTAACACATATTCATATAGAAAACAGCTAGTTTAAACAGCAATAATATTTCAAATTTGTATTATTTTTACTGTATTTTTGATCAAATAAATGCAGCTTTGGAGACTCACTGACCCCACACTAATATTTAATCAGAGCTGTGTCACTTAGATGTGTTAAAACACTGATGCGAGAACATTGTGTTTACACATTACACTGCTGTGTGTGTGTGTGTGTGTTCACTGCTGTGTGTGTGTGTGTGTGTTCACTGCTGTGTGTGTGTGTGTGTGTTCACTGCTGTGTGTGTGTTCACTGATGTGTGTGTGTGTGTGTTCACTGATGTGTGTGTGTGTGTTCACTGATGTGTGTGTGTGTGTGTTCACTGATGTGTGTGTGTGTGTGTGTTCACTGCTGTGTGTGTGTTCACTGCTGTGTGTGTGTGTGTGTTCACTGCTGTGTGTGTGTGTGTGTTCACTGCTGTGTGTGTGTGTTCACTGCTGTGTGTGTGTGTTCACTGCTGTGTGTGTATGTGTGTGTGTTCACTGCTGTGTGTGTGTGTTCACTGCTGTGTGTGTGTGTTCACTGCTGTGTGTGTGTGTTCACTGCTGTGTGTGTGTGTTCACTGCTGTGTGTGTGTGTTCACTGCTGTGTGTGTGTGTTCACTGCTGTGTGTGTGTGTTCACTGCTGTGTGTGTGTGTGTGTGTGTGTTCACTGCTGTGTGTGTGCACGTTGGATGGGTTAAATGCAGAGCACGAATTCTGAGTATGGGTCACCATACTTGGCCACACGTCACTTCCACTGATGGTGTTTCAAGCGGGACTCATTTGAAGCGCTCTTCTTCAGTTTGCACTGTGTGACAGAAACAGAAGCTGTTTGGCTGTGATTGCGCTGCTCTGCACACTTCAGCTCACTAAGCAACTTCCTGATTTACCAAATAGAGGATCTGAAGTCAAATTCATCTCAGCACAGACAAACTAGAAACACTACAGCAAGAGGAGTGACGGAAATATGCAAAGAAGCATTGTGAATCTGAACAAGTAATAATGGCTGTTATTCTCAGCTGAAATGAAACAGAGCAGCTCTTTACTTTCTCCATAAGCACTGCGGCTCCACCGTCGTCTCGGAGCGGCCCACCGAAGCGATGAAGGCAAACGGCCAGGCCAGCAGCATCATGAACGCCGCTATGAAGAGCCGGATGGGGAAGAGCGTCACCGTCATCAAACCGATCTGCAGAGAGAACACACACACACACACACACACACAAAGCTGTTAAATTAATTAAGAATACGTGATGTGAGCTCTTAAAAGACACTTTAGATGATTTCTGCAAATGTTAAACAAAACATGCATATCCAAGAAATTCAAATCATGCATAAAGCACCCCCAAAAAACCCTGTTGCTCCCAAGAATATTTAATAATTTATTAAATGTTCAAGAACATGGTGACTGCTTTTAATTACTTTTTCAAATAATAAATGTTGAAATCATGCATATCCAAACAAATAATGTAACTCAGCTGATCAAAAAATAACAAACAATGCATAAGAATGTCACCAAAATGTTGCTCCCAAAATATTTAGTCATTTATTAAATGTCCATCTATTAAATGTTCTTGGGATTTTGTATGAAGAAAATCATACAAGTTTGTTGTATGACAGCTTCATCTGTCAGTCAGTCATTTAATGCTGATTTAATTTGTTATTTGAATAAAATAATTGGATTAAATGTCAATGTTCTTAAATTATTTCTGTTTGCATTTTATGACTTTCAAATGTTAAAAGATAATATATACACTAGATTAACCCTGAATCAACAGATTTGCAAAAGTCACTTATTGACAAGGCAGTTTTCAGACTGAATCATTACGTGTCGAAGCGGCCTGGCTGTTGGTCTAATCCAGGCTGTCTGGAAGCAGGTTAGATGCCACAACACAGAGAGATTGAGACGCCTCAAGATCCTCGAGGATGAGGTGTGACACGGGACACATTACAACACAAACAAACACAAGCTTCATGGGGCCCTGAACCCTGATGATCAAACACAAGCGGCTCTTATCAGCGCAGCGGCGATACGGGATATCAGCAGTCAATATTTGCCTTGCTCTTATCAGCACTCGACTGCATTTGCACATTAATAGCTTTCAAAGTGACCAATTAACAGCGCTGGAGGACGTTCAGGATGCCTTCATGCTTTCCACTGAGCCGCTTTAATTGAGTTGATCCAACAGGCTGCCAAATCCCATATCAGCTAGCTGAGGCGAGCTCGCTAAAAATACAGCGATCTGCTGATTCCACCAGCTTCACGCTGGAAATATCACTGAGACCAAGCTGCTGACCAGCCGTCAGCTCCTTCATGATGCCATTCACTCAGATCGACTCCGTAGAGCAACAGTCCTCCATGAAGGGAACAGCACCGCTCATACATGCAACATTGCAATACGACTCAATATCACTTCTCTATACATGCAACATTGGAACTTAAGATGCTCAATAATCTGGAATGGAACGAAATCTCCTTTTGTTTGGAACAATGTGATTGCAAATGTTCATTCTTCGCTTAGGGGTAAAAGCAGTGCTGCCACGTCAGTGTTACTTAAAGATACAGCTTCAGTTTCTACAGTAAAGCAGCTCTATGGTGTGTTCACAATTGTATGTGTCTGACCGCAACAGACCAAATAAAATGAAGAGCAGAAGATTCCATGCCAAAGAGGCGGAGTCATAGAGCCACACCTTCCTATTACATCATCACCATGGACCAATGGGGGTTTGAAGGTGTTTCACCAGCCGGAGTGAACTTTTCTGTAAAGTTTGTTATGGCAAGCCGTTTAAAATCCAGAAATTTACTTCATTTTGGCCTGATTTTACGGCCCTATGTTTGACATGCTTTTTGATTAATAATTTAATTTAGTCATTAAAACAAGAGTCTAGAAAAAATTGAAATGAAAAAGAAAAACAATATTCAGGAAAAAAAAATTATCTTCATATGATTTTGTTGGGAATGACGTCACACCAGTTCGTCCTATTATTTCACTTTAAGCATGTTAATGCCTTAAGAAACATTTATGGGACAGCCCATGCCAGATTGTATTGCTTATTTGAAATATATGGTATTGAAATGTGAGTTTGGGGAGCAGTTTTCCAGTGAGACTTTAGTATTTCCCTGATCAGGTCCACTCACATTTATGCATATGGCAGACTATTTTTATTTTTTTTGACAACTTGTGTCCCAAAGAAGGAAGTCATACAGGTCTGGATTAGGGATGCGCTGATCCGATAGTATCGGTATCGGCTCAGATACTGGCATTTTCTGCAGGATCAGGTATCGGTCAGACGAGATCCAAATCCAATATTGTGTGTTATTGTTAACAAAAGCACAAAAACATTACAAAGCACCATGAAGGCAAAGTCCAAGTGATCTGAAGCCGTTCCATAGTTTACTGTGAGGTACAGATGAATATTTAAGTCGTAAACTCTTCTCGCTTTGTGCCGCTCTGTATTGGACCTTTTGGCATCATAATACTTTTGCTCAATTAAGGATTATTAATAGCGTTTCTTGTTCTGTCCGGTCTCCTGTCTACGTATGCCTTCATTAAATGTCTTTTAATTTGATCATTTATATATAAATACATTTACTTGTTTTCATTAATGTATTTTACAACAATACAAAGAGTAATGTGTAATATTTTACCAGATTTAGTCCTACACTTATCCACTTTTAATTGTTCCCCACTAAATGATGTTATTTCACTAAATGTTTATATTTTATAAAATTGTGCATTCGTGATTTTTCTAGATTAACTTTTGCTGCTAAATTATCCACTAACCTAGTTTATATATTTTTCATTAAAATGACGTTGTCTATATTTAGTAGATTGTGTTTAACACACAAAAGGTTAAATACGTGAACCCTGGCACTTTCTATTATGTTGCTACCGGTCCGTACTGCGGCGGTTCAGAATTGAAATATGCAGGGTCTGTCCCTAAAAGTGAATGCTCTACTGTGTTGTAAATATGCCCTACACTAAACCCAACCCTAAACCTACCTGATAGTGTTAACAAATGCAAAACTGACATAAAAACGTATTTGTTGAAGTAGTGACATGATGTGAAATACACTTTATTAAATCAAAACTCTGTAAATTTGTGTGAAAAGTAGTAAAAGGTGTTGGAGTTTCACTGCCTGTAGTGTTTGTTTCTTTAGGAAACTGAGACTGCAGTAACACGTAGTTATTGGTACGTATTTCGTGTCTCGCTAAAAAGTGCACCCAGGTACGAAAATGCCATGAGACTAGGTTGTATTTTCCAATTAGTTTCTGTATAGAAAACAGATGGAGAAACATTGACAGGAGAGTCCTTCTGCCGAGCATCCGTTTCCAAGATGAATGTTTTGTACATCTTAAACTTGGCAACAAAAGGTCTTAAAACACAGCGCATTTCAAGGTCATACTGACTGCGCTTCTGTTCTGGTGTGGTTGAGCAGGTCCCTAAATCAGCAAATCATTCACCCGTCACCCGGTCATCATAATCACAGACGTTCAAAAGCACGCTCTGCATCAACATCAAACCTATTCTGACAGGTGGAGACCGAGGATGCTTCTGTTTAAGTCTTCCATAACCTCACAGAAACTGATGGCATCACTTCAGCCTCCGCCAGATAAACGCCTTTCTCCTGCTGAAAGAGAGTCCAGTGGAACTGCAGACCATAGTTACACCTCCGGTCAGTTCAGGTTTATCCACATCGAGACGGAGGAATTCATTTACCGTGAAACAGGAGCTGTTCTGGTCAGTTATGGGCCCCAAAGTAATTCAATAATCAATAAGAGTGTGTGAGACGGAGCAGTTAGGAAACAATCACAGATGTGATCCCTGATATCAGAGCTGGCAGATCCTGCTTTTCTCAGACAGCCTGTTCTCCACAGGGTTACACTCCAGCAGCTGTGAAACAGTGGTTACGAGGCCATAATTACTGTCACTCCTGTCAACTGCATTTAATTCACTAACTACATTTTTAATTATCAGGAATGTCCTGATCCATGTTTTGTGCCCCGATCCAATCAGAGTCATCGAATATTGAGCATCTGATGATACCTAGTTCTGATCTGATCGTGTGTTTGATGCACAATTCAAGTATATTAAAGTTATTCAAATCAATCTCTTGGCAGGTCTTCAAGCAAATTCAATCAAACCTCTACAATTAATCCAAAATGCTAAGATACATTTTTAACGAGCTGAAAAGAACGCACGTCACGCCTCTGTTCATCCATCTCAAGGCATTGATGTTTGCCTACAGAACCCCCTCTGGCTCTGACCCCTTTACCTAACCTCAGTTCTTCAGACTTGTGCTTCTAGAAGCTTGTGTTCTGCAAGTGAACGACGCATTATTGTTCATCCCAAAGACACACAAAATCACTTTCACAGACCAAGACTCATCACAGCACTCGCATGATGTTGCTCTTTTGTTGGTTTTTATTGCTTCTATTGTCCTCAGTTGTAAGTTGCTTTGGATAAATGACTAAATGTAAAGGTATACAGCGTTTTGCAGATAACGTGTATTAGTGTTGGGCTGATAGATGATGCCATTGGCGATGGCTGACAGACATCATGATGTTGAGCCGGCATCGTGATTTCCCCCCCCCCATCCCCTCTTCAGAAATCTGCCACATCCCAATTCCATGTTCGGAAAGGAAATTAAGTACACTACGGAACCCTTAAAGAAACACTTCACTTTTTTTTTTTTTCTCGCTCAAAAATGACCAAAGAGTTTGGATAATTTTTCTATTTAAAGCTGGACTCTTCTGTAGTTACATCGTGCACTAAGACCGACGGAAAATGAAAAGTTGTGATTTTCTAGGCCGAAATAGCTAGGAACTACATTTTCCGACGTAATAATCCAGGAACTTTGCTGCCGTACCATGAGTGCAGCAGGCGCAGTGATATTACGCAGCGCCTGAAAGTAGTCCCCAGATATATCATAACTAGTTACCTAGCTGGGGACTACTTTCAGGCGCTGCGTAATATCACTGCGCCTGCTGCACTCATGGTACGGCAGCAAAATGGATATTAATATCTGTAAATATTACGCCACAAAAAGACTATTTAAATATGAATCATTCATGTTGAGCATGTGTATGTGTTAATGGCGCAGACGTGCGGTTTGGTTTACTACACACATACTGAAGCGTGTGACCGTCACCGTGATATCTGCCGTCTCACTAAAGGAGCACTGAAATACATGAACAACATCTCCAAAACTGGTCTGACAGTCACTTTATGAGCATGTGACTGTTCCAATTGAGTAAAACTACATTTCTGTGTGTTTATGATACGAAACTAAAGCTATTCAAAGCAACCCGTCAAAATAAAAGTTCAGTTGAAGACATTGTGCCAGAAATATATAACTATTGTTCAGTAGAACGTACATATTACTACTAAAATTATAACAACTTTATTTTTAAAGGAATAAATCACACAACATTTCCATGTTTTAATTTTAACAGTAAATCTCCTTTGAGGGACTTTTTTTTTTTTTTTTTTTATAATTAAAAGAAATGAAATTCATGTTTTATAACTTCATTACATGAATGAACCAGAATGAATTCAAGAATGAATCTGAATAAATTAAGTTGTTTTTATGCATTCAAAATATTAGACATGCTAAAACATAATTTGGTAACAAAACAAATAATTCAGAGGGCCCTTAACATGTAATAATGGTTACTTTTAACCTCTAACAAATTGATGTGAAACTGTATTGTGTCTAATTAAAGTCAAGTTTCATTATTTTAATTAGACATGCTTTCTTATTAAAGAAAGCTTATTAAATTATTAATACAATTTAATTTATCCATTTATAAGGAGTCCAGAGAAAAAAATAAAAATCGGAATTTGGGGGAAAAGAATAAAGCTGATTTCATAGGGCCCTATCAGCTCGGGACATCCCTATTAATTATACAAGTAATAATCAGGCATTGTCAGAGACAAACCTTGTATCTCCTCCATATTGTGACTTTGTTTGTTATGGTCAACGGTCGATAGCGTCGTCTGATTGTTTCACCCCAGTCTGTGGGTTTTACAAATACTTAACCAATGAAAACTATTAAAAAGAGCTTGTGACTCCAGCGTCAGCAAAAGCTCACAGCTCCACCCAGAATGAAGAACTGCACAGTTTGGAGAAGTAAAGGGTAAATAAAGAACTGGTTCTTTGAGCAAGTCCAGCGTTTTGTTTACTCTCTCTATGAAGACTAGTGTTTCATGTATTTGAGGAGCAGAGAACAATGCCTTATTTGCCATCCAGTCATAGCCAATACTGTCTTAAACAGCACTTCATCTATTATAACATCATATTTTGGCCAAATGTATTTGACAACAGGAAAAACTGAACGCTCACATAGCCACAAACTCTGAGCTGCATGCTAATGAAAACATATCGCAATGCACTTCCTCAGATACAGCTGTGCTAATGATGGACAAAACACATTTCACTGACATCCACTGACCCTCATAACTCCATCCGAATTTGATCAAACTTGATTTCAGTAAAACATTAATAATGACACATGCAAGCGTCTGACCATATGTAAAGGGTTTTTATCATTTCCTGAGAGGTACACGACAGGCGCCACCCAGATTCAGAAAACAGCCTTCAGATCATCCAAACACACGAGTCAGAGACCGTGTGAAAGCCTCCAGATAGGAAGTAATGTGCTCAATGAACAAAGCACTTCTCAAACAAGGTAAACAGCTTTTCTCTTGGGAACTGACTTCTATTATCAGAGTTTCAGCACAAGACCCAGCAGGTCTCAAACCTATTCCACACATTTGAAGAAATGCCTGATCCTTGTAAAAACTTCAAGACATGCAAAGTAGATTGAAGTGTCCTGGTTATTCTGAGCTGCAGTCTTCCTGTCCTTTGGATCAAGGAGATCTCACAGTTTCCGATTACTGAGCGTTTCCATTCACTGCTCAATCCTGTGTTGAAGAGGGGAAAGTGATCTGCTGGAAACCGACGGGACGGCCAGAAGCAGAGCCGGTCTGGAGTTCATCTGGAGCCTCAGTGACCTCAGCTTCGGTTCACAAGCAGAAAACATGAAGAGTTTCAGTCTGAGCTGCTGCATTTAAGAGACGCATCTAGAAATGTCCAAGTTAATGAAAATCAACAGGCAAAACAAACAGCCTGTCGACAAGAAAAATCTGAATCATCTCACTGACTGAAGGACTGAGCGTTAGGCATGTAATAAAAATAAAAATCACTATTAGAATACAGCCACAAAGCACAGGAAACAGCGAGGAACTACGTGACAAAAGCTTCATTTTCAAACAGCTGCAAAACACAACCGCCAGACTCAAACCCATGCGACGTGCAAGAGTCCAGCCAGCTCTATCCAGAGCAACCCACACTGGTTGATGATATTACTGTACATCAGTATTGAGAACAACGTATGAGCGGAGAATGCTTTGTTGAATGATTACTTGTGGAAAGCACAGCCTAAACCTGTGTTGTGTGAGCGTGAAGAAAGTGCACTGTTAAAGGAAATCTGCCATCATTTACTCAAGCCATTCTAAAGCAGTAAGACTGACTTACATTTATTCCTTCAGCAAATTCATTTTACAAAGTTACAAATGAGAGACGTCATAAGCAGTCGGTTCATTTCGAGTCTGAGTGACTGCCAGCCGCGAGCTGCAAACCGTTTCAGACGCTTCACCATTATAACTTTACGATTTTAAATTTGCAAAGTCAAGCTTCAGCTCAATATTGTCAATAATGTGCAGGACAGTATGAGTATCGTTACCCTGCTGAAAAAAAACAAAAAAACAATAGAAAACATCACAGAAATACTGTTGTTCTATTGGTTGCCATCTGCTAGATTACATCCCACCAATAGAATGCATCAAATACCAGCAGACACCATTATAGTTTACATTACAATGCCCATCATAACCCTTAAATCCATTACAGTTTCTGTTGTGTTTTGGGAGGGGAGGGGGTCTACTGGTTTTGTTCGTTTTGCAGGGAAGATTATAATGGTATTACTACTTTTACACAATTACTGAATTTCACAGGAAAGATGTGTTTATTTTTTATAAATAAAGAACTGTATTTTGTATTTTAAATGGTGGGTGTTTACGCAGTGGTCTAGAGCAGTGCTGATCGAGGAGAACAGAGGTGCGCTCACTCTATTGGTTAATAAGACCGTCACTCAAGGCTGGCAGTCGTGCATGTGCTCTGGAACGTAGAGTAATATAGCGTCCACATCACAGGCTTTGTGATTAGCAAATCACAACGTCTCAGATCGTGATTGCGATTCGATTTCGATTAATCGCACAGCCCTAGTTCAAAAGAGTGATTCGTTCATGAACTGGACATTGGACCGTTTGCCTGTGGCTCTGGATTACAGTAATAATGCTGTAAATAATGTACAGTTTCTTGCACAGACTGATCGTTTTGCTTCTTATATCAACAGGAGACATGGGCAGGGCTCCAGACTAAATTTTGTGAGCGGTCGTACTGGCGTGAACACCACATTGTTTAACTCATAAGTGCTGCCACTTCTGTTGCATTTAAGAGCCATCAAAACGGCAAACGAAACAAACCCGGTCCATGCTGTGCAGCTCAAACCGCAACGCAAACAAACTTGTCTGAGCTCAGTACAGCTTTATTCAGGAGCCAAAAATGATTTTGCGACACGGTTACAGCACAGCGCTGCGAGATCCAGTGAGAAGTGTTTAAACTCGCCGCACAATTCTTCGGGGGAAGTTGTGGCCTAATGTAGAGTCGGACTCGTAATCCAAAGGTTGCCAGTTTGAGTCTCGTGCCAGGAGGGATTGTAGGTGGGGGGAGTGTGTGTTCACGGTGTGTGTGTGTGTGTGTGTGTTCACTGCTGTGTGTGCACGTTGGATGGGTTAAATGCAGAGCATGAATTCAGAGTATGGGTCACCATACTTGGCCGTATGTCACGTCTCTTTACTTTCATAATAAATAAAGTTGATCTACTGAGAATCATTCAAATTCTGCACAGAAATCTCTGTTATAAACATTGCTGACGTACGTCAGAAAACCAGAAGTATTAACGCTAAATATAAAATGATCCAATTTGAAAGATATTTTTAATGGGATGACCAAAATATAGTTTTGTGGAAAACAAATGCTCATATAAAATAAAAAAAATACATAAAATCACCATTATAACTTGTAGATGGCAGCAGAGGAGCACTTATTGGCTTATTAGTCATTCATTTCTACATTTTACTTAGTATTTTGAAATGATGAAAATCACTATTATAAAGTATCAAATCAAAAAATCTGATTGTCCACTTTTATATGTATGAAGTAAGAGAAGTCACAAAGTGCCTTGAAAAACAAACTTTTCTTCAATTTGCGCCTAAATCACATAATCACTGAAGTTGGTGAGTTCCATATAATACTATAGAAGAATAATGGTACATTTAATAAGAGTGGAATATATAACGTTTCTATATAAGAATTAGATTTTGCACGTTACTGTTGTTAAAAGTACGTTTTGTATGCTTCCCAACTCAAGCTTAGTGCTTTACTGTCAAATGTGTTCACACATGAAATAAGAAATAAACACGCAACATTGTTACTAACTGTACATATTAATGCAAAACAATAATTAGATTAAATGATCTATATTTTTAATAAACAGCCCCAGCGCTACCAGATCTGCAGAACTCTCAAATGTGTCTAGAGCCCTGATTCATTTTGAATATGAAGCCAACATGACAAGTACATTTTTAAAGAATGTGTTTTAAATGGTATTTTGGAAAGATGTTCTTCATCTTGGACACTTTTACCACCGACTCATGATTGTCTGTAAATAAGTTACATTTTACTCACACAAAGCTATCCTGTAACTACTTTATGGTAGCGTTTATATATTTTGGAGTTTGACTGTTTAGTTTTGGATGAACTGGCCCTTTAACACAAGACAGCAGCAGATGACTGAACCTCTCAGGAGAACACTGCTAATGCATGCGCTGGCTTTAAATCAGCACTCATGACAGATGTCATAAACACCAGGACACACAACGCATTTGCTTCTGCAGTAAATATCTAATGCACTTATGCCATTTGTAAACAAGTTAAATATTATATCATAATGATTCCTCAAGGAGCCGATTTACATTCACATAATAATCTAATGCAAACACTCCAGAAAGCGGAGTAAGCAGAACGAAAGCACAACATTAGACAAAGATGCTGTGTTTGTGCTACTAATGGCTCCCAAAGACGTTCATGCAAACAGCCTTCGAGAAACGATGGGACCGCATATAACAATCCAATCACAACACCCAGTGCAGTTTTATAGCAGCCCTTGGGGAAGAGAGCAAGAAACCAGACATGGCAAGTGTATTCCAGTGGAAGTGGACTGCTCCGTGTACGAGCAGAATAAAGCCAGGAGCCTGTGCTAGACGAGAATAACAGAGATCCTGCCACATCACCGTCACATTAAAACATCTAGTGTTAAAACTTACTGACATGCAGCTGCCAGCCAGTCCATCACACTGAAGAACGATCATTCACAGCAACACACTTCAATGAGGCTTCACGATCGGTCTGTTAATTAGAGCTGAAGACTTAAAGGATTTCAGGAGCAAAGCCTTCAACATAGTGATGCTAAAGGTCCTGGAGAGGTCGATTCAGTTCATGGCAAGCGGTCACACACCTTTACATGTGCTGGCTGAACTCACATTACCATGAGACGCTTATGCAGTAACTGGCTTTCTCTTTAGTAATGGCTACCGTGAGCATCACTACAGCTAAAAACACTGAAAACATGGCATTTGAAGAAGTCTTCTCTGCATTATTAACAGAACAGATTTAGTTCTTCCATTGAAGCTGAAGACTGGATCATCTCAGATCCTGCAGGAGATGTAGCTCATGCTGCTGAGAGACTCACCAGATACTGAAACATCCCACATTCAGCTTCCTCAGATCGTTCTGCTGAATATGAATGCCATTACATTAGAAAAACAACACCACAGGAGTATTTGAAGTAGTGGTTTCAGACTTTGCTTAGAAAACTAACTAGAAGTTTATTTCTAGAGGCCTCCGTGAACACATGTGCTTATCTTCACCCAGAAAATCTGATCAGAGAACAGCTAAAACCAGCCTTCCACACATCCACTGCTCCACCAGACAAACACAACACACTGGATATATATGCATAGATACATAGACAGATAGATAGACGGATAGATGGATGTGGCCCATGTTTGAAAGCTGCTGGTTCAGACAAAGGCCTGTGAGGCTCGTCACGGCGGATCCTCGATCCTGATTGGCTCTTTATCCCGAGCGCAACATGTAGCACAGGAAGGAAACTCTGCTTCCAGAGCAGCAGCAGCAGGCCAGAGAGGACAGCACTGCTCCAGAAAACACCTACCTGCAGCTTCTGCGCCGCCGTGAACCTCAGCTCGTGCGCGAACGGGTTTCTGAACGGAGGCGGCAGCTCGCGCTTCTCCTCTCCATCCGCACGCGTCTCGATCAGCCTCATCCTCGACGAACACCGATCAGTTACCGTCACTGCCTCGAGCGCGTTATTATCTAGCGGTACCGGAGCTCGAGCAGGGCTGCGGGATTAAGCGGATCATGTATTTGTCGCTCAGTCCCGCTGGATGTCATGGAGGAGCAGAATCAGTCCTGCCGCGGTGCGCATGCGCGGGCTGCTCCTCCTCCGCTCACGCCATAAGATGATGCTCCGCTGTGACTGCGCATGCGCCGGAGATCCGGAATCTCACATACATGAAGATATTAATGTAAAAACGACCCATTACTTTATATGTATAATGAATGTATTGATCTGAAAGACATGACAACATCAATGAAACAAGGTATTATCTGCCTTATTCCCAAACCAGATAAAGACACTCTTTTAATTGATAATTGGCGTCCTATTACTCTCCTAACTGTTGATTACAAAATTGTATCCTTAATATTTGCTAATAGACTGAAGATCAAACTGTTGGTTGCTGACACACAGTCAGGTTTAGTAAAAGGTAGGCGCATCAGTCACAATATAAGACTTGTTTGAGATCTTTAGATTATGCAGATTCTGTTCATTCTAAAGCTATGATTCTTTTCCTGGACCTTTACAAGGCTTTGACACCCTTGAAAACGAATTTCCTTTGCAGACTCTCAAGCTATTTGGTTTTGGTGATTTTTGTGTTAATGTTATTGAAATGTTTTATAGAGATATTAACAGCTCTGTCCTAATTAGCTTCTACACTTCTAAAAGATTTATCATTAACCGTGGTGTTAGACAGGGTTGTCCTATCTCGCCCTTCTTATTTATTTTAGTCACGGAATTGTTATCTTTAAGAATCATTTTGGAAAAAAGCTTGGAAGGTATATCTATCTTTGATAGAGAAATGAAAATCTCCCAGTTGGCCGACGATACTGCTCTTTTTTGAGAGATAAGAGTCAGCTATCTAAGGCTTTACATGTACTTGAGCAGTTTTCAGGTGCTTCTGGACCGAGACTGAATATGTCCAAGTGTGAGATAATGATCTCCATGAACATGACGATTCTTCAATTAATGCTATCCTAGTCAAAGAGACTGTAAAGTATCTGGGTATTTACTTAACAAAACATTTAGCAGCGAGACAACAACTTAATTTTTCTGGTAGGTTGAAAAAAACCCAAAGTATGTTTAATCTTTGGCTCCAAAGAGATCTTTCTCTTCATGGCAGGGTTCTTTAGTCCAAAGCAGAAGGATTATCTCGCTTTGTGTATCCTTCTCTTTCTTTATTCGTTCACGACTCTACCGCTAAAGGAATTAATAACATGTTTCTAGACTTCATATGGAAACATAAACCTCATAAACTCATAAAAACAGTCCTGGTGAATAGTCGGAGAGAAGGTGGGCTTGAAGTGTTAGACTTTGGTGACATAATGAATACATTTAAAATAAATTGGATTAAAAAATGTTTAATAAGTCCCAATTCTATATGGTTTTTTATTCCAAATCATATTTTTTTTTAAATTGGTGGCCTTCCTTTTATATTAAAATGTAAGTGCTTAGGTGACCAGCTGCACGGTCCACATCTCATCAGCAGGTCCTCCTCTCTTGGAAACTGTGTTATTCCCACAATTCTTCACCTCAGAAAACATTCTTATGGAATAACTCTGATATAATGATTAGGAAAAAATCTATTTTTCTATCTTCATGGTTTGACAAGGATATAATTGGGATTTTCTCCATTTTTGATATATCTGGTAACTTTTTGACTTATGAGCAATGTATGTGAGCTCATAATGTCCCCTGAGCGTTTAAAGAACACAATGCTGTCCTAAAAGCATTCCTTCTGGTTTAATTCAACTTATAAATGCCATTTAGCTTATAGTAAGAGTAACACCAAAGAACCTGATTTGTCATTAAATGGAATTAGTATTTTTAACAAAAAATGTAATAATAAGCATATTCAACAAATTCTACAGCAAAATATATATAATGTTCCTAGAGGTAAATTTGACTGTGCTTCTGTTATTGAGTCAATAGACTGGAAAGATGTCTGGTATACCTCACAAGCACTGCATCTCAAATAAAATAAAAGAAAAGAAGTTCATTTCAAGATCCTTCACAAAATATATCCTGTAAACGATACTTTGGCAAAATATACGGATGTAGACAAGTCATGCTCATTTTGTGGAATTGAGGATGAAACACTGGTTCATTTATTTTTTCACTGTATAAAGGACTTTTGGAATAGTTTGCTATTTTATATGAGTAAGCACCTTGATTCTTCCAGTCTTTTTCAGTTAAAGGATATCATTTGTTACTATAAAGGGAAAACTAGTATTACATAGTTAATTTTTTTATTTTGTTTGGGAAATTTTTTATTCATAAACAAAAATTTGCTAAATCGATGCCTTCTTTTTCACATCTCTTACTTGAAATTGATGCTTTCCTTAAATCTCTGAGGTTGATTAAGAACAAGAAAAGTGATAGATTTCTGAAATATTATGATGATTGTTTTGGCAATACCAATGATCTATAAGTTTGTTTTTCTTTGTTATTATTAGCTATTCGTCTGTATGCACCTATTTATTTTTGTAAGGGAAACTTTACAAGACGTGATGTTTTGTTTGTTTTGTTCTTCCTGTAAAGGTTCTATTTGTTATGTACGTGCTGTATTTGTCTTAATGTTTGCATAATAAAAAAAATAAAAAAAAGAAATTTGACATATTTAAAAAAATGTTAATGTATTAGAAAAACTCTAAAGTAATAATGAAAGCAGCAAAAATACAGCACATCCAGTTTGAACTATGCCTGATCTAAGCTAAACTTTGAATTTCAGAGTATATATGATGTCATATCTGTAGTATTTTATTTAATAAAATTGTTTTATTCTGTTGCATTTCACTAAATTACAAAATTACTATAAACATTAATGGCACCTTATATATTTCTTATTTTAATCATTTCTCTGTAATAGTTAATAATTGTTTATTTTTGTGCATTATATAGGCTATTATAAAACATTTATTCCAATAAAGTAGTTTGAAGTTAAACCAACTAAAAAAACAAACAATTAATGTAAAAGCGTATGGCTTACTATAGAGTGCCTAATAGAACAAATTACATGTCATTTCTTTCACTTGATTAACTGCCAATTAATAAATAAACATAATATATTAAGTAAAAAAATTAAAATCATTATAAAATAAAATGTTTGACATTAAACACTTAATTTATAACATAATTAAAAAAATAATTGTGAACACAGGCAGGACAAGAGCAAATTCCTGGATAAAATAAGCGATGCAGCTAATCAGGAATCTGTATGCTATGCTAGTACATAGGCTAATGAATACGGACATTAATTATCATTTTAATGTAGTTTAAGCAGCATTTATCACTTCATGATTGTGTAGGAATTGTATTCAGGCACTAAAGACATCCCTATTGAAAGTGATTTGAGGCGATGGGACGGATTGGGCCTAAGAGGACTCCATCTCTCATGACATGAGGAAATTAAGTTTGCTTTGTTATTTAAAAAGATCTGAAATCGTACATTTACAATTAAAGAGGAATTGAGAGGGATGTTTATTATACTGCTTCCATAGAGCCTCTATATATATGTGTTTCTATATCATTCCCTGAGTGCACTCTGACCAACATCAGCTTTTCTTCATTAATTTACTGACACTGACCAGCTTCCACATTCACCAACAACAAACACAGTTTATACTTCTGTAGATATAGATAGATATAGACATCCTGGAATAAGAAAGCTGTAAAATACTCTAAAAGCTTGTGAAAGTAATAATATATCTGGTTTTGATATATATTGTTTTGGACATTAATAGTTACCTCACCCTGGAAACTCTTGATATAATTTATTTGTCTATCCTTTTATTTACCTTTCCTCTGTTTCATGTTATTTCTTTATAAAACAAAGTACTTTATTGTTATTTAAATGAAAAAGGGATAACAACAACAACAATGCTATATATATATATATATATATAAAGGGGGGGGGGGGGGGGGGTCTCTCTCTATCTCTTATTAAACACATTTTGCACTAAAAAGTTTAAATCTATTCCTTTCAAGGATCTGACATGTATTTAGGCGATGTAATAATTAGTAAGATGTCTTATCTTGTGCTCTCATGGCTGTGATTGGTCTATCCTGAGCATCGGTCACCTGACAGCTCCAGCAGTAATTATGTTCTTTATTCATGTGAAGCTACAGAGTGTTACAGGCAGGTGCCGTCTGAAACAGGTTAACACTGTTATATGATTAGCATGTGTTGAACTTGAGATGAACTCTGCGTAGAAAACCATTCCTAAAAATCAAGATCAAATTCACTTGTTCTTTACAAACAAGGTGTATGCCTCATTTATCAAAATATGCAAAAGTGTGAAAAATTGTGTTGTTTTATATGTTTCAGTATTAAAGATTTACAAATTCTGTTGGACAAAAAAAAAAGAAAAGTTTGTGTAATATTGAAATAAATGAATGCATACATTTTAACTTCTATGTTATTTATCTGTATTGATATTTTTAATTGCTTTACTCCTGTTTCTGCATACAAAAGAATATTTGCGAAAAAAGTCTCCTCAACTCCCGTTCTTCAAACGATTAAAGTTTCTTTCTTTCTTCAGATTGTCAAATTTATCAGCCAGTCATTTTTCTCTTTTGCACCACAGGTTACACAATCAAGCTGCACTGAAGGACTGTTTTTGACCAGTTTATTAAAGAGGGCTCATCTTCATATTAACACTGGTAATGCTTTCCCACTGGGTTCCACATTTATGGATTGCTTTCTATAGCTTTACTAAAGTTAAACAAGACTAGTTTGCTTCAGTTCACACTCATACTGACATGAAAGACTATATTCGGTACGCAGATAACGAGGGCATTGTGTTTTTCTTTATTGGTGGCCAGTTACTCCACTACAAAGTTTATAAATGCAATTTGATTACTTTACTGCATGTAAGTAATCAGATTAACAATTACTTTACTTTCAAGTTACTTTGAGAACATATCAAACCTAAAAATACAATCTTTCAGTAATTTAATATTGACTGAAAAATATTACAGAAGTATACTTCTACTCTTCTACTTGAATGCCATCGCTTGCACTATTTCGTCATAACAGCAAAAAGAACTTAAATGCTCTGTTACGTTTGATCGTAACACTATTGCACCATTTTAAATGGTAAAGGGTCTACGTTTATCTGTGTAAGAAAACAAACTGCGCTTTCAGCTGTCTCAGTACTCTTAAAGGAAGTAAGTCATATTGAAAACAGATATTCTCTGGTAGGGTAGAGTGGGGGAGAACGCCCCCCTAAAGGATTGTGACATTTGTTTTCAGTGAAACAGGTTAAATGTGTTCAGAAAACTTATCATAGTTTTAGTGACAATGACATAAATTATAAAGCAAGTATGAAAAATGTCCAGTGACCTCTTATATGTCAAAAGATGAAGGGAATTTTGAAATCTCTTTTACAAGAGGATTCTGGACAAGACAGGACTTAATTAAACATGAAAACATGTGAACAAACTAATGCATTCATTCACATATACTGTACAAAAAACATACTCATATCAGTCAAAACAATTACAACCTAAATCATTTAAAACGCACTTAAATTCATTTAGAGAGATCAACTCATTTATCTTGTAACTGGTTCCAATCAAACAGAGCAGCAGAACTAGAACTAAACGCCCTTTAACCCATTTGATCTGACTTTTGGGATGTTTTGGAAGATAATAATCTTGTGAGCAAAGACCATCTTTCTTCATAACATTTTGAATGATATACTGCTGTAAATAAGAGGGAAACAAACCCATAATAATTGTATATATAAATGTGTGCTGGAGTCTACAGGATGCCATCCAATCCAAGAGTGCAGCAAACAATGCTTTTGAATTAGTAATAAACCTTAATGCTCCATGAACAGAATCCAATGCTGTAAACAACACTTAGGCGCCTGCATATAGATCATATCACAGTAATACAACACGGACAGGAAAGTAGCACCAATCTACGTCTTGCTTCAAAACTAAGACTATATGAGACATAAACGCTGGATGCATCAGATATGACAATCATCAAAAACACATATGCAATTTAAAAAAATATATATATCATATAAAATATATCAAAAATAGCAGCCAAAACACACGTGCTGTAAAGAGTGTCCTCTGGTGTTAACATGGAGAAAAACCTCCCATACAGGTTCATCCAGGAGTTAGCAGGGTTTTGTCAGTTAGTAAGGTTTAATATTAATGAACGTTTAACAACACAGTTACTGCTGGTGATTTGTGCAGTGTCCAGTCATTCAGGACCCACAGCGTTGATCAGACCTGGGTTCTGCAGAAACCTGTGTTCAGTGAGAGCTGAGGGTTAGTGTAAAGGCTGTGGCGCACTCTTGTGGCTGATCTCTGATCATTACAGTAATATGGTTCAATAATACCAGCACAAGAGGGTGCCAAAGACTCTTGAGCTGCCGGAGTCAATGGTTATCATGCAGATAGACTGATACTGTATGTCTGATATTTTCTTGCCTTTCCTCTGTGAGAAAGTCCCTATAAAAGTTTGAAAAAAAAAATGTAATAAAAAAAAACTAAAAAAAAACATAATATCTCAAGAATACTAAAAATAACATTGGTGGAAAGGTCCGGTCATCACATTTCTGCATTATATTTCCATTATATGTTCCACAAAAGAGAGAAAATCACACGGGTCTGTAACAACATGAGTATACATGAGGACAGAATCATCTTTTTGATGAATTAACCACGAACCACAACATCATCTGAATCACAATCCTCTGAATCCTCAGCTTCATTCATTCCACAGATGTGTTTGATGTACTGATGTGCCGCTTCTAAAATAGCATGCAGAAGAACTAAATTTGCTTCCACGCAGTATTCCTTGTTCAACATTTACTGTGGTGCATGATCAGACACAAGCATAACTGCTCATGGTGTTGTGATGATGTTAGAGGATCTGTGGAGGAATACTCATGAGGTCAATGCGATGAGCTGTGCACTGCTCGAATTGAAGGGGGGCTGGGGGGATCCGGGACCCCCCATAAGGCATTAGGGACCCCCCATAAGAAGTAAAAAATAGACTTAGGGGGGTCCCTCAGACATTTTTACTTGGAGTAAGCCATTTAAAAGAAGAATAGTAGCTTATCTCTATTTGTTATGCAACATTAAATAGTATATAGTTATGCATATTATGATCAAATATATTGTTTATTTTGTATAAATTGTATATTGCGAGACTAAAAAGACCACCAAAAAAAAAAAAGTCTGATGGTGGGGACCCCCCATAAGACTTGATTCAATTCGAGCACTGGAGCTGTGGTTGTGTGCTGCAGTGATGGCAGGGAAATATTACTGCAGCACATTTTCTTGACTCTTGTAAATGAGAAGCGGATCGGACAGCCTTGCTAAAGCCGTGTTCTCGGCCGTTGAAGTGGAAAACAGTGCTGTATTGAGTTATAATATCATGCATTCGCGGGTGTCAGTGGCTGTCGCTGCTGCCCTCGGGTCGTGACTTTTGCATTCGGTAAGCATCCGAGAGGCATCGCCTCGCCAGAGAAAACCTCCCCGCCCGTCGCTCTCCTGACGCCGCAGGAATTAAAACGGAAGAAATGCAATTTAAAGACATGAAGTAAACAATCACCTAACACTTGTTTGGAGCGCGGACACAATTTCCCGGGCCTTGTCCAATTCCGTGGTAGCCCGGGGCGCGTGTGTTTCTCTACACGTGGTTCTACACCACTGATTAGAATGGTAATGCAGGAGCAGAATCGATCCCGATGACATTTCACACAATCAAACATTGTGTTTTATACACTGCAGCACTTCTGTTCCCTCTCAGAAACAAACTCCAGAAGTCGCTCTTTGCAAACGCAGCACAATTACCAGAAACTGCAGACAATTACTAGCAAACCGTGCAGTATTGGCCATGCTTGTCCCACAAATTCAAATTAAAGTCTGAATTTAAGGTGCGTTTTATTAAACAATAAATCATTAGTGTTCTCAGGTTTCATAAAGAAAAGTCATATGAATTTTAAGCCTGACTGTGTGACTTTATTACAGAAAACCACAACGATTCAATGACAAATAAGCTTGTGGCTAGGAGGGAGTGTTGTGTAAGTTCTCATAGCTATCTTGATAAGGTCACTTTGATTGTGTTGTGAGGCTCTTCAGAGATTACCATGGTAAAGGGTGTATTCGACTTACCTGTTCTGGCACACTGAAGCTCTGATGTGAACATGTCTGAGAGTCTCTGTTAACATGTTCATATTCCAGCTGTGGAAAACAGCAGAAAACTCTTTATTTGACAGTGTCCTTGTGTCATGTGCTTACTGTAGTAATAACAGTAAACTGGCTTCGTCAAGCTCAAGCAGCGTCAAAGTCATGGGTTCGATTCCCAGGGAAAACAACAACTGATCAAACGTGTTTCCTGAATCACTTTTGATAAAAGCATCTGCCAAATGCATACATGTAAATTATGCATAATTACAAGTAATTAATTAAGTAAGTGCATGCTGTATAATGTATAATTACACTATACACTCTTACAGATAAAGGTGCTTCAGGATGCCATAGAAGAACCTTTTTGTCTAAATGGATCCATAAAGAACCTTTAACATCTGAAGAACCTTTCTGTTTCACAAAAGCTTCTTTGTGGTGAAAGAAGGTTCTTCAGATTATAAAAAGGTAAGAAAGAGATGGTTCTTTAAAAAAATGGTTCCTCTATAGCATCACTTGAAGAAGAGTGTAGGGCTGGGTTAAAATATCAATGTCTCAATTTTAATCGATTGTCAGTTTGATGAACTAATGTCAATGTCAAGAATCAGTGCTGTTTTCAGTTGATGTGTGAATAAAGCTTAATCAAACATTATGTGCTGCTCCTGCAACATAATCACAATAATCTTACTTGCTTTGATATTTTTTTGAAACAACAAACTGGAGCAGAAACATAATTATATCATTAAAAAGTTATGACTCATTTTTTTTATCGTATAACACATTTTTCAGAAATAAAAACTGTTTGCAAATCACTGTAATCTAGTAATGTACCAACTGACAGGGTTTACTGTGTAGTTTATAGCATTAGTTGAGAGAGATTTTCTTGGAAAGAAAATAAAATCATCATGTGTTGGACCTGATTACCGTATATCCACCTGAATCAAATCAAATTGAATGAAGATCAAAATTGAATTGTATTGCAAGCTTGGGAATTGAAATCAAATCAAATAGTTAAATTTGTCTTGATGCCATCCCCATATTACTTTAAAATAAAGTGCAACCCAAGAATCAGCCAACAGAACAGCTCTCGTCATACAAACATGTCCATTAATCATGACTGACCAACATCTTACATACTAACATTCATCCTATATTTACACAAAACATGTACTGTGTAGGAACTACTGCAATCACACTCAACAACCACACACCGGGTGGCCTTATGATGATTATAAAATAAATAACCCTTATACGGAGAGTTCTGGGTGTCTTTATGCAAGTGACAGACTTCAGGCAGTTGGTCGCTCATTAAGAGTGCTCCACATTCATTAACATTACAGCGAGGATAGGGACAGATTCATGTGTGTTGACAGGCTCTGCACTTCCTGCAGTGTGATGTGCTGCTGTCATGGGTTTGTCTCATACAGGAGAACAGTTCCCTTAAACACATGTACAAACACTAAAATGCATGATAGTACAACAGTGCACTTTAGTACATCATTTGTTTATTGGTTTATAAAGCCACTGATCCAATAACTCTCATCCGTGATGAACACGAATGCAGAAATAAGCAGAGAAACAGAAGCTGTGTCTGTCAGAGCTGTGTTTCTGCTTCAGCTGCATTATAGCGAAGCCCCAGGCCACAGACGGACTGATGTTGTGTTTTACCAGCCGCAGCCGCCTGTCAATCAAACACGGCCCTGTTCCCAACATATCCAAACACTAATATCAACATGCATTAGCTGCGAGAAATACAGCCTCCAGGGCGCGTTTCCTGCTTTCCTGCACTAGTTTCACACAGAACGTGTGTTAACAAATAACACTCTCTTATCAAACAAAGTTGAGCTGTAAAAAGTACAAAACAAACTCAAAATCTAATCGAATGTAGAGATGAAGTGTGTCACTTTCTGACGTTAAAATGTTCTCTCTCTCTCACACACACACACATATATATATATACTGTATATAATGTGTGTGTGTGTGTGTGTGTGTGTTAAATGTGATGTTAGAATTTTTTATTTTTATATATAAATTTGTTTATTTATTAATAACATAAGGGCTCATTATTGGGATTGATTGATTGATTGATTGAGTCAGATATTTATTTATTTCAGGGCTCAATTGTTTATTTTCATTGTTTTTGACCCATGAAATCTCAAATTGTAATAATTCTAGAATCTAATAAATTGAATGATAACTTGAGAAATTTCAGTTTTCAGTCTTGATTTCACAGCAAAAACTAAAAGTAACATGCAAATGTTAATAAAGAAAAGGAAAGAATAGAATAAAACAGAAGAGGAAATGGAAAAGTCTGCTAACTGTCGTTCATGCTGGTCCTGAAATTAACACATTTTTCACAGCTATAATTCTGTTTATTTTAATTTTCATTAATTGAGCAGATTGATATTTGCTGTTTTAATGGAATAAACAGCTTTTTTCCTATGCTAATGTTTAGCGGTCGACAGGGGTGATGGCTTCTCTCCGTCTTTCTCTCATGAGTTGCTGGTGTCTTGAGCTGCGGTGAGGATGAGGATGAGGATGAGGATGAGGCTGTTAAACATGGATCTGCAGGCTCTCGTCACTGACAGCTGCTCGCCGTTTCAAACAGGACCCTCTAAAGGACCCTCAAGCTTTGAAACCCGGCCTGTGCCGCTGCGATACGAGCGAGGTAACCGAAGCCTTGATGTTACAGAGGCGAGGTCGTTGCTGGACAAGAGAGATCTTTGTGGGGAGCACAAGTGTTTGGCTGTGCGGTGACATTCCCGTCTGTCAGCCCCGTCCCGGCTGCGAAACACCTGCACGCCGTAATGTTAAACGCTCAGAGCCGTCTGACAGATGAAAGGCCAGCGGGTCGCTCTCCAGGCTCACAGGTGTCATGGAGAAACATCTCGTCTGTGTCTCTCCGGTTCACGCTGATGTGCTTGTCTGCGTTTCTTCTGATGCTCTGAAACTGGAGACACTGCCAAAGCTTGAGCGAGATCCACATCTTCCTCTGTGTCCAGAACATAGCTATTGTGTTGCTGTTTTCAAAGAAATATGAAATGATAGTGTGATCATGACTTATATTGCTCATGCTTGAGGTCACTGATGTGCTGAAATGCAAGTATTAAGTTCAGAGTTTGTGCTGCAGATATGAATGATCCTCGAATCATGAGTGATGTTGAAGAAACTCTGACTTCTGACATGAATTTTCCTGAAGACCATAAAAAATGGCAAAGCAATCTGAGATTTTAACAATAGATCCTAGTCAGGGTTATTTTAGTATTATTGTTATACAATTATAGTTTAGTTATTATTTTGAAATATATTTTTCAAATAAATAAATAAAGAGTTATTTTCATAATAATTGTTTTTGAGATCAGTGCTATTTTAGCATAACTGATGTAATACATTTTTTTGTTAATATTTTGAATTAGACCTTATTTTCAGTTTTCGTTTAAATTTTAATTAAGGTTTTAGTAATTCTATGTATCTTTTCATTTGTATTCATTTTTTTTTTAATTGGTCTTTATCATTTTTATTCATTCTTATTTAGTTGTTTTAGTTATTTTTGTTCAAGTTAAACAAAAAAAAAATGGATTTGGCTACTTTTTTATTATTTTAATGTTTTATTTCAAGAAATAATAATTATAACAACAACAACAATAATAATAATCATCATCATTTATTATGTATATACTGTATATATGTGTGTGTGTGTGTGTGTGTGTGTGTTTGCTTTTTGTTGTTGTTTTGTTCTGTTAATGTTAATAACTCAAGTCATATTTGTAAACTTGACCTTGGGCTCGTTTTCCTCGGATCAGTAAGCATTCATCTAGAGCACAGAGCAACCTCGTGGAAACATGAAATTAAGTTCCTGGATTTGAATAAATTACAGGATGCAATTGAAAAAAAAAAAAAAGGAGCAGCTTGTTCATCTATTCCTGTGTTATGACCCAACTCTGTGTGAAGTCACAACATAAAGAGCACACTTAACACAATTTGTTGCAGCAAAGGAAATAAGTCCATCAGTCAAACTCTATAAACTGGTTGCAAACTGTGGAGATGTGGAGAGTGGAATAGCCAGCAGCAATCTGGGAAATCAGTACACAAACAGAGACGGCCTATTGCAAATATAAGACCTGTAAAAGTGAAATTTGTACTTTTCAAATGCTAAAATACATCCATCTGTCCCACAGCTTCAGGGACGTGTACTCAGCCAATAGAGTTTGGGGCAGGAATATCTTTTTTTATTTTTGGGGAACCTGTTTGAAAACAGTCATTAGCTCATTTCAAATGATGACACTGATTTCTGCAGAGTGTGATTTCATCTGAATCTGAAATCATGTCTTTTTTCAACTAGATTCAGTAGTAGGTTCACTGCATTACTTGTTCATCCTGATATGATCTCTGCTGTTGTTTGCATGTGTTTATAGTGAGTTGTCAGACTGCACTGAGCTTTTCGCTCTCCTCTTCTGCATTCAGTTTCATCTCCTGTTGTCTCTCTCATCAAAATCCAGCCACGTATGTTTGTTAGAGCTGTTTTGTCTTGTAAACGCTGCTTGATCTGTGCAGATTTCTCTCCTGATTCAGACCAGAACACTTATTCACTGGAGGAAGAGTTATTATGGATTATAAACTCTTATTTGAGTTAAAAACATCTTGATGCTGGATTAGTTTCAGCTTTAGTCTTCTCCAGATGTTAACTGATGGACTGGAGTGGTGTGGATTATTGTGATGTTTTTATCAGCTGTTTGGACTCTCATTCTGACGGCACCCATTCACTGCAGAGCATCCATTGCTGAGACACAGATGCAGAGACACATTCCTACAAACCTGATGAAGAAACAAACTCATCCTAATCTTGGATGACCTGCTCCTTTAACACTTTGGCTGTGTTCATGTAACTGGCCTCAGATTTGAGGGTGTTGTCTCACGGCGCAGAATGTTGAACACCACGAGGTATCGACAGGCCGAGTGTTAGCTGACAGAGAGCACGGATCTCCAGCTCCGTCTGAAGCCGATAAGAGTCCAGGCGATTGACCCGAGCGTCACTTCTTATTTTAAGGTTATCAGGAGTTTTAGTCCTTGATGAAGCTCTTGAGTTCGTCTCCTCTCGCCATCCACGTCCTCTGGCGTTTCTGAGGAGCGCTTGACTTGAAATGGTCTGAATAGCACTTGTTTGCTTGTTTTCTTATCCGCAGATGGTGACTTCATAGTGTTTAATTAGCTTACAGAAACGGCTCTGGAAATAAAACAATTATCTCGCAGGCCGCTATCATCCTAGCACGCCATCGGGCTAATTGTTTCTGCCGGGCGATTTGATCTGAACGTCATGCGCCGATTTACCAGAGCTCAAATGTGCAACTACTGTACAAGAGCAATTAACAACACCACGATCAGTCAGCGCCGGCAGCATTGCCATAATTAAACCCCAGCATCAAAGGCGAGCGGCCGCGTTTGTCAGCAGACGGACCGATGTCAAACACAACAGAAGAAAGTCTGAACAACCGCAAATGCTTGCTCGACAAGCCGGATCAAAAAGACGGCGGAAGCAGCGCCTTTGATTGGCCGAGTGACTCTCACTGCCCTATTTGTTCCTTCTTATGTTTCCAGGAAGCGTAGGAAGGTGCCCTTTCGCATCAGTTCGTCCGTCATCGTGGCGACAAATGCAGCGTGCCGGAGCGGAGCAGCAGTGTTCAATCTCACAGAAAGAATGCCTGCAAGAGGCAGATGCTGTTTGGTCTAATGTGGAAAGCATCTGTGGTGATGAGTGCCGTATCAAAGTGATGAAATTCCTCCTGCGTTTCCTCCGGCGGGCTCAAGTGTCTCAAACAGAGCCCGCTTTTATATGGCTCTCCAGGGCCGGCGTGCACTTTTTGTTTTTTCTCAACCAGCCACTCAGAGCAGTGTGTTTGGGTAAAGATCAGTGACCGAGAGCACTTTCAAACGCTGGCCGAACCCCAAACACACTTGTAATTGGTAAGACAATGAGAGAGGAATGGTAAACACACAGGGGTCATTCATATATCAGCGTTTTAACATCAGAATGCACGGCTGAAGCAGAACAGCATGTGGGTAAAATCAGCCGTTTTGAGCTGTATGTTGTGTGTTAGTAGCTGTACCGCTAAAGACTCGTCACTAACTTTAAAAACTGATTTAGTTTGTCTTTGAACTGTAGAATGCCATTAGCTCTGCATGTGTTTCTAAGCAGTGTTTTGAGGAGATGTGCTGCAGTGCTGCCAGATGGAGGAGCTCTAGTGATGTTTTACCATCATGTGGGTGAGTGAGAGAGGAGCAGAGCCACAGATGGAGACGCTCAAAGACCCAATATCTCGTCCAGGCATCACATGTCAAGCCTTTTCTCCTCACCTGAAGTTTGGCTTGTGAGGACAGAGGAAATACAAAACCAGCGAATCACCAAAGCAGGAGTCTGCCATCTTATGCCCTTCACCAGAGAACAAATACATTCAATCTTTTGTTATTGTTGTTGAAATAACTCTTTTCTGCTCATCAAGGCTGCATTTATTTGATCAAATGTACAGTAATATTGTGAAATATTATTGCAATCTAAAATAACAGTTTTCTATGTCAGTGTTTCTCAACTGGTGGGTAAATACAAAAAAATTACAACAACAATCATAATTCTACAGGTTTTTCTGATGCGAGACTTTTATTTTCAAAGACTGTTGAGACGTCTGTCTGATGCAGTTTCAGTAAAGAATGCCTGACTGTCCAGATTCAGTATCTGTGGTCAGATGAGGTGTTGTCATGCTTAATGTCAGTGTCATTATTCTATCGTTATTTAGTCTCTCGCTTCAGAAAACTGAACTGTCCTGATAATGTGCTCGTAGCACGCACTCTTCAGTTGAGTGTGTGAATGCGGCGCCTCGCTGTATATCACTTCACTAAAGCGCAAAAGAAACAATGAGCATGAAACATGTGAAATAAAAGCACTGATAAATCACTGGTACTGCATGTGTTAGCTGGGAAGGATTTGCATGAAGGTATGATATGCATTCTATAGTGAAGTGTGAAGTGACATTCAGCCAAGTATGGTGACCCATACTCGGAATTCGTGCTCTGCATTTAACCCATCCAACGTGCACACACACAGCAGTGAACACACACACAGCAGTGAACACACACACACACACACACAGCAGTGAACACACACACACCGTGAACACACACCCGGAGCAGTGGGCAGCATTTATGCTGCGGCGCCCGGGGAGCAGTTGGGGGTTCGGTGTCTTGCTCAAGGGCACCTCAGTCGTGGTATTGAGGGTGGAGAGAGCGCTGGACATTCACTCCCCCCACCTACAATCCCTGCCGGCCCGAGACTCAAACCCACAACCTTTGGATTACGAGTCTGACTCTCTAACCATTAGGCCACGACTTCCCCAAATTCAGGAGGTTTCCGTATGTTTCATTAATATGTTAGTATTGTATATTCACCATGGTAACTGTTGTTTCCATAACCCAAAAATACCATGTTATTTTCCCTTTGTGTCATTTTGTATATGTTTAAATGAGTGTGGTGGCTCATACCAGCTTTACTCCAGTCTTAGAACGTAATCCCAGCAGTAACTGTGTAGCTTCTCTTCTTTTCCCATTCAAGTAAATGCATTTTACGTCACAGAAAATAGATGACTGTGAAATAACTTGCCTTAAAACTTTTTTTGTAAGAGGCAAAGATTTGAAAATGTGTGTAAGCAGCTGAAAACAAAACAAAACAAGCAACAAAAAAACCCTATAAATTAACAATATATATTGTTAAATGTTGAGTAGGCCGGTATTCTTTTATGAGAATATCTAAATCTTGAACTCAGATATGGAGGAAAGACATCAGAAGACTTCAAACAGAGCCCCTAAAGCGTGCGGTGGCTTCTCTGGAGGCTCATTGAGATGAATGAGGGAAAGTCACATGAGAGGAGGCATGCGTCCATCACACTATAACTGGATATGAGCGGTTATGATTGGATGTGATCGGTTCCTGCGATAAATCCAACCTCTTGTTTTTGTGCGAGCTCTCAGACTGAATGAAGAAAATAGTGGTGTTATTGACTAATTATAAAGTTAGTAAACAACTCTCTGCTTAGATACCACTGCTTTGCGTCATGTCAAAATAAAAGTTGAAATGATCTGTAAACGTGATGCTGTCAGTCCTGAGTGAGCATTCAGTGTGATGAAATGAAAGATAGATCTTTGTGCCTGTGGCATTGCTTTTATGACGATGATGACCTGAAAATAAGTTGACTAATAAAAAGAATATCTGAACATCAGTTCACAAATAAAAACATATTGGTAACATTTTACAATAAGGTCTTATTTAATCTAATATGAACAAAAATCTGATCTTTGTTTACATTAGTTAATACAAATACAGTTAATTGTTAGTTCATGTTACCTCACAGTGCATTAACTAATGTTAACATACACATTTTATTATTTTAATAATGCATTAGTAAATGCTGAAATTCATATTAACTAAGATTAATAAAAGCTGTAGAATAGGCTATTTTTTATTATTAGTTCATGTTAAAGGAACACGCCTCTTTTATTGGAAATAGGCTCATTTTACACCTCCCCTAGAGTTAAACAGTTGAGTTAAGACCGTTAGCATCGAGCTCAAAAATGACCAAAGAGTTTGGATAATTTTTCTATTTAAAGCTGGACTCTTCTGTAGTTACATCTTGTACTAAGACTGACGGAAAATGAAAAGTTGTGATTTTCTAGGCCGAAATGGCTAGGAACTATACTTCTAGCATTAAAATGATAAAATAAATTAAAAAAATATATATTAATAAAATACAAAATATAATTATATTGTAATATTTATTTACCCAGGAAAATGGGACAACATTAAGTGTAACAGACACACACACACACGCACACACACACACATACATACATATACATATAGCTATATAAAACTGCCTCCTCATTTTAAAAAAACCACCGTATGCCACTGGTGTGTGTGTGTGAGAGAGAGAGAGTATGTGTGTGTGTGTTATTGTCTCTGTGTGTGTGTGTGTGTGTGAGAGAGAGAGAGAGAGACAGAGGGAGAGAGAGGGAGAGAAAGAGTGTGTGTGTATAGGTGTGTTTCCCCACCAAATGTCCCCACAAGGATAGTAAAACCTGAATTTTTGTTGTCCCCACCAGGGAAAAAAAATATTAAAACTAGTAAATGATGTTTATCTGAAAGTGTAAGAATGCAAACAGGTCTTCTGTAAGGGGTAGGTTTAGGGTTAGGGGACAGAAAGTATTGTTTGGTCAGTATAAAAGTAATAGAAGTCTATGGAAAGTCCCCACAAATAACAGAAACAAACGTGTGTGTGTGTGTGTGTCAGAGTAGCTAGTATCTGGCTTTCTTCTCCAGTCTAAGGCTGTGTCACGAGGGATTCGCTGTTGTGCACTTCTCACAGATTACACTGACTCAGAGACAATGCCATACAAGCTCATTCCGGCCGTTTGTTTGCCAGAGCGGACGCAGGAATAATTGCACGCTGGTTAGGGTTCGTCCATCTCTCTGCTCCTGGTTATCGCAGACGCAGGAGACCTGCATTCCCAAGGCCACAAATGCTAATCATCAATCTCACTTGCATGCGATGTCTCTGTTTAACAGCTGATAGAGCCTCTGTGGCCACGGCCTGAATGTGTTTCCCCAGTACTTCAGCTTCAGGACCGAACCCTCATCATTTAATCTATCTTTTCAGCATTCATATGCTAGCATGGGACAGTCGGCTCAGGGTTTGCCTGTTAGCATGATGCACTCCACTATAACTACACCAGCCAGTGCTGATCAAGTCATTTAAATGATTTCAGAAGCCAGTTTAGTTCTGATTTTGACTTTATATCAGCGAGACAAGAGCTGTTTTACATCAGATGTTTGATTAAGGTCCTCCTTTAAGCAAACTCTGGCTTTCTTCGATAGCCGTGAGTAGTGACACCGGCTATAGATCTGGACGTTTGAACAACAGGCACGTCTGGGCCGCTCGATGACCCGACAGAACTCACTATTGATCCTTTAATCAGCTCACAACTCCTTGTTCTCCAGTGCTGTTTCTTTGATGCAGCTTTGATGGGGAGAATAAATCAGAGCTGGGAACTGAAAGCAGCATGGTTAGCACTGGGACGTCCCTCAGGTAACGATCAACATGCTCTCATAAGGAAAATGATGAGGCTTAGTTTTGTATATTAACGTAATCTCCAGAGCTGCTCTGAGAGTCACTTCAGCAGCATTTCATTTGAGAAAAACTACACACAGAAACTCAAAGATCTTCGTAACAACCCGCCAAAATAAAAGCGCAGCTTAACTTGAAGAAATGATAACAGGAATATATTACCATTGTACAGTAGAATGTACTTCCCGAAGTAATAATTAATTATATCTTAAAATATGAAATAAGTAATGTTTTATGTCTTCATTTGATTAACACATTTTTGTATATACACAGACACACACACACACACACACAAACACACACACACACACACACACACACACACACACAGACACACACACACACACACACACACACGCACACATTTGTCTTAAATCATAAATCCAGAAAAGTTCAAACAGAATTTAGGGGAAAAATAAAGCAGAATTTGGAAAATAAAACAGATTTAATTTTTGTTCAGCTTTTTAATAAATTGTTGTTAAATTGCAGAGATTTCATGATTTCAGTTAATTTGTCATGATTTTTGATTGCTACAATTGTTATTGAAACAGAGTTTCGAAATATTAAAACACACACACACACACGCACACACACGATTCATTAAAAAGTTCATTGGAATTTGGGATAAAATAAAACAGATTTTGTTTTTGAGCAATTGTTTTATAAATTGTTCTTAAATTTTACAGGTTTCATGATTTCAATTAATTAGTCATTCTCTTTAATTGCTAAAATTGTATTTAACTATTAAAATAGAGTTCACACACACAATCCAGAAAAATTAAAACAAACAAACAAATAAAAATTATTTGGGAAAAAGTAAAAAGGAATTAAATAAAAGTTTTTATAAATTTTTTGAAGGATAAAATAAAAGTATTTATAAGTTTCATTATTTTATTTAATTAGATATACTTTTTAATTGTTAAAATTATATTTAACCATTCCAACAGAACCCAGAAAAATCCTAACAAATTAATTTCTTAGGTCCCTAATCCCCTTTGCTCGGCCAGCCGTATGTTTAGAGAGTTACATGCTAAATATGAATACTTTGTTTTGAGTTTGAACAATAGCAGTAATAGCTTGCTGTAAGTTGCTTGGACGTCTCATAAACTCTGAAGGATGGCAGTCTGTGTTTGTGTTTGCTTATTATTACAGTAACATTACAGTTGAAGAGGCAACATAAGTCACACTCCAGAGCTGAAATATCCCTCCTCAGCAAACACATTTTCCACTTCAAGAACTGTCCACTCGGAGTCTCACTGAGGCCTGATCCTGTGTGTTTATTACTCACATGAGGCTGGTTTACTCAGCTCTGCAGAAACCTAAAGACAGGGTTCAGCTGATTATTATAAGAAGAGCGTGTTGACACAGCTGGTGTGAAATATTCAATATGTAAGCAATAATTCAATGTCTTAATGTGCTCTCATGTTGTTCTCAAACTGTATGAAAGTCACTGGACTTCACCATCAAAGTATCAGTCCTGTGTGGTATAAATCTTCTGAAGGCATTGCTTTTGCTCCTCTTTTGTAAGTCTCTTTGGATAAAAATATCTGCTAAATACATAAATAAATCAAAAACTGCTAATAAACACATGAACCATGCAATGATTTGATGATAAAAGCCATGATAAATGATAAATCCATGGCAGATATTGAGCTGGAAACTGTAGCAGCAGCATGATTGTGTAGGTCACCTGGGGTCCGGCGTCTCTCCTCAGATCTGCAGATGCAGAAAGTGTTAACAGTTCATTTCTAAAGCTTTCTCGCTCTTGTTCTTGTATACAATCTTAAAAAATAAAAAAGGCTCTTAAATGGTTCTTTGGGAGGCTGTATGGTTCCACGATGAACCTTTAATATCCAAAGAACCTTTCCATTGCACACAAGGTTCCAGAGACTAATTAATGGTTCTTCATTCATCATGTTGAACATATTTTTGTTTCTGGAAAGTGAGATCAATTGATCTAAATAGTCCAGAACTCCTTCCAGACTCAGTTTCTATTTGTTTCATTCAATTACAGTGTAATACAAATTATTAATTTTGAGTTATATACATTTGTGGTGTTTATTAATTTAAAAAGACTAGTAGATCATTTTATATATTATCTATTTGAATACTATTTTGCATGACTCCAAAAAAAGTATTAGGCTAGTTAAGTTTAGTATTAAAAAAAATACTGCAATCATGTTTTAAAATGAAATAAAAAGGCTGAGTGATATGAAAGTGACACTTTGTCCCATTATCCATTGAATTGGTCATAGAACTACAAAATGAGTTTCAAATTTGCGGTTTAATAAAGATTTAATGTTAAGTTGTTGTATTAGAGGTTTATTTATGCAAATGCTGCGTGACTTTGGCGCGCGCGGAATACTGCAGTGGAGGGAGTTGCGATGAAGACGGGCACAACACAAACCGCCAACCGTCTCTCTGCTGCTTTCAGGTGAGTTTGGGCCCTAAAATCACACCGATATCCCCTTCTTACAGGTGATCGACACGCTTCTGTTGAGTTTGGGCCCTAAAATCACACCGATATCCCATTCTTACAGGTGACCGACACGCTTCTGTTGAGTTTGGGCCCTAAAATCACACCGATATCCCCTTCTTACAGGTAACCGGCACGCTTCTGTTGAGTTTGGGCCCTAAAATCACACCGATATCCCCTTCTTACAGGTGACCGACACGCTTCTTTTGAGTTTGGGCCCTAAAATCACACCGATCTCCCCTTCTTACAGGTGACCGGCACGCTTCTGTTGAGTTTGGGCCCTAAAATCACACCGATCTCCCCTTCTTACAGGTGACCGACACGCTTCTGTTGAGTTTGGGCCCTAAAATCACACCGATATCCCCTTCTTACAGGTGACCGACACGCTTCTGTTGAGTTTGGGCCCTACAATAACACCGATATCCCCTTCTTACAGGTGACCGACACGCTTCTGTTGAGTTTGGGCCCTACAATCACACCGATATCCCCTTCTTACAGGTGACCGGCACGTTTCTGTTGAGTTTGGGCCCTAAAATCACACCGATACCCCCTTCTTACAGGTGACCGACACGCTTCTGTTGCGTTTGGGCCCTACAATCACACCGATATCCCCTTCTACAGGTGACCGACACGCTTCTGTTGAGTTTGGGCCCTAAAATAACACCGATATCCCCTTCTTACAGGTAACCGGCACGTTTCTGTTGAGTTTGGGCCCTAAAATCACACCGATATCCCCTTCTTACAGGTAACCGGCACGCTTCTGTTGAGTTTGGGCCCTACAATCACACCGATATCCCCTTCTTACAGGTAACCGGCACGTTTCTGTTGAGTTTGGGCCCTACAATCACACCGATATCCCCTTCTTACAGGTAACCGGCACGTTTCTGTTGAGTTTGGGCCCTAAAATCACACCGATATCCCCTTCTTACAGGTAACCGGCACGCTTCTGTTGAGTTTGGGCCCTAAAATCACACCGATATCCCCTTCTTACAGGTAACCGGCACGCTTCTGTTGAGTTTGGGCCCTACAATCACACCGATATCCCCTTCTTACAGGTGACGACACGCTTCTGTTGAGTTTGGGCCCTAAAATCACACCGATATCCCCTTCTTACAGGTAACCGGCACGCTTCTGTTGAGTTTGGGCCCTAAAATCACACCGATATCCCCTTCTTACAGCTAACCGGCACGTTTCTGTTGAGTTTGGGCCCTACAATCACACCGATATCCCCTTCTTACAGGTAACCGGTACGTTTCTGTTGAGTTTGGGCCCTACAATCACACCGATATCCCCTTCTTACAGGTAACCGGCATACTTCTGTTGAGTTTGGGCTTTAATCACATCTTTATGTGAAAATGATCGGTTTTGATAGCTTTGTAAAGGGTTTATTGACAGTTGTTTCACTTATATGAGCTGCACTGTTAATTATTGAATTATTTCTGATTTAAGGTTAGTTCAAGCCTGTTTTTATCTTTCATGGAAAACAAATATTAATAAACAATGTTCTGTAACAGAAGATCAGCTCCACAGGTGAGCTGAGAAAGCTCTTCAAATACATTTATATCTTCTTATATCACCATGCATCTCTTATATTACACTTACTTTAGGAAACTGGTTTGTTTGTTTGTGTTATATATATATATATAAAGTACTTTATACTAAATATTGTTATCTCTGTGATGAATGGCATATTATGTTTCTAGATTCTTCTGTGCTGATAGCAGACCTCTCTAAGAATGAACTAGTAAATACTCAAACATACACTACTGATCAAAAGTTACAGATTAGTATGATTTTTTTAAATGTTTTGTTTTATGTAAGTCTTATAATTTATTTTATTAAAAATACAGTAAAAACTGAAATATTGTAAAATATTATTACATTTTAAAATAACTCTTTTCTATGTGAATATGTGTTAAACTGTAATTTATTTCTGTGATCTGCAGCTGTATTTCCAACATCATTACTCCAGTCTCCAGTGTCACATGATCTTCAGAAATCATTCTGACATATTGCTGGTACTCGGAGTAAAATCGTCAGGGTCTGGGTGATTAGGCTATATGATCCCATATATGATTAGAAATAATATAGAAACTATGTAAATCACAATACCCAGGGGATCACCTCTCATCTCGACCAGTCACGTGAATGAACGCAAGCAGAGTCGGTCTACTTCATCGTGTGGTGCGCGAGAGCATGTCAGGGGAGGCGTAGAACAATAATTAATTATTGATTACTAATTTGAATCAGTACTTTATAATGAAAATCATATCTTAAAATGAAAAGAAGCAGGCTTTAGCAATCACATCATTTTAAATCATAAACTCCTTTGAACGAATTCAAACAGTAAACTCAAAACAGCGTTAATGCAGAGAAAACACGGCCGATTTCATCTGCGATTACGAGAGAATAGTGACTTACGTCCAGATATCAGTAAAAAAGTAAAAAGTATTCATTTCAGATAAAAGTATTATTTTCAGCGTGTATTTGGCTTAAAAGCAAGTGTTTTATAATGAACTCTGATTATGTGGTGGTCAGAGATTTAGTGATTCTGAATGGATCCGTATATTAAAGGCAGGGGATTTAGTGGTCTTTGGCGTCTCCCTGTGGTCCTGTTTGGTATTGCAGCTTGACTTGTGCTAATTTGTATTGAAAACTTTTATTTAATTATTGATTGGTTGATTGTGGCACTATACATATATTGTGAATTATTAAAAAATACTTATTTATTTAATATAAATAAATCAATAAATAAGAGGGGGGGGGGTGAATCAAGCACTGGCCATAACCATCAGAAAAAGAGAAATATATAAAGTCAGGTGATCATCGAGTACTCAGACTTGACAGTGATGTTTGATCATGAATACGATGATTGCAGTGACTTTAAAAAATGATCAATCATTGCTGTCAAGTCTGAGTGCTCTAGTACTTGTGCGCATTCCTATTAAACACATATACACAGTATGATGTATACTGCATTGATGTATACTGTAAATGCAATAAACATTTTAATCATACATCTTTTCAAGTCTTGTTACTTCTGGATTTTCTTTTTTTATTATTATTATTATTTTATGAACAATCCTATTAAAGAAAATTTATAGTATGATAAATGTAAAGATATTGATCTGGAAGAAATGGGGCCATAAAGAACCTATTCATCAGTGGTTCTTTGAAGAACCTTTAAAAAGGGTTCTTTGTAGCACCAGAAAAGGTGCTTTATGGCACCAAGAAAAACACTGGTTCTTTAAAGAACCTCTCACAGAATGGTTCTTCTATGGCATCGCCGCGAAACCCCCTTTTTGGTTCTTCCTGGCACCTTTTTTCGTGTAACATATATTTAATATGACAGATTTTTTTTATTTCACCATGTCAGTGGTATTAAAGCATATAAATGTTTTATTTTTTTATGTTTTTTTATTTTAATAATTACTAAACATTTTCAAGGTCAAATCACTGTTTTTAATTTTGTAATAAATCCATTTTAGAGTTGTGGGAAGAAAAGATCTAGCAACCAAACAGGCTTGTTTTCCTATACCTTAGTTATTAGTTGTTAACAAAATCCACTAGCTTAGCTCTACAATCTTAAAACTAAAGGTGCTTCATGATGCCATAGAACAGGGGTCACCACACTCGGTCCTGGAGGGCCGATGTCCTGCAGAATTGAGCTCCAACTTGCCTCAACACACCTGCCTTGAAGTTTCAAGTATACAAAGCAAGACCTTGATTAGCTGCTTCAGGTGTGTTTGATTAGGCTTGGAGCTAAACTCTGCAGGACAACGGCCCTCCAGGACCGAGTTTGGTGACCCCTGCCATAGAAGAACCTTTTTGTCTAAATTGTTCCATAAAGAATCTTTAACATCCGAAGAACCTTTCTGTTTCACAAAAGCTTCTTCTTCAGACTATAAGAAGGTAAGAAAGAGACTGTTCTTTAAAGAACCTTTGACTGAATAGTTCTTTGTGGAACCAAAAATAGTTCTTCTATGGCATCGCTTGAATAACCTTTTGAAGCACCTTTATTTTTAAGAGTGCAGTCTGGACTAGTAGACTAGTGACATGAGTTTTCTTTAAAAGCAGGAGACTCTTGGAGAATCGGTCCTTAAGATGCAGTGAGAGATCTTCAGACAGATTTTTAAGTTTGTTGTTGGTCAGTGTCCATCTGATCTGTTCATCACTGGCTTCTGTAAGGAGAAACAGAGCCATTTTCTTTCTTAATTTGCCATAAACTTGAATTCTGTGCTGTGCAATGCAATCAATCACTCAGATCGATGAATGTTTCTGTGCATGACAGAATATCAAATACCAGCATCAGATGTTAAATGCATACCAAAGTTATATATTTCCAAAAACTGGCAGATGGAAAGGAATGACTGTATCAGTGAATTCCGTTATAAATGAAATATCTAATCATTGGTTTTGTTTTGAAAATAGAAATGACCAGACTGTATGTGCAAGATGTAGAACTGATCTCTTTACTGAAAGGAGAAGAATTGCCTTCGTCAGTTGTGTAGTTTTCCTTCAACATAAAATGTTTTATTAGAGTGTCCTGCATTAAATTATACTAGAAATTATTTGTACTCAGAAAGTACATCAATGGAAATTTATTTATTTATATATTTTTAGTTAGTAAGTAAAAATAATACATTGTGTACAATTCACTGAAGTATTGTTGTTATTATTATTTTTAGACTCTTTTAAATCGTATTACTCTTGAGTTTGCCATGAATATAGCATTTACAGCTGGTATGATTAAATGACTAAATAAACAAACAAACAAACAAACATTGCACATATTTGTGAGGAGTTCAGCCGAGATTCAAACATCTCAAGTTGATCATAAGCTCTTCTCCAGGAAAGAATTTGAATGTCTCCTCGATCTGGAGCTGAACGACTGATTTGATGGTTCACTCCTGCGGTTTCTCTCATAGATACTGTAGTTTAGCTGGTTAAAGCATGTTTCTGCGCTCCACGGGTTGATACACAACACACTTCCATGACTATCTGAGGTTAGAGTGGAGGAAATGAGATCACCATTACCAAGCGTTTGTGAGCGATGGCCGGCCGCTAACACATGCACGTTCAGCGTTATTCATTTTTCTCTGCTGTGGCATTGATGTATGTGGCCGAGGAGTCAGTAATGCATATGTAACCTATAGGCCCTTAAATATAAATGTGGCAGAAGTAAAGCCGGCCGTGATTCGCTCCTTATCTGCATTCGCAGGTTGGTAAGATCCATCAATGTTTATGAAGCCGCTGCGTGTAATTCCAGCACATTTGTCCACAGAACACACACATGGAAGTTTTCCATTACACAACGATTATCACGTTACAGCATTTTGAATATCCGGCCGGATAGCATCTTGAATTATTCTGGAGGAAAATCCCAAATTTCTTTATGAGATAAGGCTGGGATGGGAGAGAGGCCTTCCCGTCCTCTGAATGAAGATAACTAGCTTTTATTAATGACCTGCCATCAGACAGGACCATAATTAAAGTTCTTCTCGCCCGAAGGACGCTGGACAAATTTTCTTGATAATTTGATAACCGAAGGACACCAGCGGGCTGAAGAAAGCGAGGCGATCCGTCGATGCTATCACCACTCATTTGATTTGTCCAGGAAGGCCACTCCTATCAGTCCCTTTCACCTGTGAATGCTTAATTATCCTCCTGATGCATATGGGAAAGTCATTAATTAAATTTGACTATTGGTTAATGCGTTATCGGGCTCTGGAGCCGAGCCGGAGACTGTATTCGGCTGCGAGGGGCTTGTTAGATACACGTGTGAAATGGATCGCTTTTATTATGTGAGACACGCCGCAAATTTATTGAGACTGCATTTGCATTTAGGTGAATAATATCTCTTATTAGAGAGAACAAGCCAATAAATAAAGAGGACTGTCTGTTAGTTCATTTGTCAGCGACTGTAGTGTTTTGGCTGCTTCTGCTTGCACTTCGGATGGAAACGGACGTGAGCCACATGCTGATGCCTTACATTACAAGCCCTATCCAGTGCACACTACAGCATCACGAGCGTGCATAAACACACGCAGACGCTCAGGACTGTGAGGTTGTGTCAGATACCATTATAGTGAGGATATAAGTGAGGATTATGTGCAGATTCAACCATTTTGACTATAGAGTTCATCTAGCAAATGTTCAGAAAACATCCAACATAATAGCCAATCTAACTGATCTGCATCGCATTTATTTTGATTTAGTGTTATGGTTAGGGAGCCCCTATATTATTTTTAAATTATTTTGCATTTTCTCGCCAAAAGCGGTGATGGAAATAATATTAGGTGGGAGGAAACACTTTATTTCAATACTTTAAGTGAGCTAATGCAAAGTTTATCTGGCAAATGCAGTTATTTTGCTTAAAAGCAAGCATTGAAATATTAATATTGTCCCTTTAAGAACAAGGAATTCACTCCTTATGTTGTATTGTATACAGTGGCTGGAAAACACAAAAACATTTGGAAAATTAAAGAATTGGGTGTCCAGGACTGATGGCATACACACCCAGTGATAATTTTCTCACCATATTAATATTTATGTTCATGTTTTCTAGTTGGAATAGTGCATGTCTTGGTTATTGTATTTTGTTGTAATATTTAAAACAATAAATAAAAATAATAATAATAATATAATATATTTACATTTATTCATTTGCAAATGTGCACATAAATAACATGCAAATATGTATATTTAATGAGGTGGTGCATACATTGCATATTTCAGAGTTAATTGTGCAGTTTGCTTATGCCAAATTTTATTTTAGCAAAAAGGGTAAAGTATCATTCACCTGTAGTACACTTGATTAACACTAGCTGTTTTACAAGAGCCGTTCTGTAAAAACAGCATGTGAATGTGCATAAGTGTCGTTTTAAATGGACCAGGATGTGATTTTCATTGGAGGATCAGTAGGCTGAACCACGTCAGTGTCTCCGGTCTGGTATAAATCATGAGAGCACTAGAAACACACGACAGAACTGAAGTGCCCTCATTTCACCAGCACTCCTAATCTATTTGGACTTAAACTGTCGGTACGTCTGTGGACGCAAATACATAACGCAGGTCTGAATCCATTTCCACTGGTGAAATATTCAGCCCTTTCATTAATACATTCAGATGTAAAGCACCCCATCTTTCCCACTGTTAACATTATGCCAGTCCATTAACTCATCAAATAAAGCGAAAGTTCAATGGTGTGTGATAAACCTGACTGCCATGGAGGATCTTAAAACGATTAAGTCTCTCAGTGCGAGCCAGTGGCTGAAACGGCTTAATGGAAGCAGACGGGATAGTTATGAAGAGATCACCATCCCTGCCATACAATATTCCCTCCAAGACGTATTAACCTTTAGCGCTCTCCATTAGCCCAGTATCCATCAGCGCTGCCGTTTAAGTGTAACGCTATCCGTCCCCTGTGTGTTTCTCCAGACAGCCTCCATCCAATATATATTATCGCAGCAGGATGAGGAGATTATCGGCGGATCGAAGGCCAGTGCTTCTATCTCTCCTGCCACGCTTTAATCTGCCAGGCTTTCCAACACTAGATCGAGTCCTCGACGCCTTATCAAATCCTGTACCGGAGCCGCAGTCCTGCCCTGAAGGTCATAGATCGAGAGGGGTCGAGGGAATGTTTTTGGGACAGAGGTCCAGCAGTGCGACCGGCTGGTGTCAGACGGCCGGACATCAGTGACCGGCCTCATTTATCTGCTTGTCCGGACGGGTTGGGTCTTTTGGCACTATAAAGTGAGTTGGGCCTCCAATCAAAGAGGCTTTAGATAAAGGTCCTGAGGGAGAGGAGGGCCTGATAACCTCACGGTGGCCTTCGTCCCATCACAGCCGCGGCTCAATCTGATTCTTGTCAAATGATGAAAGAGCTTGTAAGAGCTCCTGACAGAGAGTGTGTGTGTGTGTGTGTGTGTGTGTGTTTGTGTTTATGACGAGATCCTTCACTAGTTTGAGACACTGGTTTTAAAGTCAACATATGTAGCATTGTCATGCATTTAAAAAGTTAAAGTGTGAATGTGTCAGGACAGAATTAGAAAGGAAACAGAGCTGATATTTTAGACTTTAGTTGAAATTAAAAGCCCAGTGTTCAAGGTTGTTCTTGGAAAGAGAATTTAATGCCAATACAAAAGTCTGCTTTTAATTATCAGCTGGTAACTGTATCAGAAATAACTTTTAAAAGTCACGTATTTCAATATTGCATAACTAATTAATATAATACTAATTGTGTACTTATAGTTACATTTTATGGAAAGTAATGCATTGTTACTTTTGCTACTTTTTGTCACCTGGTCTGGGCTTTCTTATTTATTTTTAATATAACACTATATATATATATATATATATATATATTACACTTTGAGAAGTGTAGAAGCCCTTCCACAGTAAGAGTGAAATGAATGAGCCTCAGACTCAAGGTCTCTGCGCTCACTCCTGATTTCTCTCAACATGTTGTCAGTCAATAAATGGGAAAACAAAGTAACCTGCATTACTTATTTTACAAAAGTAACTCAGATAATTTATTGTACGTTTCAAACTAATGTGTTACTTTATTAGTTACTTGAAAAAAGTAATCTGATTACGTAACTCTCGTTATTTGTAATGCATTACCCCCAACACTGCATGTACTGTATATTTTTGTGTATTAACTCATTCAGAAAAAAAGTATGATTTCAATTTTAGTTTATGTCATATTTTATTAGCTTTGTGGTTTTTTCCTTTTATGTAATATCCAAAAATGCATATACAAATATGTTGATGAAGCCTGGCCATTGTTAAAATCATTTTGATTACACTTTTTACAGTGAGGTTCAATTTGTTAGTTAACATTAAATATTTAAGTGACAATGAACATCATTTTTACAGCATTTATTAATATAGTTATGTATTAATGCTTTAAAGTTTTACATTTGTAACTTGAATGAGCAATTTTATATTTATAAGTGAACATTACAGTAACCTTGATTAATTTGATCACTAAATTGATTACTGTAAGTCAGAACTAATAATCAGATGTGTGTGTGTGTGTGTGTGTGTGTGTGTGTCGGATGGTGTAAATTCAGGACAGTTGAATGTGTGTATGAGTGAGTGTTTTGGGTCTCTATCTGTCAGAGAGAGATGAGAGGCTCAGACACACAGTCAGGCTGCTTTCACTCCTGTCTGCAGGCTCATGGTCACTGTGTGTTTAAGCTGCGTGGGTAATAAGGCCCACGCCAGACCCTGTGTGTGTGTGTGTGTGTGTGAGAGAGAGAGAGAGTGTGTGTGTGTGTGTGTGTGAGAGAGTGTGTGTGTGTGTGTGTGTGAGAGAGTGTTGACCTCCTTCTTTCCCCGGTGCTGCTCTGTATCTGAGCGCTGAACACACACACACACACACACACACACACACACAGAGCGCTTGGCCTTTCTAAAATAGGGGTCAGACGAGCGAATCCCAGCCGTCCCGTCAGTCGGTCTGCAGCCGGCAGGGTTACGAGAGAGATTGGGTCGGGTCAGACGGCTGAGAGGAAACACTTACACATGAAGTGCAGATATTAGCAGCTTCAAAATACACCAGTTACCAGGGATAACAATAATCTGTTGAACTTAATGCACAAACAAATTGAGAATAATCCAAACAATAATAAAACTCAAATAATTACAATCAATACAGTTAATACTCAGTAATTTTATCGATTCAGTTGCATAGAACCGAACTGATCTGAATAATGTCTCCATTGTCTTCTGTAATGCTGCTTCATAGCTAAAACTGAATTCATTTCAGTACTGAATTTTGCAACATTAACACTGTTATTTTCCTGTTTCTTACTGAGATACTGTACTGTGTTAAGCGCAGGAGAATGAAATGACTTGTCTTGACCCTCATGTCTTGACTTATTTCTTCAGTGAAATACAAAACAGGCTTTACTCTGTGATGAATAGGGACGGATGCTGTCGAGCTCCCAAAAGCAAACATCATGAAAGCAGTCTGTACGACTCGTGGGTTATATTATATCCAAGAGTTATGAAGGTAGGTTTGATGTAACGCGATGCATATTGGAATATATATGGAATACATGAGGCAACAACCATATTTAAATGACAATAGTAGTAATAATGGCATTACATGTAGATGTATTAAAGACTCCCTGTGGTGACAGTCAAGGGCCCCATTTTAACGATCCAAGCGCATGGTCTAAAGTGCACGGTGCAGGTACACTCAGGACGTTTCCGAACCCACTTTTGCTAGTATAACGACAGGAAAAACGATCAGCGTGCCCGGAAATAAACCAATCAGAGTCTCATCTCCCATTCCCTTTAAGAGCGAGTTGTGCATGGCAGATTCGCTATTTAATCAGACTGAACGCGTCTCAGAGAGCAAACGCATCTGCTCATGCGCGAGCAAATAGGCAGGCTAATTCTGATACACGGAATGACTATCCATTATGACATGTATGACACTTTATATTTATATAGCCTACACAATAATTTTCTTTTACACTGTAATCCTTTAATATTTAATATTTGGCATGTTTGTGTGCTGCTGCGCGTCCCTGTGTGTAATATGCAAAGTGAACGTGCGTTGTGGACCCGACCAGAGGTGCATTTTCTACTAACACGCTCTTTAAATAACAAAAAAATGAAAAATATTGTGCCATTGACTTTAGACTTTAGACCAGGTTTGAGTTGGTCTATGGCACAGTCTATTGTCAGTTCCTCGTAATACCAACGTGCCAATAATGCGGCCTGAACACACCTCTTTTTTAGACCAAATCAAATCAAATCAAATCAAATCACTTTTATTGTCACATCACCACAGCACGTGTGCCTTCGTGAGTGAAATTCTTGAGAGCGTGCTCCAGACACTGCAAAAACAATTTACATATAGACATTACCATACATACGTACAGACTTATACAGATGACAATGTGTAATATACACATACATATACTCAGTACACACAGTGTACTATTAGACAGACATACAGTTACCGATACACATTATACACAGTATGTAGTACACATTCTACGTTATATACACACAGTAATATGCGAAGATGCAGCAGATTATATATAAACCGGATGTGCAAATGTCATGGATGTGCATTGGATGGTATCCGGTGCTGGCAAAAAGATTGTTGTATTTGTGCAGTAGTGTACTGGTAGTCCAGTTTGAACTGTATGGGATTAAAGTGCAGTGCGTATACTGTAAGGTGGGAGTATGCTGTAGGTATATTAGTTTTGACTGTTCATTAGCCTGATAGCCTGAGGAAAAAAGCTATCCCTCAGTCGGCTAGTGCGGGATCGGATGCTGCGGAGACGTCTTCCTGAGGGCAGCAGAGAGAGCAGTCTGTGGGACGGGTGGCTGGAGTCACTGATGATCCTCCGGGCTTTCTTTATACACCGCCTGGTGTAGATGTCCTGGAGGGAGGGAAGCTCACCTCCAACAATGTGACGGGCAGTTCGCACGACCCTTTGCAGAGCTTTGCGGTTGCCAGCAGTGCTGTTTCCAAACCAGGCGGTGATGCAGCCTGTCAGGATGCTCTCCACAGTGCAGGTGTAGAATGATCTGAGGATGCTGGGGCTCATTCCAAACTTCCTCAGCCGTCTCAGGAAGAAGAGGCGTTGGTGTGTCTTCTTCAGCACTGCATCTGTGTGAGCGGACCATGTGAGATCCTCAGTGATGTGAACACCGAGGAATTTGAAGCTGTTTACTCGCTCCACAGGTGTCATGTCGATGGTGATGGGTGTGTGTTCTCTGCTCTGTCTCCTGAAGTCCACCACCAGCTCCTTGGTCTTGTCGATGTTGAGTGAGAGGTGGTTCTCTTGACACCATTTAGTCAGGGTTCTCACCTCCTCTCTGTAGGCCGTCTCATCGTTGTCAGTGATCAGGCCTATCACCGTTGTGTCGTCAGCAAATTTGACGATGACGTTGGAGCTGTGTGTTGCTGTACAGTCGTGTGTGTACAGGGAGTACAGGAGTGGGCTGAGGACGCAGCCCTGAGGAGCACCAGTGTTGAGGGTCAGCGGGGATGAAGTGTTGTTGCCCATTCTGACCACCTGACATCTGCCTGTCAGGAAGTCCAGGATCCAGCTGCACAGAGATCCGTTTAGTCCCAGAGTCTGGAGCTTCTCAACCAGTGTGGCAGGCACTATGGTATTGAATGCTGAGCTGTAGTCCACAAACAGCATTCTCACATAGGTGTTCTTATTTTCCAGGTGGGAGAGAGCAGTGTGCAGGGTGAAGGCAATAGCATCGTCTGTGGAACGGTTTCTGCGATATGCAAATTGTAGGGGATCCAGTGAGTCAGGCAGCACAGAGCAGATGTAGTCTCTGATGAGTTTCTCAAAGCACTTGCTGAAGATGGGTGTCAGAGCAATGGGCCTCCAGTCATTCAAGCATGTGATTTTATTTTTCTTTGGTATGGGCACAATGGTGGATTTTTTGAAGCATGCGGGAACCACAGACAGAGAGAGGGAAAGGTTAAAAATGTCTGTGAAAACCCCGGCCAGTTGGAATGCGCATGCTCGGAGCACACGGCCTGGGATGCCATCGGGACCCACAGCCTTGCGGATGTTCACCCGTCGGAAGGATCGGGTTACATCTGCGACAGAAAAGGAAAGTGCGCTCGCCTCTTCTGCTACAGCCGCGGGATCGCGCTCTGTGTGGGCGGTGTTGTGAGCCTCGAAACGAGCATAAAAGTTATTAAGTTCGTCCGGTACAGAGGCGGCAATGTTCACAGTAGCTGGTTTATTCCCTCTGAAATCTGTGATGTTGTTGATACCCTGCCACATGCTTCTTGCGTTGTTGGTTTTGAATTGTTCTTCAACTTTGTTTTTATATTGTCGTTTGGCAGCTTTGATTGATTTCCTGAGATCGTAACTGGCTTGTTTGCGATCGTCAGAGTTTCCGGATTTAAAGGCAGATGTCCGCGCTGACAAGGCTGCTCGAACATCGCTGTTAATCCACGGTTTTTGGTTGGGGTAGATGCGGATTGTTTTTGTCGGTACTACATCCTCTACACACTTCCTGATGAAACACGTTACAGTATCTGAGTACGCCTCTATGTCGTCATCAGACGCTGCCCGGAACATGTCCCAGTCCACGTGATCAAAACAGTCCTGTAGTATAGCGTCTGATTGGTCCGACCAGCATTGAATTGTCCTGAGGGCGGGTGCTTCTCGTTTCAGTTTCTGCCTATAAGCAGGCAGGAGCAGAACGGAAGTGTGGTCCGATTTGCCGAAAGGTGGGCGGGGGAGCGATTTGTAGGCGTCCCGGAATGGAGAGTAGCAGTGGTCCAGTACACGATCACCACGCGTGTTGATGGTGATGTGTTGAAAGTATTTTGGAGCTATTGTTCTGAAGTTGGCTTTGTTGAAGTCCCCCGTAACAATAAACGCTGCATCTGGGTACGCGGTTTCCTGCTCGCTTATATTCCCATACAGTTCCTTAAGTGCCTGGTCTGTGTTGGCTTGAGGGGGAATGTAAACAGCTGTGATTATGATCGCTGTAAATTCCCTCGGTAGCCAGAATGGTCGACACAGAAGCATATGAAATTCCAGATCAGGGGAGCAGGAGGATTTAATAGAGTGTAGGATCCTTTCATCACACCACGAGTTGTTGATAAAGAAACAGACGCCCCCGCCTCTGCTTTTCCCTGTGAGCTCTTTCGTTCTGTCCGAGCGGTGCACGGAGAACCCCGTGAGCTCGATGGCTGAGTCTGGAACCACTGCCGACATCCAGGTTTCTGTGAGGCAAATAATGCAGCAGTCCCTTGTTTCCCGTTGGTATGAGATGCGTGCCCGCAGTTCACAGAGTTTGTTGTCCAGTGACTGAACGTTAGCCAGCAAAATAGTTGGGAGAGGAGGTCGGAGGGGACGGCGTCTGAGTCTGACAAGGACGCCGGCTCTCTTCCCCCTTTTCCGGCGGCGTTTCTTCGGTCGCGATCGTGCAGCCCAGACAAAGGGCTCTGATGCGGTGTCTGTAAACAAGGCGCCGGCGTTCAGGAACTCAAAGTCCGGTTTGCGTTGCGCGACGAAGGAACCAATGTTTAAAAGCGTGTGTCTATCGTAGACAGTTATACTGACAACATCTAACACGTGAAACAACAAAATAACAAATAAAACATAAAAAACATAAGAAAAACTGCAGAGTTTTCTTGGAGCTCGCAACACGGCTGCCATGCTCGGCGCCATCTTGGTTCAACCAGCATGGCCATGGGAGAACAAATGGGTGCAAATGCATCCATGCTCTAATTCTCAGCACTAATTATACACTACACTACACATACACTAATTCTCATAAAACACTTTTTGCAAAACACAACACAATTCTCTATGTAACACACAAATCTAACAGGAATTCATATTATGGCAAAAAGGTGTTTGCAAATGTGTGTCTTTGAGATGTGTTTGTGATATTTTGAATGTAGTGCTTCATTTTGCAAGAGATGTGAGGCGTTTTGTGTGTGCAATTCCTGGATTTGTGTGTAAAGTTTGGAAAAAAAAGAGGCAAGGTTTTGAAAATGTTTTGTAAGCAGTTGAAAAAAACTGTAATTGGGATAAACAACTGTCAGCTGTCGTTTTGGGAAAGTGTTTGATGTGATCGATATGCAAGATTGGTAGCTGTCTATTGCAGTGTGATTTCAATTTGAATTGTTTCAGGTATGGAGTTTTCTATGATGTGGAATGTATATTTTTAAATTGTGAGTCTGGTGTTCTGACTTGTTCTTTTGTGAAAGAGTAAAGCGGTGTCAGATCACATTTCATAAGGACGCATTTGGCAGGCTTCGTCTGAAGTTCAGGTATGGATGTTTTAAAGGATAGTAAATTGATCTCATGTTTGGTTTTTATTTATAGGAAAGTTTGTCAGCCACTGTTTTCTTTACCTCCATATTAAATTAATGATCTCGCATTTGTTGTGTGCTAATTAGACGCAGCGTGGAGAAACGTGAGGGGGGGACTTTTTTTTTTTTATTGTATTGTGTTGTATTTCTTTGAAATCGTATGTTCATGTTTGTTTGTCTGGTTCCTGATAATAACTATACACTTTCACAACCTTTTATAGTCTAAAGGCATCGGCAGCGTGCAATAATTCCCTTTAAAGTTTCACAGACGTGTGCTGATTGCTGTGTATCACGTGCATGTGATTGATTAATGTGTGGTGTGATTCCCTGTTTGTGTACTGGAGTATTGTGTGTTGGGTTTTGTATTTAAAGGGTTTATGAACTGCCTTGCCTGTGTGCATTACATTTATATTCTTACATTGTCCCTGTTATGGATAGTTTAAGCTGGCCTTTGGTTCACTTCTGGTTGCGGTAAGGCACGTGAAGGCCACATAAATAAGAGATCAGCAGTCCACTGTACAGCTTCTCTTTGCTTTGTTCTCCATGTATGCTTTCTAGGCTGTAATTCGTTGTGAATTTGGATACATTCACTCACAAATTCACTCTCTCATAACCAATTATCCAATATCGCCACTTGCGATTGTGTAGCATTGACGATTTCAGGTAACTGAATGGAGGCGGGGACTAATTAGCATATTCATGATCCATGTATATTAATGGACTAGAATTACATTAAGTCATTTTAAGACATAAATACATTTTCATTGTTAAAAACAAAACAAAAAATTTAAAGTCTGCAGGAGGACTTTAAGTCCTACTGAAGTTCAGGAACGTGAGGATGAATAAATAAATGAGAGAGCACTTTTGTTGGTGAACTATTCCTTTAATATTGCATACAAAGTTACAGTTTTTGATTTCAGTCTTTAGTAAAGGCAAAGCCATAACTAACAGTATAAAGCACATCACATCTCTGCGTGAGGAACAGGTTTAAGTTGTTACATGCTGATCCGGCTTGTTGTGATCTGTGTAACTCTAATCTATTTGCCGTGTTCCTCAATCTCCAGACAAGCAGAGAAGATGTTTCTCAACCAGCAGCAGCCACAGACTCGAGTTTGGAATTGCACGGGAGATGTAGGACAAGCTCGCTAAAACTGTCTGGCTTGTGGTGAGGTTGTACCGTGTTTGTTGGTCTGGAGAGATCCTGTGTCCTTCACCTCGGGGCTTCCATCAGACTCCTCTGAATGTTACCTGCTTTTAGCAGATCATTTCCCCGGTGCAAACGCTGCGGTCGCCTCAGTAAGCACAGCGACAGCTCGCACCGGCCCAGACTCGTTCTCCGTTCGCTGAAAGATAATAGGAGAGCATAATTACAGTGACAGTGTCAGATGAAATGTATTTTCTCCGTACTCAGCTAACTCCCCACAGAAAGCATTTCAATTTACTCCGTTGTGCGCAGAACAATATTGTCCCCGCAGACCGTGACACAAAGGACCATTACAAATGACAATATATATTTCATATCTCCCCATATGTTTGCTGCAAGTTACAAATGGAGGCCTATTCAAGTATTTATGCCATGCAGCCAAAAGAATATGTATTAGTAATACGTGTGGGGTGAAGAGAAACATATTCTCCTGCTTATATCCATTTGTTGTCAAGATGCATTGAGCCTGTGAGGTCGAGACTGAGATGAGGAAACGCTCATTAGCTCTCAGAGCTGCGGATTAATGTTTCTGTATTCATACAGTGTATGTTTGTACGGGTAACTGACCCATAATGTGCATGCACTTTTCCCCTTCAATTTCAAGATGATTATTATTATTAATAATTTATTTATTTATATTATTTAAAACTTGCACCCTGTAATCGGTCACACTTTTCTCTGTTTTCAATCACTGGATTCTGTGATTTGACTAAATTAATTTCAGAAGTACAAATGTAGTCACTCCATTAATATGAGCTCATAAAAGCTGCATGTTTAGCCTCATAATCATAAAAATAACAAAAAAATATGCTTTTTTAAAATAGCATGTTGTACGGCAGGACATGTCAACTTCTCAAAAGTACTTATTGTTGAATTGCAGAAATAAACGTTTTCCACAGGTTTTAGCAATTTTTTATTTTATTAAAATTTAAAATTTTAAGACATTTTGAAGACCAAGTAAAGGAAATTTAAGGAATAAACTTATTTCTGTCTTGTTTTCCTGTGCAAATATCTAAAGATTCTTAAATTAAGGAGCAAAATAACAAGAAAATAAGTCTTATTTCTATGAAATTAATCAAAATGAAGTGAGGTTGTGAATAAAACAAGATTAATCTTTAACGAGCCAAACAAAACGTATGTCACACCTCTGTTCATCATTTTGCACAGGCTATCAATAGCTGCTCGCATTAAATTCAAGGCATTGATGTTTGCCTACAAAACCCCCACTGGCTCTGCACCCCTTTATCTAAATTCAGTACTTCAGACTTATGTGCCTCTAGAAGCTTGTGTTCTGTAAGTGAACAACGCATTATTGTACCATCCCAAAGGGACACAAAATCACTTTCACTGACTTTTACATTAAATATTCCCTCCTGGTGGAATGACCTGCCCAGCTCAATCCTTAGCCATCTTTAAGAATCGGCTAAAAACATGTCTCTTCCATCTTGGGAACTGGACTAAGATGGCGCCGCTGATGGCAGCCATTGTGCGTTGCTCTTCAGTGTTTGTACTGTTTTTGTTTGTTTTTCCTGTTTTTTGTTTTTCAAATACGATCAGTTTTAGCTGGGATGACCTGCTGAACATTCGGCAGAACACACCACAAAATATTTTACCGGATTTTGATTTTTCGGACGTTTTGCTGGACATTGTAGTTGGCGGAGCCGTAGCTCTGGTCAAACGCTACAGGAGGCGTAGGTGGGGGAAGAGAGCCGGAGCGCTCGTGAAGCTTCGACAGCACGGATTTCGAACGGCATTGCCTAGCATCCATCTGGCGAATCTCCGCTCTCTACCCAACAAAATGGGTGAACTCCTTCTGCTCTCCCGGACAAACAAGGATTTTTCTAACTCTGCTGCCCTGTGTTTCACGGAATCCTGGCTAAATGGCGACATAATAGACAGAGCGATTCATCGGTCTAATTTCCAGCTGATCAGAGCAGGTCGGGACACGGAATCAGCGCGGAAATCGCGCGGCGGTGGGACGTGCTTTTACATCAATGAGAGGTGGTGTACAGATGTAACTGTGTTAAAGAAGAAGTGCTGTTCAGATCTAGAAATGCTCTTCATTAACTGCAAGCCGTTCTACTCGCCGTGGGAGTTCTGCTCGTTCATTCTCGTGAGTGTCTACATTCCACCGCAAGCGCACGTGAGCACAGCTTTACAGAAACTCGCTGATATGATCACAGAGAGTGAGCAACAACACCCGGACTCTGTTTTAATCATTCTCCGGGACTTTAATAAAGCAAATCTCTCCTGTGAACTGCCAAAATACAGACAGCACATCACATGTCCCACCAGAGAGAGCAATATACTGGATCACTGTTACACAACAAAGGATGCATATCACTCGGTTCCATGAGCAGCTTTATTATTCTCTGATCACTTGTTGATTCATCTTATTCCGACCTACAGGCAGAAACTTAAATCTGCAAAGCCTGTAGTAAGATCTGCTAAAAAGATGGACTAATGAAACAGACCGGGATCTACAAGCCTGTTTCTCTCTCACTGATTGGACTGTTTTTGAAGCCGCTGCCACCGATCTGGACGAGCTCACAGAGACTGTAACATCTTATATCAGTTTCTGTGAGGATATGTGCATTCATAACAGGACTCATCTAATCTACAACAATGACAAACCATGGTTCACTCCGTCAGGCCAAAGAAGATGCTCACAGAAAGGGGGATAACGTCTTGTACAAACAGGCCAAATACATACTGGAAAAGGAGATCAGAGTGGCAAAGAGGAATTATTCTGACAATCTAAGGAACATATTATCTTCCAGTGATCCTGCTTCAGTCTGGAAAGGTATGAAGGATATCACCAGTTATAAGACACCATCCCCCAGCACTCTGGAGAATCAACAACTGGCAGACTACTTGAACAAGTTTTATTGTCGTTTTGAAAAATCACCCCTCACCCGCCCTGAACACCTCTCCACAAAACCATTAACACCTCCAGCAACCCCTCTCTCCCCCACACCTAGAATTCAAATCAGCGAAAAAGATGTGTGCCAGGTCTTCAGAAAGAACAAAAGAAAGAAAGCACCAGGCCCAGACAGTGTGTCACCAGCCTGTCTGAAATCCTGTGCTGACCAGCTGGCCCCCATCTTCACACAGATCTTCAACAGATCACTGGAGCTGTGTGAAGTCCCCTCATGCTTCAAACACTCCTCCATCATCCCCGTCCCAATGAAACCCAAAATTACTGGACTTGATGACTACAGACCTGTGGCCCTAACATCTGTAGCCATGAAATCATTTGAAAGACTGGTTTTGATCTAAAGGACATCACTGGTCCCTTACTGGACCCCCTGCAGTTTGCCTACAGAGCAAACAGGTCTGTGGATGATGCAGTCAACATGGGACTGCACTTCATCCTGCAGCATCTGGGCAGACCAGGGACTTATGTGAGGATCCTGTTTGTGGACTTCAGCTCCGCTTTTAACACCATCATCACGGAAACCCTTCAGAATAAACTAACCCAGCTCTCCGTCCTCACCTCCGTCTGCCAGTGGATCAACAGCTTCCTGACAGACAGACAGCAGTTAGTAAAGCTTGGCAAATTCACATCCAGCACTCGAACCATCAGCACTGGAGCTCCTCAGGGCTGCGTACTCTCCCCACTGCTCTTCTCCCTCTACACCAACGACTGCACCTCTAAAGACCCCTCTGTCAAGCTCCTGAAGTTTACAGACGACACCACACTGATCGGCCTCATCCAGAATGGTGACGAGTCTGTTTACAGACAGGAGGTTAAGGAGCTGGCTGTCTGGTGCAGTCTTAACAACCTGGAGCTCAACACGCTCAAAACTGTGGAGATGATCATAGACTTCAGGAGAAACCCCCCTGCTCTCCCCCCACTCACCATCATGAACAGCACTGTGACTGCAGTGGAGTCATTCAGATTCCTGGGCACCACCATCTCTCAGGACCTGAAGTGGGACATTCACATTGACTCCATTGTCAGAAAGGCCCAGCAGAGGTTGTACTTTCTTGAGGTTGTACAGAGCTCTGAGCACCAGAACGACCAGACACAGGAACAGTTTCTTCCCTCAGGCAATCAATCTCATGAACACTCAACAATAAACGTGGAACACACAACTATAATACACTATCCATTCACCACACTCACTTATTTTATTTTTATTTTCTAATTTCTAATTTGCACATACTTGACCTTTACATACATAGTTGTCCATATTATATATTGTGTTTTTGCTGCTTTGTACATTGCCTATTTGGATATTTGTATATTATTTTTTTATTATCTGTGTCCTGTCCTGTTGCTGTCTTTCTGTTGCACTGTGGAGCTTCTGTCACTACAACAAATTCTTTGTACATACTTGGCCAATAAAGCTCATTCTGATTCTGATCTTTATTTGACATTTTTTTATAGCACTCTCTATTCTAATTCTATTTTATCTATTTGATGACTTGACGTCTAACTTGGTTTCTTAAAAAATGGCCTCTAAAACTAGTTCTCAATTTTTGTATTCTATCTACTTGTTTTCCTTTTGTATGCATATATGCATATATATAATAAAAAAACAAACAAACAAAAAACAGAACAAACCAAAAAGAAAGAAAAACGTGTACTGTGTTAGGCTAACCAAGACTTGTCATAGCACTTGCATATTATTGCTCTTTTGTTGGTTTTTATTGCTTCTATTGTCATCATTTGCAAGTCACTTTGGATAAAAGCATCTGCTAAATGAATAAATGTAAATGTAAAACAAGAAATAATAACTAATAACTGCCAGTGAAATGAAAAATCAACTGAAAAACAAGATTTAATTCCTCATTGCACTTGTTTTAGTCCTTTTTTTTAAATTCACGATGACTTCATATGCTAATTTTGTATCTCAGTGAATACAATTTGATTTAAGGATGAAACAAGACAAAACCAACGAAGAAGATATTCGCTTTTTGCAACATTTAATGCCATGATTTAATGAATTTACGACTTTCTGCTCTGATTTAATATCTTTTTAGGCCTTAATTTAAGGAAGAGTTTTCCAGAATAAGTTTATTCCACTGATCAAATACTTTGGGCATAAAGTGAAAAAGCAAATGAAAACCGGTTGAAATGTAATTTTCTGCTCTGACGTGATGCATAAAGTGAAGCAGGTGCCATATTAAAGCGAATGAGAATGAAGTGTTGACCTGACCATCAAGTCATGCAGCCAGAGAAGAAGAAAGCAGCATGTTAGTGTGACATGGAGACATGGCAGAAATAAGGTAAGCATTAATAGTTACAAAATGAAACACTGCTAGGAATGCTTGTTTACCTCTGGTTATATGCATTTTAAATGCCTGGGATGAATTGAAATAAAAACAATTAATTTTTCAGCATTGTGATGTGCAGGCGAGCGTGTAGTAATCTCTACACGCAGGAACATAAGTTAAGAGTCCTTCAGAATTTATAGAACAAGCTCTTGCGTTATTTTGGGTGTTGCTGAGTGAGGAATTTGCATCAGCATGAATAAGTAAACCAGCACAACATGAGTTTTTAGTTCTGTAGGCAGCAATCAAATTAATTATTTCCATTGTTAATTTTTCATTGCTCTTATCCAAGACTGAGAAAATGCATTAGTCACTTTGCATTTGCTAAATTTTTCATGGCAAGCTGTTCTCCAGAAAACAAAATAGCCACCTAGAAGAAAACATCACAGATTCTGCGACTGAAGTTCAGAGCATTTGCTGAAACAAGCTGCTTCTATAGAGGAACATCAGAATATGATGTAAGGAACAAGAACTTTATTAATTTTTTTTTTCTTCTCTGAAACTTTCATCTGAAACTAGTCTGCCCTTCAGCACAACTCAAGCTCTTGAGCTCATTCATGTCAGAAAAAGCATTAAAAGTCATAATTTAACAATCTGCAATGAAACTGACTCTATCTGTGCCTATAAAATCTAAAAACCTAAAAAATCTAAAACCCTCGTTCCCTGATGGAGGGAACAGAGACATTATGTCGTGTCAACATAGGGGGTTTACTTGAGAGCCCCAATCCACTCTGACTTAAGAGAAAATGCCAATGAAATTTGGTTAGTGGATTTTGTATGCCTGAGCCACTCCCTGTGCATACGGGTATAAATAGGCAACAGGTGCATCCACTCATCAGGTTTTACGCTGAGGAGCCAAGAACGTGTCCCTGGCAATCAGCGATGGTTCGAGGTTGAGGCATGGGGACATAACTTCTCCGTTCCCTCCATCAGGGAACGAGGGTTATGTACGTAACCGAGACAACCCCTATCTGTTGGTCAACACGAGTTCTTTTGTGTCGACATAGGGGGTCCATGGACAGAGCCACAACCTGAACCCCATCACAACCCTGTGGCGCTGCAAATGTTGACAGGCAGCCACATTTCAGACAAATGCTACGCAAACGAAAAATGAACGGCCTGTGTCAAGGAAGAATCGGGATATGAATATAAGCGTCCTTCAGGTTGACAGCTGCAAACCAATCCTGTGGCTGAATGCATCTGATGATGCGCTTCTGCGTCAAAATCTTGAACAGAAGCTTGTGAAGGGCCCGATTCAAGACTTGCAGATCCAGGATTGGTCAAATGCCACCGCCTTTCTTGGGCATGATGAAGTAAGGGCTGTAAAACCCTGACTCCATCTCGATTGCATCCTTTGCGAGTAGGACAGCAATCTCGTCACGCAGGAGTATCTCGGGCTACCACCGAAGTCTCGAGAATGCAGCTGGGGGTCGCCTGGTGAACTGAATCAGGTAGCCGAGTTAAACTGTCCAAATAAGCCAGCAGGACGGGTTGGGAAGTGTAAGCTAAGCTTCCGAGCTCCATGTGAGTGGCACCAAAGGGTGGTGCAGCGGTGGGAAGTCATGCTGGATGGTGCAGAAGGCATCATCCCCGAACCACAATCTCTTGGCCGCTGGTGATAGGGGGTGTCGTGGGCGAGAGTGAGGAGGCAGTATGTCGCTCGCTGTCAACCCACAAACCAAAACCAATAGGCAAAGGAAACTGCTCTCTTTTTGAAAATGTGGGTACCGCTGGGTGTTGGACCAGCAGCGGAACATAAAATGAAACACAAGATTTTCCACCCTGCCCTCCTCTGGGGGAAGGAGTGGCGCTGTCCTCGCCATCTCCTGAGAAAGAGCAGCTTCCCACATCTATGGGTTGCCCGTGTCAGGGCCGCTTCTTCGTTTTCTTAGAGGACCTTGACGGTGTCTCAGCACGGGTCGGAGGCACTCTGAAGATTGCAAGGGGGCAGGATGTGCTGGATTGCCTCAGTCTGTCTCTGCACTGCCGAGAACTGCTGGGCAAAATCCTCGACAGTGTCTCTAAATAGGCCAATCTGCGAGATGGGAGCATCAAGAAAGCAGACTTTGTCGACCTCTCATCTCAGCAAGGTTGAGTCAGAGATGGTGTTCTTGGGCCACAAGTGTGGACATCGCCTTCCCGAGGGACTGCGCCGTGACTTTCGTCAGTCGCCGTGCGTGGTTCCTGCATCAAGCTTAGGTTGGAACTACCCTTGTTCATTTGTTTGAGTGCCTTGGCTTGGTGGACCTGCAGGATCGCCATGGCATGCAGGGCAGAGGTGGCTTGGCCTGCAGCACTGTAAGCTTTGACGATGAGAGCCGCTGTCAGCCTGTAGGCTTTGAACGGGAGATGAGGACGTTTCCTCCAAGTGGCAGCAGTTTCTGCACCTGGGGACTCTCAACGAACCCCCTAGCTGCCCCGCAATCAAGGGTAGTGAGGATGGAGTAGGCAGACAAGTGACTTCTGGCCGAAAAAGGGGCCATCCACGACTTTGTCAGCTCCTCATGCATCTCGGGGAAGAAAGGTACCAGCATCATGAGACAGAGGTCCGCGGGAACAGGTCTGGCGGAAAAGCTCTCACTATAATCCTCAGATCTCCCAGAGCTCTAGCTGGCGGTTCCCTGCTTGTGACAGGGAAACTGGGACAGGTAGAGACAGAGGGTACCGCTCCATTCCCCTTGAGGAGGGAGAGGAGAGATCACAGCGATGCCACACTCATGTGTCCACAATAGAGGCATAAGTCATCCACAAATGCAGCTTCAGCGTGTTGGATGCCCAGACACTGATGACAACGACTGTGTCTGTCGACAGAGGACAGGTAAGGAGAACCCCCTATGTCGACACAACATAACTTATAGTGACCGACAGATAGGGAACCAACAATACTGTTACAGTATGTATTAATTTTGGTTAATGTTTATTTCTAAATATATATTATTCTATTATTAACCTAATATGCTAGTTAACTAAAACTATATCTAAAACAAAAATAAAAACTGAAATATAATAAAATATATATTTAAAAAAAAATAATTAAACTTGATGTAACTTGAAGACAACTAAACCTAAAACAGAAATAATATGATACACACACACACACAATGATAAAAAATGCCAAAATGAAAACAAAAATGTAAAAATAAAAACTGATTCAAAATGTTAAACAAGATAAATTAATAAATAAACAAATACATAAATAAATAAACAAATTATTCATTATTAGTTCTAACATATACTGCACAGTGATTGTGCGAATGTGTGCTGCCTTATGAACCCTTAGATAATAAATCACAGCTAAAAGCAATAAATAACCCATTCTAATTCTGATTGCTCAAATGCAAAGCAAATCCTCTTAGCACTCGATGATTAAAAAATGCTTTATGTGCACAAGAACACATTAGATATGCTGTAATTAGTATTACTGTCATTTATCCCTCCCACTTCATCCCATCATAAAGACATCAGAGGCTGATGCACAGAAACACACAGCTCTAGGATTGGAGTGTCATTTTGGACACAAAAGGACATTTTTTGGTCCTCATGAGGAAACAAGCTTATAAATTACACATAATTAAGTATTTTGAAAATCTTAAATAGCAGAAAGTTTTGTGTGAGGGGTAGGTTTAGGGTAAGGGGATAGATCATACCGTTTGTACAGTAGAAAAACCATTACGCCAATGGAATGAACCCACACAAAATGGAAACGTGAGTGTGTGTGTTTGTGTGACTGGAGGCTCATGTCCGCCTCAGGCTATGGGCTTTTACCATCAGACAGCTAGAGTCTCGGGCCTGTGGATGGGCTGAGGCTCTCAGGAGACTGCTGTTTACATTGGATGTCAGTGGCCCGTTTATACAGTATTCATCAGTGTCTGTGTGCGGCCTGATGTCACACACACTCCATATCCAGAGGATTCATACTGTACTGATGATTGGCCATACACATTCACAGTCTGTTTGAGTTATACTATATAGTGTGGGACCCGATACACATTCAAATGATGATTCACGTTCATCCAACCCGGTATGTCTTCCAGATAGAAGACAATGTGATGTTTTTAAAGAATGTCCTGGCTGCTTTTTCAATGTTAAAGTGAAGGTGCTGAGGCTGTCAAACTGCAAATGTACCATAAAAGCACTATAAAAGCAGTAGAAGTTGTGCACCATATTCTAAGTCTTCTGAGATCATATGAAGCTCTGTGTGATAAACAGGCTGAAATTAAACTCGTAAGTCGCTCATAATATTTTAAATGGTATACTTAGGGAAGTCGTGGTTAGAGAGTCGGACTTGTAATCCAAAGGTTGTGGGTTCGAGTCTCGGTCCGGCAGGGATTGTAGGTGGGGGGAGTGAATGTCCAGCGCTCTCTCCACCCTCAATACCACGACTGAGGTGCCCTTGAGCAAGACACCGAACCCACAACTGCTCCCCGGGCGCCGCAGCATAAATGCTGCCCACTGCTCCGGGTGTGTGTTCACAGTGTGTGTGTGTGTGTGTGTGTTCACTGCTGTGTGTGTGTGTGTGTTCACTGCTGTGTGTGTGTTCACTGCTGTGTGTGTGTGTTCACTGCTGTGTGTGTGCACGTTGGATGGGTTAAATGCAGAGCACGAATTCCGAATATGGGTCACCATACTTCGCCGTATGTCATTTCACTTACACTTTCACAATGATTACAAATATGGCACCTCAAAGATGTTCAATGAAACGTATTTAAATTTCAGTCTGTTCCTCACAATGAAACATCAAATGACTTCAGTATATAGGGCAGAAGTCCTGTTTTAACACATTTGAACAGTAGGTTTATATATTAGCAAATAAACTGGAATTTGCTGGAAACTCCTATAGATTGATTTAGGATTGTGTTGTGCTTTTCATCTACACCATAAGTTCATAAGGTTATTAATGTATCTGGATCTTTTAAATCGTTTGTCTCTGATAATGAATCAAGTCCTTAAACTTTAAAAAGGCTCTGGCTGAAATTTCTGAGTTCAACAGAAAACATCACAGGAGACGGAGCGTCTCTCTGCTCCTGCTGTATTTTGCATGACCTGTAATTCTGAAACAGTGAAACATTAATCAAGCGTGACAATCTTCTCTGCATTAATCATGTGGATTTCAGTGTCGGCTGTTGATGCTGATTTGTTTATAATATGTTCAGTCAAAGAGGCATTACTCAATTTGCCGGTAATTTGCATTTTTGAAGAGCGGCGCGTTCCTGAGCGCAGAGGAATCCTGTGATCAATAATATAACTGCTAATGAGCCACACCGGCCCCCTCTGTGAAGCTTTCATCCAAAATTCATTAATATGGTGTTTTATTCATCCGTACGTGGAGCTGAGATGTTGGAAACCGTAGGACGGCTTCAGCCCACCCTTGCAGATGAGACACGAGTACGAGATGCTCTGTTTGAGGAGATTAAATGACAGACAGCGCTGCTCGTCCTGGAGTGAGTCTGTAGAGGAAATGTGAACAGAGCAGGTGTGAGGAATAGAAATGTGTGCGATGAACCTTAACCTGATCTCCCAGAACTCTCCAGTCTCCAGAAAAATACTGCTCATCAGATGCTTCACATCGTACCCGTTCCAGGACAGAGTATGAGTGTAACACACTTGGAAAATTCCACATGATTGCTATTCTTAAGTGTTATTTTGGGGAATCTGTACTTCACTCAAGTGCAGTTGAAACTCAAAACATTTACTCTTTCTTAATTGTGCAGTGGTTCATTTCTTGTTTTGCCTGGATTATGTGTTTGGCCTCCTCTATGCATCTCTCTATTTCAGGGCTGTTCAGTGTGTTTTGTGTTCCACTGTGCTGTTATTATGTAAAAAAAAAAAAAAAATGAAATTTGAAATGCAAACGAAATTGAATGCAATCTTTGGGTGCATAGTGTAACGAGAGAAAAAAATCAATAAATCAATAATCTAATAAATAGTAAAGAGATGACAGGATTTGTAACACAGCATTACACACAGAAGATGTCTCACATTCAACAGTCAGTTACATGACACATGATCAGTTAAGTTTTTGCAGTATTTAAAACAGGCATATAAACTATTAAACTCACATTCAACAGAGATGAAAAATGGCTGGAGGGTCGCGGAGGACTCTGTGGTTCGCGTCGTTGATATTCATTACTTGAGCAATGTCCAGGCCTTGGCAATGACCTGCTTGTCGATGAATCGTCGATGGAATCGCCTGGCTTAGTCACACCGAGGCACTCTCCCGCTGCATAGCTTTGTGTGAGCAACAGACCAAAATTGTCATCATTCGCAGAAAAATGTCCAGCAATGTCTTATTACTAAACAAATTCACTCTGATCTCTTCAGTTATGTAGATCAGTAATTTCTCATTCAGCCCTAATCATAGACTCACGTTCAGAGGATTCTCATTAAAAACTGACTTATTTTTCAGTCTGTTGCACACAAAATTGTTTCAAAAGGTTTGTAATCTAGTGCTCATGGCGTATCAGTTAAGATACATTTATCCTGCTTTTGCTTTCTTTTTGAAGCTTCAGTCTCCACTCACTGTAACTGCATGGGAAAGGGCAACCAATTTTCATTTGGTCACATTTTATTGACTTTAAAGCCATTAACCAAAGTCAAGAAGATTGCAGTAAACCAAAATAATTCACTGAAAATAGGTGCATTCATGAGTCTTACCGATTACTAAACAAATCACTCGTTTGAGTCAACCGTTGATCCAGTCTTTTTTTTTTTTTCTTTCCTCAGTTCAACACAAACCTCAGGTTAAGAGCTCATGAGGAGCGACTTAAATTTTGGTCTGAAATTTTCAGCAGACTTGGAAATCAGCACACATTGCGGTTATGATGCATTTAGCCTGCTTTTGCTTTCTTTTCAAGGTTCAGTCTGCATTCATTGTAATTCATTGACCGGTTTTAATTTTTTGGATGTGCTGACCCTTTCGAAGTCAAGAAATCACAAAGGAAATGAGCGTTTCGTTTAGTGTTATGGCACCGAGCCCCAAAGCACCACATGACGACCTATTACACTCGCACTCAGATAAAGCAGCGTATCGTTTTCGAAACACTCTCCATATGAATAATTCAGCGGTTGGAAATTGTCTCTCAAATCAGAAGAGGCTGAAATATATTCGGCTAGAATTCTCCCCAAACGGAGGCAAGGAGATCTGTCCACCGTGTTCCTAGGTATTAACTCTCACCTTTGAATATTTCATTTTTGGCAATGCTTCACAGAAGAATGGCTCAGCCCTCAAGTACATTTACATTAATTTTTGAATTTCCTGGATGAGGCCCTGGAGGTCACTGCAATTCATGTCCAGCTGACAGGCCTTTTTAAGGTGCTTGTCAGTCGGAGACGGCCGAGCGGAAAGCTCCCATCCAAACTCAGCGAGACAGGCCCTCTTTGGCAGCCTTGATTGGTGCCTTGATGTCTGTTAGTGTAACCTGGGAGGTTAGCGCCGGTGTCACTCAAGCCGACTCGCTTGAAAAAAGCTCCCGAAATCGTGAGCGCCTGTCCATTGTTGGCTCGTGAGCGCCTGCGCTGTGGCTGTCAAGTCGATTTCATCGGCGGTGTTAAAAAGCAGTGACAGCATGGCTATCAAATATTTGTCCCCGCGTCTGTACAGTCTCTCTGTGTGTCTGTCTGTGCGAATTTCTCACATTGGGAGCTCTGACTTTCCCCTCGATTTCCCATTTACAAGCTCTCAGCGGGCAACTCTAATTTGCCTGGGCTGCGCTGTAGTGTGACAGAGGCTTGTCACTGCGCAGCTGATGAGGGGAATATGTTGTCTGTTCTGGATGGATGTTTCTGAAGGTTTGGAGAGAGGCAGATGGTGGCACGTTCGCTGTCCTCCCGCTCTGCCTTCCTCACCTCACCTGTTTCATTTGCATTCTGTTTCATCAGCGGCCACTCTCCTGTCTGCGCTGGATTTTACTTCTCGGCGTGATTCTGAATTCTGTATTGGGCAAACACACATCTTTTATATTGTCAGAGCCAAAGAAACAGCAGAGGAACGCGCAGCCAGCGGGAAATCGCTCAAGTTTACTTCTACAGATCGATGAGGCGCTGCGCTCTTTAGAGCTGATCGGCCTCTTTAGGCATCTCAAAATCATCCTTTAGAATGATGCATTTACTATTGTTGTTAAAGAAAAAAATCTATTATTTAGTGCAGTGTTAATTTTGTTGCCGAATAACTTTTGTCATACAACATTTTTTTCACCAACAGAAATGAGAAAATCTGTCAACGATGAGTTGACAGAAACTATGAGTAAAAAACGAGTTGAGTTCAGTAACTGCATTGCAGTTTAACTAAACTTTACTGTATGACTAATCTACTGTAGATTTAGATGAATAAAATTATATTTAGTAAAGTAAAACTAGACTAAAATTAAAACAGTTCAGGTGACTAAAGTATGACCAAAATATTTAGGGCCCTAAAAATTTAAACTGAAACTACACCAAAACTTGCTCTCAAAATTAGCATGGACTTAGTGTTTATTAGGGCTGTCAAACTATTAAAATTGAATCTAATCAATTGCAGGATGTGCAGATTAATGAAATGAATTCCAAATCAATCACACATAATTCTGGACTCAGAAATTACTGTGCAAAAGATAATTTACAGTCATTATTGTGTTAAATGAGAAAAGCATCGAATAGACGTTACAAAAAAGTAGCTTTAGAAAGGAATATTTTGATTCAAAATATAATTTATTACACATAAACACTTTAGACTACAATGTGGCCGTAACATTGTTTCCAGAAGCTGTGTCTGAAGTGGCATTTAGGTGTATTTACACACTGTTCAGATGTGGCATGAATGCATTTACACTTACATAAGAAATGCTATGAGATTAATAGATTTAAATGGGCATTAATCGGTTTTAAAAAGTAGGTAGTGGCATATCAGTCTTAATGAGTGAGAGAGTGAGTCATTCAGTGATTCATTCAACCGTGATGAATCATTCATAACCATGGATTTACTCAGTGACAAATCTCCACTATGTGTTGATCAGAGACATACAACATTTCTGCTGTGGCTTTGATTATAACTATCTTTGTTGGCGAAATTGAGCAAAAGCAATACGATATTGTGTCTAAAACAAAATATGAACTTCTTGTTTATTGAACTATTGTATAAAATCAGTATCATATTAGCAATGCTGTAGATATTGGGGGAAAAACAGCACTCTTGCTGGTGTGATATTGCAAAACCATATCATATGATAAGATGGTGTTTTTTTTCTTCATATCTTGCATTTTAGGCTCATTCTAATAGACTCCATCACGGTCAGTCAGTCGTCCTGCATCATTTTCATCAGACATCGCATCGCATCACCATTATCCACAAATGGAGAAAACTTGTAACAGTGGTGAACCTTCCCAAGAGTGACCGTCCTACCAAAATTACTCCAAGAGTGCAATGTCGGCTCATCCAGGAGGTCATAAAAGAACACAGAACAACATATAAAGAACTGCAGGCCTCACTTGCCTCAATTAAGGTCAGTGTTCATGATTCAACAATAAGAAAGAGACTCTGCAAAAACAGCATCCATGGGAGAGTTCCAAGGCAAAAGCCACTGCTGACCAAAAAGAACACAAAGGCTCATCTCACATTTGCCAAAAAATATCTTGATTATCCCCAAGACCTTTGGGCAAATATTCTGTGGACTGATGCAACAAAAGTTGACCTTTTTGGAAGGTGTGTGTCCCATTACATCTGCCATAAAACCAACACATAATAAGAACATCATACCAAAAATCAAACAAGTGTGGTAGTGTGATGGTCTGGGGCTGCTTTGCAGCTTCAGTAACTGGACGACTTGCTATAATTGATGGAACCACGAATTCTGCACTCAATCAGAAAATCCTGAAGGACAATGTCCGGCCGTCAGTTTGTGACCTCAAGCTCAAGCGCACTTGGGTTCTGCAGCAGGACAATGACCCCAAACACACCAGCAAGTCCAAGAAAAATAAAATTTTTGGAGCGGCCAAGTCAAAGTCCGGACTTAAATCCGACTGAGATGCTGTGGCATGAACTTAAACAGTCCATTCATGCTTGAAAACCCTCCAGTGTGGCTGAATTAAAACAATTCTGCAAAGAAGAGTGGACCAAAATTCCTCCACAGCGATGTGAAAGACTCATTGCCAGTTATCGCAAACGCTTGATTGCAGTTGTTGCTGCAAAGAGTGGTATAACCAGTCATTAGATTTAGGGGGGGCAATTACTTTTTCACGTAGTGCTAGGCAGGTTTGGACAGCTTTTTTCCCTTAATAAATGAAATCATCATTTCAAAACTGCATTTTATATTTACTTGGGTCATCTTTGTGTAATATTAAAATTAGTTTGATGATCTGAGTCTTTTAAATGTGACAAATATGCAAAAAAACAAAACGGAAGGGGCCAAAAACCTTTTCACGGCACTGTACACACACAGACATTTGTGTGCTGTATGAAAGTGCCGAGGTCTTGTGAGCACGTGTGTTTTGAGCGTAAGCATGTGCATCATGTCCTAGATAGTGTGACTCTGACAGGTCAGATAAATAGTCCGGCTGCTGGAGCATGACACCGGCTGCACCGAGATCATGGGTTTGATTTCCTGCAAATACAGATGCTGATAAAACACTGCTGAGATGAGTTGAGAATACATATAATGTAAAGATGGTGCTGGAGATGCTGGACGTCAGACATTTGCAGTGATCGTTGCTCTGCTGATTCAATCTGTTGTTTTCCTATGGATTAGAGAGCTTCTGCTGACAGCGGTCAGTAACCTTTACTTAGATATTCCTGTCTGCAGATGTCAGTTATTATTTCAGTGCACATGTTTTTGTCCTCTCTCACCTTTAAATATGAAACATTCATAGTTTGACCACCTGCAGAGCATAAGCACCGTAGATCTTGAGCAGTTCAACACCACTTCTGTCTCAACTCCAGACACTCTGAAAACAAATGTTCTGCTTTAATCAATCAATCAATCAATCAATGTCAAATACAACAGAATTAAACACTAACAGCTTATCCGGTCCAATGAAAAGCGTAATGTTTTTGATCTACTGGTCAGTTTTCAAAAAGTTATCAAGAAAAGTTACTACAACCTTTGAATTCACCAAAACCTTAAATCAAGGCCTTAGAGACCAACAGAAACTGCTGTACCTCCATAAACCATAATAGCATAAATAGCATTTTTCTATTTACACTTTGGTTGAACAGCAGCTATCACTATTCACAGTTATTTTTGTAAACAAGATGCCATTTCTTGCTATTTATACTATTGATTATTATTAATTAATTATACTTTTAAAATGGAATCCAGCTTAAAAAAAAAAAAAAAACTAAACTAAAACAGAATTTGAGAAAACAAAATGGATTTCATAGGGCACTAAAAATTCTTATTATTATTTAGTTAAGGTTGAATAAACTGTTGTTAAATTTAATGGTTTATTATTTTAATTGCCTTTTGATAAAAAAAAATGAAAGAATAAATAAATAAATTATTTATTTATTTGATTAAAAAAAACAAAAAATCAAACACAGAATTTGGAATGGAATGGAATTTAGAGAGAAAAAGACCATAATGTGGGGAAAACATTTAAAACGATTTTTGAAGAAAATAAAGCAGAATTATAAAAAAAAAAAAAAAAAAAAAAAAGCACCATAATTAGTGAAAAACTAAACTGAAATATGGAGGGAAAAAAAAAAAATTCTTAGAGCCCTACAACTGCCATCTGGCTGCATCATATTGCATCATGGCGGTGAGTTTTGCACAGACAAGCAGCACTCACGTTTTCATCTGAAATGAGCTCACCTGTCCTGTCTCACAAGTCATCATGTCTCATCCACTCAATAATCCTGCTGGCTTTCAGCTCCTCTGGCTCAGATCTACCCTCATTATGTCACAGACAGCAGCTGTTCTACAGCCGTCTGAGCTCCAAATATCACATGGACCAATTAAAACATTGTCTCTGTCCCTCAGACAGGCTGATGTGCTGGGGATGAGAAGGGTTAATGAGTGGGCTCAGGGACCGCCGTATGCTTATGTCATGTCACCCGCTCCCTTAAAGCTCAGCCATGTATTGAGACGCGGCCGGCGCTGAGCAGGTCATTACAATATTCATGAGGTACGGTCAAAAGCTCTGGCCTGGTCTTCGCCTGTTGACGTGTAACCCACCGTATGAATGTGAAAGGTCACGGACCCGGCGCATGTCTGTCTCCGGAGCATGTGATCCGCTGACGGTTAATATGTCAGCCTTATTGAAGTCTTATATGGCGTCTCTCTCACTAACACCTTTACATTTTTAAACTGTAATGTCCAAACCAATTAAATTGCAGTTGATCATTCTGCAGAAGCACATGGTGCATGAAATATGCATTATGTTTCTTAGGAACTTTTTTTTTGTTTCTTTCTTTTTTCTTTCTGCGGTGCATGTGAAAGACAGATCTGATTTGCATATTAATGAGAAGCTTTGAAGATTGGCATGTTGGGAAGTGTCACAGCGGTTGAACCTGATGCCAGAGGCCTGTGTACAGACATTCTCTCACACAGCAACCAATCCACCTCATGCACGCTGTGTACATCATATTACCTCACAGTACACTACGGACGCATGCCTTTCTTTATATACAGGCATGTGAGCATTTCCCGATATGAAAAGTATGACCCACATGAATCGTAAACAATTACAAAACATACTGCAAATTATGGTGTTTTTTTTTACATTTATTTCATGCATGGATTGCACTTTAAGAGCTAGTGGTGCCATCTAGCTGCTGTGTGTGGGAAACCCTGATCAACTTAGCTATGGTCCAAAATGAAACCTCGCCGAGTGCCACATGCGAGTGAAAATCAGTGTTGTCCTGTATAAGAAACTGTCTTACCCACCAGTCGGTATGATTATCAAAAGCTGCAGCTTAACTCTACACATATATAGTCTGACATGCGGCAACTCTGAGAGAGAAGCTCAGCACTGTGTTCATTTATACATCAGCCGCTCATGATCCGGTGTTTTCAGTTCCGTTTACAGTAAACAAAGAACTGCATCTCTGCAAGCACAGTGTACAGCTTATAACACGCATTAGAACACACAATACATGCAACCATCCTCCCAAAATCTGTTGCAAACAATAGATAAGCTTTAAAGTTGCAATGAAACTGAAAGTAGCGGCAGTTTTTTCTGTCGAATTGTGACGGACATCTAAGTGCAACAGATTATTGAAATATAATAAATAGGTGGTGCTTGTTTATATGAATTGGTTGTTGATTGGATTTTGAGATGTGGGCGTGGCTCTCAAAAATACTGTATAATGCAGGGGCAGAGTTTAAACAGAATAAATGATTGTAAAAGTCCAGAGAAAAGACGTTGCGGTTATGATATTCTGATTAAACATTATGGGCCAGATTTACTCAACAGGTAAATTAACATGAGGGCGCTAATGGGTTAAAATGTGAAAGGTTGCTGTAAATACCAATAAAATTATCAGCGCAAACCATAGTAAATTGCAACTCATGATTAATTTAAACATTTTCCTCAAATAAATGTTCCTAAATGCATATGCAATAGGCTCAGCCACAAAAATAACTGTGTCCATGCCTTTTCATGGCTAATTCTTTACCATTTGTCAAGGGTAAATGCTAACAGTGATCAGCAGCCAAACAGGGTTTGCACTGGTGCTTTATGTTAGTAAATCTGGCCTATAGTCAGACATACAGTGAGTCTGAGAGTGAAGCAGCACTGTGTTCATTTAGCAGCACATGATCCGGTGTTTTCAGCTGCATTCACATTAAATGCTGCTCCACAAAAACAAGCAGTGTGAGTTTGAGTCACTTATATAGTGTTTAGAAAATGCGACATGTGCAACCATCCTCCAAAACCTGTAAAGAGAAATTTTTATAAATCAGTTGTCAACCACAGGGAAGATTTAAAGTCGCGATGAAACCAAAAGCAGCAGCAGATATTTTCTTTCATATTATGATGAACACTTGTTTCTGTGCATCTGATGTTGACTGGGTGATAAGATGTGGACGTGGCGCTCAAAAAGTATGCAGATGAGTGTGAGGTGGAGGCCGGAGTTTATAACACAGAGAAGACTGAGGATTCACTGGAAGATGATTTGATTAAACGTTACGGTCAAAACATTTTTAAAAATGAAACATGCACAGATGAATAATTGACCATAAGATCAGTAATATGTATTTAGAAAATAAATTTAATTTACATTTCACGCTGACTTTAAGGTCTCCCTGTGTTAAAAAAGGTCCATTAACATGTGAATGTTTGAAAGCTAATAAATTTAGACAGTGATGAGTAGTAGTATTATAATTTTACTGTTGTTCTGTAAAATAAATTGTTGTTGTTATTATTACTGAAGTTGAGTCGGACTCGTAATCCAAAGGTTGTGGGTTCGAGTCTCGGGCCGGCAGGGATTGTAGGTGGGGGGAGTGAATGTCCAGCTCTCTCTCCACCCTCAATACCACGACTGAGGTGCCCTTGAGCAAGACACCGAACCCCCAACTGCTCCCCGGGCGCCGCAGCATGGCTGCCCACTGCTCCGGGTGTGTGTTCACGGTGTGTGTGTGAGTTCACTGCTGTGTGTGTGTGTTCACTGCTGTGTGTGTGTGTGTGTTCAATTTATTTAGTTTAATTTATTTGTGGAATGTACTCATTTATTTTTTGTATTTTTTTTGGTGTTTGGAAAATTTTCTTTCAGTGTACTGTAGTTCAAATTTTGCATTTTTTCTTATCTGATTGCGTGTGTGCGTATTTTTACAATAAAATTCACAATTACAGTGACAGACACATAAACACGTACAGTATATAGCGTGAGCGGCATGTCAGCGCTACAGTATAACATTTCCAAACATAAAGCAATTAAAAGTTCAGTGGAAAATGTCAGAATCCATTTTTGAGTGATTATTTCCATCCTTAACCCATGATATGTTAATGTTCCTCAGACTGTGATCTCACTGACAGATACAGTCCTCAGATGCACATTTATCTCATTAGCATCTCGTTTCACACCATGTGTGTCACTCTGATGTCGCCAACCACAGATAAGATGCCCTCCACAACAAACTCTCTCTCTCTCTCTCTGAGGACCAGAGGGCAGTGAAGACTCCAAAAGCTGAGCATGGCAAACAGCGGCGGCCGTGTTATCGCTCTCCCGCACGCTCTCTGTGCAAAGTTTAAGCTGATCCAGTGACAAGCGGCGTGGTGTTGGCCTGCTCTAATCTGGCAGGGAGCGTGTGTTAATTTGACAGAGGAACGACACTAGCTACTGCACAATTAAAAAAGCTGCTGCTGTGTTTACACTCGCTGGCCTGTGTAACCGCTGAATGAGAAACATAAACAGCTTAGCTGCCGGAGAGTGCCGATCTGATGGATGCTACATGCCGTCACAAACTCCCACTGATGGAATCCCACGATCGCCGTATTGTGCCCAACACAAAACCCAGCTTCTTTTTGCAGCTCGCCGTTTGATGCGAACAAAGGCGAGGAGAGGTTTGGGCTAATAAATACAATCTGGTGGAAGCTGGCGAATGTAAATCCAGAGGAAAATCCTCACGAAGCGTGGTGTGGCGGCGGTGGAGTGTTCTAGTATCAGGTGGCGTCAGTAATCTCAATAATCTCCAGCTTTTACAGTTTCACAATATTAACAGAGCGGCGTTTATCTGGAGTCACAATGCGGCCGTGTCGGGGATATTGTGAATGAAGTGCATGTGGTTCATTGTTCATATCGGTTTGGCTCCTCGAGTGTTGATGATGAACTCGGTCACAGCGTCTCATCGTCATCCAGAAGGCCAGATGAGAGCATTCACCATGCGTCTACATCTCTGATCTGGCAGCGATGACCGTATTTCGCTACTGCTAAACTGATAAAGCAATCATCAGGGCCGGTGATTAATGCGTAAAAACCTCTCAATGCCTTTCCTAACATCAGACGTTCAGTTTCAGCCGTGTATTGTTCTTGAAACAGCAGGCTGAGGCTTTGAACATGCTGTTTTATGTGTCTTTTCTGATACTAGGTCAGTTCACCTCACAGAAAGCTTACATTATACTGTATTTCTAACTTTTAAAACTAGTTGTCTTTTTTGTCAACATCAGATTGAGGTCTTACATGTGCATATCGAGTTTGGCGAATCTCATTCCATAGAAAAGTTAAAGCCATTTCAGTAAAAGTGTCCCTGCCTCTTACGAACGTTTTGGCGTCCGTTTGTGACAGAGAGTCGAAAACTCAAAGCTTTTTTGACAATTATTGATATTCACTCTGCAGATAATTTTCCTGCACTGGTTTGGTTCCGATCTGGTGACAAACCTAGAACTAGTTTGCAAAAGTATGTTTTTCAAAAAATCCAAAATAGCTGTGTGAGTTTTGTTCAGCCTGATCTCATGGCAATTCGTACATATTTTACGAGGTGGCTAATTTGTATGAATTCGTATGACCTCAGTCGTACAAATTCATACGATTTTTGTTAAATCGTACATATTTTATGAGTTGCACACTTCGTATGTGTTTGTACGAATGACCTACACCGAGTTCATACAAATATCGTGCGAGTGAGTTCATTCAAATATGTACAAATTAGCCACCTCGTAAAATATGTATGAATAGATTTTGTTCATGTTGGCTCAAGGATTCCAACAATATAAGGCACTTGAGTCTGTGACAAGCGCTTTAGGAGTTATGAGTGATTTTGTACTTTGGATCGCTGTAGCGCCCCCATCAGGCCAATCGGGGCCAGCCTTGGTAATGCTGTAGACGGGCTGGGTACTACCATCTTGCAAAGTTTCAGGTCTCTATGCCTTACGGTTTGGTCTGCCTGATCAGTTTTAGGCCAACACCCCTGTTTTGGAAACACCCCTGGCAAAGTGTGGTTTTGGACGATATCAGGATAAATCCTTATTATTTTTTTGGTGCAAGTACATTAAAGTAACTTGACATTATCATTGAAGACCAACAATAACACATAATAATGGCAATATATACATGTCAAAGTCAGACATGCCCCTTTGCCAGCTGTGATGCCTGGTTACTGGTTTAAACTTGGCCCAGGTTTTTAAAAGATTTCTGGGTCAGCACACCTTAATACTGCAGCTTCAACTATTGATTACCAATTCAACGTCAATGTTTGAATAAACTGACAGCTTGGATGCCCAGATTATGCAGAGCTGTAATAGCTGCTAGTGGATATTTTGATCAATCGAACATTTGATTTTTTTCTATGTATACACTGTTTATGTAATAAAATATGTTTTCGTAGTTTGTGTTTGTGTCAGTGCAAAATTATTCAAGATTTCAAGATTCAAGAGTTTTATTCGTCACATACACAATTATACAGAGTATAACCAGCAGTGAAATGTAGGTCAGGTCCGCTCCAAGGACAGTGCAATTATAAAGAATACAGATATTAAGAAGAAGTACAAACATAAAATAAAATAAAATAAAATAAAATAAAATAAAATAAAAGATAAGATAAAATAAAATAAGATAAGATAAGATAAAAAAATATAAATATAAATGTGCAGGTCAGTATGTTGTTGACAAATAGTAATGAGAGGAATGTGCAAAAAACAATGTGCAAAAAGTTGTACAGGGTATTTGAATAGCAGCAATATGAGGTAGAGAAAAATTATGAATAGCTTATTGATATAGTGATATTTACATGGAGTCAAGTGATGTTATGACACAGAGTTAGAGTTTAGGAGCCTGATGGCCTGGGGGAAGAAGCTCCTCCTAAGTCTCTCAGTTTTTGCCATCAGGCTACGGAAGCGCTTACCAGATGGAAGCAAAGTGAATAGATGGTTACCAGGGTGATTAGAGTCCTTGATGATTTTAACAGCTCTATTTTTGCAGCGTTTGAGGTAGATGTCCTGCAGAGAGGGGAGAGCAGACCCTGAGATGCGCTCAGCTAAGCGCACAACTCTCTGTAGTGCTTTGCAGTCCTGATTGGAGCTGTTTCCATACCACACTGAGATGCACTGAGTCAATACACTTTCTATGGTCCCTGAATAGAAAGTTTTCAGGATTGCTGGTGAGACCCTGAATTTCCTATCACAAATTAAAAAGGATTCATGCCAATATTGTCCAAAACCACACTTTTCTAGGCGTTTTCAAACTTTTGGAGGGCAGTGTATATATATATATATATATATATATATATATATATATATATATGATTTATAATTTTTTTTTTGCCTATAAGTCTGAATCATTCCAACACATGATAACTTCTGAAAATAACCATGTTCAGTGTTCGGTGCACATGCTCTGATATATGAGAGACAATGCAAGTTTGTGTCATTTCATTGTCCAGTCAATAAAACAGGCAAAAATGAAGTACATAAAAAAAATTAAAAAATAAACCAGAAGCCTTCATGTGAGTGTAGTTCAGGTAGAGTTTTTCCAATCTCATCGAGTGTTTGAAGCGTGTCAGAGACCCTCGGCTGGCCTCACAACACTTGGGTGTGATGTGTGTGACAGCAAGATGTTTTCATTCATAGGAACAGAGGAAAAAAGCCCACAACAACTCAACAACAAATATAAACACGCTGAAGAACATGGAGTGCAGTGCGGCTGGAGTTGGTGACATGCTGTCAGAAGCCGTGGTGTGAAACCATCCATCCTCCTGCAGCCCGGGCCGTCGGGGAAACTCTCAGCCGGACATCATCAGCTCTGACAGGCCCTGCTCTTATTAAAGGGCCCCACAGGTGCTCTAATCTGCTCACCTGAGTTTGAGCGCTCGTGTCTCTGCTGGTCAGTCAGAGTCAGCGGCTCAGAAACCACCGGCGGACAGATAGAGAGTCACTGACACGAGCCACTCCAGCACAGAGCGTGATGGAGAAACTCCACTGACTTCACATTCTCGCTCATTACACACTCGCAATAATCTATTTGATACGGGGATTTTACCACACAACACAATGCCTAAAACGCTCATAACTGTGGTAAAATCACTGCAACGCACGGCTTCGAGCAGCCAAGCAAAACAGTTGCACATATGATTAAAAACACAGGTATTCATATATATATATATATAAACATGCAATACTAAATGTTTATTTATAATTATTAATAGGAACATTTCCTCTGCCATATTATAATTGTATAGTTACTGGCTGAAGGTTAACAGTTGTAATGCCCTTGACCCATTAATACAGAACGAGGGATGTGCATTTATCCGCATTTTGCAAAGTCAGATCTAATTGTATTTTTATTTATTTTATTTAATTGAACTACACACAATTCATATTCTAAATCTCATTGAACACTGAAATATTTGTGAGCAATGCTTGTTGTCCATGGCTACAGTAAAGCAAGATTAGATATATAAAATACATAATATTTTAAATTAATAGTTTTTATTAAATTTATGTATTTCAATACATGTGTTTTAATAAAAGCTAAAAAATAATAAATGTTTTATTTTCTGTTTGCATTTTAATTTTCTATATTTATATACACATTTAGACATTTTCATTTCAGTTTTAGTTATTTTAGTACAGGAAGTATAAATAAATTAATCAATTAATTACAAATGTTGCTTTGGTAGCTAGCTAAAATAAAACGTTTAAAAGTTCAAAGTTATTTTTTTATATATCTTAATTTATTTGTTAATGTATTTATTTAAATTTTTTATTATAATTTTTTTATGATTTCAGTTTTGATAACCTAACCTATAATAACCTATAATAACCCTAACCCATATGGTCATTCAGTTTTATAACATGACCATACATTAGACATTACTCAATGTGTATGTTTGTAAATATTTTATTAGTAGTAGTAGTAGTAGTATTTTTGCATTTCAACTGTTTTAATTACAAAAATAAAATACCAAGCATAAAGGTGTCATATGCTTGTGTTCCCCACTGAGAGTAATCAAGCGGTTTATTGCATGTGGAGCTCCTTGTGCTTCATATCCAGCTGAATATGTGGAATATTCCCATCAGCCTGTTATTCCATCTCTGAGAGAAAGAGGTCACTGTTGATTTACTTTACAGTCTCCAGTCATCACATCCTTCAGCACAATGTACCTAATCTACTCACAGCTCTACAGAATGTGCATCTTTAATGCTGTCCGAAGCAGGCAGATGTATCATGGCATTCGAACAGCACAGTATCAGTCTGAAGCTGTGTTCGGCACGGGACGGTTCTGCCCTTACTGTGATGTACAGCAGGGCTAATGTTGTTCTTTTGAGTAGCCCATCCAAAACCACCCAACACTTCAATGCCGTTGAGTTCCCGATCTGTGAGTCAGGGTTATGAACGGCTGTAATTAGCTGCTTCAGGACAGGAGGAGCGAGGAGGACTCCAGGTGAAGTGGCACATCATTAAGGGCTGTGCTGCTCCTCACTGTGCGCTTTTACTCATTTTGGCGTGTAATTACTAAAAAACGCTGCTTGAGAGATGGGAGAGTGCAGTGTTTCTCTTTCCCAAACTCACATGCATGCGCTCGTGTCATTATCTCTCCGCTGAATTCTTTTGTGTTTCTCATTGAAACTCAGGTGAGCATTGATCTGGAGTTTTTAGTATTGCGTGTGTTATAGTCTGGACAGTTCTACAGGACGCTCAGTGGATGTGCAGTGAGCAGCAGTTTTCAAATCTGGGACTTTTACAGAAATAATTTTACATCAGATGTAATATATAGTCTATTATGCATTTTTCACAATGTGGCATGTATTTGTGCTTTTAGAAATGTAGAATAAATGTGTTTGTAGCTGATTCAGTGTATGGGGAGGCTGGGGCTAGTTGTCACACAGGAAAACTGTCATAAGATCTCAGTAAATAAAAGTCATAAATTAAAATAATCTTTGTAAATTCTGTCCTCCAGGCTAAACTTCCAATATTATATTTTTGTAACATCTAAGAGTTACTATATACTAAGAACTATGTATACTATATTACTATATAATATTTGTATTTATATTATTATTACTATATTCCATAATATTAAGAAATCTATAAAAGGTATAGTGTTATATAAAAGGTTATAGACCAATATAGTGGATGACCTGTGTTCTCAGATATTGTTCATAAAAGGAATAAGATATTATTTTCATAGTTTGAGTGTTTTTCTTAAATGTTGTAATTCTATTTGATGAATAAACTATTTTTATTCATCAATGACACATTAAATTGATCAAAGGTGACAAATGTTCTATTCATCTGTGAATCCTGAAAAAAATAAATGCATCACAGTTTCCACAAAAATATTGAGCAGCACAACTGTGTTCAACATTGATAATAATCAGAAATGTTTGTTGAGCAGTAAATCAGTATATTATTATGATTTCTGAAGATCATGTGACTGAAGACTGCAGTAATGATGCTGAAAATACAGCTGCAGATCACAGAAATACATTACATTTTAACAGATATTCACATAGAAAACAGCTGTTTGAAATTGTAATAATATTTAATTTTTTACTGTATTTTTGATCAAAATGCAGCTTTGGTGAACAGAAGAGGCTTGTTTTCGATTTTATCGCTCTCAAACGTTTGAACGGTAGTGTATATTACCTTTTATGTTTTTGCTGTTTGTTTCATAAATGTTATACTGTTTAAATGTTGCTTTCCCATTGTGACAAATTACCCCATAACATGTGTGACAACATGCCCCGCTATTGGTAAAACAATCACTGTGTGTTCATTGAAATGTTCTCAGACAGATTCTCGTCTATATTGTACAATGTATAGATCTTTTTTCTTTGATTCACTATTGATTTGTGTCTGGTAACTAATATCGGATGTTCATAAGCATGATGTGTTCTAATTGTCAAGCAGATTGAAATGCTCTGCATTAATATTTTGTGTCTATATTTAGCAGAAGTGAATATGTGTCCCAGACTTGATGTCCAGCCAGCTCAGCGGGATGCAGACAGCAAGAACAAATTTGAACTGGTGTGAACGGCCAAATCTGATAAGTCAATAAACGTTATTTTGCTGTTCAGAATCAGCAAATAGTAGATTGACAGACTCGCAGTGTTTTCTGTCTATTATCTGCAGCATTCAAACCCAGTCTAGGATAAACAGACTCTGGGTTATTTCACAGTTACAGTCACTTTGAGCTCTTGTTTGTCAGGACGGACCCACATATTATCCTCTCAAAATCACAAACGCCATCTTGCTCGTATCAAGGACTTTTCAGAAGACAAGCAAACAGATCCCTGAAGATCAGGAAAAATTCCCCATTTAAGAATTCAGCCGTTCGTGTAACTGAGGGACAGGCGTCATTTTTATTTCATAGCAGCTGGACTTGTCCTGATTCCAGCGGTTCCACATGGATGTTTCTGGAAAAGGCCCATCGGCTGGATTTAATTGCTGTTGGTGACACAACAAAGAGCCCGTTTAATGACTACAAACATTCATGTGTGGATATAATTGAACGGGGAGAAAGATCAATAGCGTTCAATGAAAACTAATTGTGTCGGAGGGAGGAATGTTAGTTTACACGTTACATCTGTGTGCCGGATCCGTGTCTCCATTTTTTAGTGAAACTGAGCGTGACAAAAATGGATGCATAAAACACACTGGTCTTCTATTATTTAAGAATGGAAACAGTGTGGAACAATGAGAGCCACGGCGAGGCTGTGAAGCGTACGGAGGAAAGCAGCACAGATAGGAAATACAAGTCTGACTCTCAAAACATCAGGTCAGATTCAAGCACACGTAGTCAGGGTTTAGTAGTAGCACTCACTCCTGGACTGACAATATTTAATTTCTATCAACACAAGAGTTTACTAGCTTTGAGGTGGCTTTAGTTTTGTTGACCCGGATGGATCACGGTTAGTTAGCCCTAAACCAGGAATATGTTATCCTTGACCAAATCATGTTGCTTAGAGCTCACCTCCGACACATTCATTACTGTGAATAATAAAACACATTAATTTATGGAAATTCGACTGTCGTTTCATTTAAAACAAGAACTGAGAGACCAAAGCATTGAGTGTTTTATGTGCCGTATGTTAAAGCGCCCTGAATGACTGTCCGCGTGACACGTTTGACTCGGTTTGTGTGTTTGTTTGATTATGTGTTCAGTCTCGGCATGAGTTAAGCTCACTAATCTGTTTTTTTAAAGCGTCTGTGGTTTTATAGAGATGAGCCTAATATATAGAAACTGATTAAAGTAATCAAATGCAAAAAATAAAGCACTGCATAGACTTCACCGTTTAAATGAAATATGAATTTATTCATAACAAAGTTATGAACAATATTCAGTGATTAGCAATGGATGATTCTCTCCTTTTGTTGTTTGAGTAACATTAATGACAGACAGTAGCAGGTTTATGCTGTCAAGGAATGCACAGATCTAATATACTGACTAGCATTAGATTAGGCTACTTTTCAAACTGTTTATGTTCACTTAAGACATAACTGACTGTGTTTAGTGAAAACTCACCAAGACGGACATTTTGACATATTTTTGTGTGTATTTGTCCCTTTAGGTGCATACTCAAAGCACAAAGTAGCCTATATTTGTCCATGTTTCACTTTGTCTCGAATCGCGCACACAGAAAGCGCTTGGGGAACAGTGTCTCTTCTGCAGCTCAGTGTGCTTTGAACTCTTCTTTTAGTATCGAGCAAGAACAGCAGGAGACTGTATACGACAGTCACTTTACATGATTTGTCTGATTTGGATGTTACGTAGAAAGGGCGACAACACACCGTATTAAAGGAAAGGAACATTCATGTTCCTTTCCTTTAATACGATTCATCAACATTTCATAACCGCTGGCCAAAATCAAAAACTAAACTAAAATTAAATCATCTTTGAGAGCAAGGAGGATCAGTTTTGTTTGTGTAGCTATAAATGATTGCTGTCCCAATAAAATATAAGCAGGATCACGCACGTCCATTTGGTCATTTTCCCAAATAAACCATGTCTGGTTGATTCAAGACTACTATGTCATGGTTTATTTTGTGATCATGACTACATGACTGTTCACTATGCCTCGTTAATTAAATGGCAGCCTCATCAGTAATGCACTTAAAAAGCAAGAGCTCAAACAGTTATCAGTTCATTTGGATTATTTAGTGTGCAGGAGAAACATATTTGCAGGAGGAAATTCATGTGTCTTTCATATGTTAAGCATTTTCTGTGCTCTGAAGGCACTTTGCATGCGACAGATCTGAGACCAATTGCTATTTCCTTGCAATCCTTGAAATTACAAAAATTGAATTTTGCCTTGAGATGCAACAGAGTAATTCACTAATTTAATGATTAATTTCTAAAGTCATTGACGTTCTCACTGTTACACATCATACGCAAAGTTTGGTTACTGTATTTACTGTATTTCAGTGTGAGAGATGAGATGTTACTTGAAAAATCCCTCGGAAGGAACCTGAGCCGTATCTCCACACCAAAAGATCACTGACTCTTTTCACACCAGACTAGTGTTTTCAGAAATATTGTTACTTTGGTATGAAGTCAACACTAAAATTGATCAAATGTGATGGTACCAGACTTTCTGCAGTAAAGGTTGTACTGAGTACTGACTCTATTTGGTACCCGCTGATAAGCATTTTATTTCAGACTCTCTTGTGTGCATTTTTATGGACAATCAGTGAAGAGCATCAGAGGTTTGTAATTACAAAGTGTTTTGGAGTGTTTAGCAATGCAGCCAATCACATTCATGTGCGCTGGTCACGTGAATGCAGTAGCCAATCAGAGGTGTTTAAAGTAGTTCAGCACAGAATATGCTCAGAATTTTTGTTAGGTTCTGCAATCCTGATTTTATAACCAGCAAAGTGTGAACACAATGCAAATGAGAGAGTCATTGTGCAGTGCAGACAGCTTCTCTGGTAATAATTTGAGTGTTCTCAGTCACTGAGCTCACGCTGAACTGAAGTGATTGACAGCTTACGTGATTATAAAGAGAGCACTCTTTACCCCACTTTTTTGTACCTTGCCAAAGTTAAAGAACCTCCCATAATGTCCACAATATGAACATTGTCTGTGTTTGCTCCATTTCACCACCAAAACAGTTCCAAACTAATGTTACATGTCTCAGAGCAACACACAGAGAATTCCTAAATGAATCTTTGCTTAGAATGAATTGGTTTTGTGAATGATTTAAAGAGTCTTGCTGAATTTGGAACCGCATACTAGCATTATACTCATTTACCATATCTTCCTATGGCAGAAATAGCAAGAATTGCATGCTAGTATGCAGTTCTAAATTCAGCATTTGTCACTTGCTTCATTCCTGAACGAATCAGTCCTCTTAAATGAATCAAACGATTCAGTGACTTACTCATTAAAACATTGATGTGCTGCCATATACTGGGTGCTTTTAGTTTTTTATTCAAAAACATTTTACTTTTCAATTATTTCATTTTACTTTAGTAAAAAAATTATATCTAAAAACTTAATCTCATCAGCATCTTTAATGCAATTGTAATTGCTTTGCATTCATGCCACATTTCTCGGGGACTTTAATAAAGCAAATCTCTCCCGCGAACTGCCAAAATACAGACAGCACATCACATGTCCCACCAGAGACAGTAATATACTGGATCACTGTTACACAACAATAAAGGACACATATCACTCAGTTCCACGAGGAGCTTTAGGACTCTCTGATCACTGTTTGGTTCATCTTATTCCGACCTACAGGCAGAAACTTAAATCTGCAAAACCTGTATTAAGATCTGTTAAAAGATGGACTAATGAAACAGAGTGGGATTTACAAGCCTGTTTCTCTCTCACTGATTGGACTGTTTTTGAAGCCGCTGCCATCGATCTGGACGAGCTCACAGAGACTGTGACATCTTATATCAGTTTCTGTGAGGATATGTGCATTCCTAACAGGACTCATCTAATCTACAACAATGACAAACCATGGTTCACCTCAAAACTCAGACAGCTCCGTCAGGCCAAAGAAGATGCTCACAGAAAGGGGGATAAAGTCTTGTATAAACAGGCCAAATACACACTGGAAAAGGAGACCAGAGTGGCAAAGACAAATTATTCTGACAAGCTAAGGAAAAAATTATCTTCCAGTGATTCTGCTTCAGTGTGGAAAGGTATGAAAGATATCACCAGATACGAGACACCATCCCCCAGCACTTTGGAGAATCAACACCTGGCAGACAACTTGAACGAGTTTTATTGCCGGTTTGAAAAATCCCCCCACACCCACCCTGAACACCTCTCCACACAACCATTAACACCTCCAGCAACCCACCTCTTCCCCACACCTACAATTCAGATAAGTGAAGAAGATGTGCGCCAGGTCTTCAGAAAGAACAAAAGAAGGAAAGCACCAGGCCCAGACACCAGCCTGTCTGAAATCCTATGCTGACCAGCTGGCCCCCATCTTCACACAGATCTTCAACAGATCACTGGAGCTGTGTGAAGTCCCCTCATGCTTCAAACGCTCCACCATCATCCCCGTCCCGAAGAAACCCAAAATTATTGGACTTAATGACTACAGACCTGTGGCTCTAACGTCTGTAGCCATGAAATCATTTGAAAGACTGGTTTTGGCTCATCTGAAGGACATCACTGGACCCCCAAACAGGTCTGTGGATGATGCAGTCAACATGGGACTGCACTTCATCCTGCAACATCTGGACTGACCAGAGACTTATATGAGGATCCTGTTTGTGGATTTCAGCTCCGCTTTTAACACCATCATCACGGAATAAACTGACACAGCTCTCCGTCGCCACCTCCGTCTGTCAGTGGATCAACAGCTTCCTGACAGACAGACAGACAGCAGTTAGTAAAGCTTGGTAAATTCACATCCAGCACTCGAACCATCAGCACTGGAGCTCCTCAGGGCTGCGTTCTCTCCCCACTGCTCTTCTCCCTCTACACCAACGACTGCACATCTAAAGACCCCTCTGTCAAGCTCCTGAAGTTTGCAGACAACACCACACTGATCGTCTTCATTCAGGATGGTGACGAGTCTGCTTACAGAAAGGAGGTTAAGGATCTGGCTGTCTGGTGCAGTCTTAACAACCTGGAGCTCAGCACGCTCAAAACTGTGGGGATGATCGTGCACTTCAGGAGAACCCCCCTGCTCTCCCCCCACACACCATCATGAACAGCACTGTGACTGCAGTGGAGTCATTCAGATTCCTGGGCACCACCATCTCTCAGGACCTGAAGTGGGATATTCACATTGACTCTATTGTCAGAAAGGCCCAGCAGAGGTTGTACTTCCTTCGTCAGCTGACGAAGTTCAATCTGCCACAGGAGCTGCTGAAACAGTTCTATTCTGCCATCATTGAATCCATCCTCTGCACTTCAATAACTGTCTGGTTCAGCTCAGCTACCAAATCTGACCTCAGAAGACTACGGAGGGTAGTCCGGACTGCTGAGCGAATCATTGGTACTGTACTCATCCAGAGTGAGCAAAAGGGCTGGTAAAATCACTCTGGACCACTCACATCCAGCACACTCCCTCTTTGTATGTTTTAACAGTTCCCTCTTTGAACTGTTACCATCTGGTCGACGCTACAGAGCTCTGAGCACCAGAACGACCAGACACAGGGACAGTTTCTTCCCTCAGGCAATCCAACTCATGGACACTTCACAATAAACACAGAACACACAACTCTATTATACATTATTTATTCACCACACTTTATTTTTTAATTTCAAATTTGCACATATCAGACCTGTACACACATAATTGTCTATAGTATATATTGTGTTTTCGCTGTTTTGTACATTTCCTATTTGGATATTTGTATGTTATTCTTTAATTATCTGTGTCCTGTCCTAAAAAGAACAGAACCAACATAAATGTATTGCAGATATCATTTTAGTTCAATAATTGAATGTAACATTTTTAGAAATTAGTCTGATTTAAGGATATTCAGAAGGCTTAATCCTGACTGACAAAAGGAGGAGTCGGGATGTGGGTAATTAGCTATTGTGCAATGCGAAGCTGGTGATAATACTGAAGGACCTTATATATGAGTGCTGTGATAGGTGTTGCATCCTAGACGTGGATCAGCTGAGAGTCAGCTGATACAAGCTTGACTAACATGACCTGCCAGAACTAACGCTGACGCTAGAGTTTAAAACAGTTAAAGTGAGTGTCTTCCAAATGTTTTTGCTGTGTTATAGAAATTGGTACCAACCACTGTCAAATTTGACTTGTGTTGGCACTGACTACTGAAACTTTGGAATCGTAACAACACGATACACCAGACAGGAAGAAAACAATTAAACCACCCAGAACACCTTAGTAGTCAATTAACAATGCATTAAAATACTTAACTTTGCCTTTCACTGCTTGTTATACAACCCTTTCTATCCAAAATAAAAAAGGCAAAATAAACTAAATAAAGAGTCATTTTTAGTTAAGACTTCATGCAGACGAGTCTCTGTGTGTCTGTTCCTTAAAGGAGCAGCGGTGTGGTGGAGGAAGGGCAGGAGTGTGTAAATAATGTAAAGGCTTTAAAGTGTTTTCTCATGCCTGTAGCTCAATCCTGACCCACTTTAATTAGCCCTTCATTTCTGCCCTCCCTCCTTTCATGCATCGCTCGCACACAACACAAAAACCTTCGCTTTGATTAAAAGTGCTTTGATTCGAAGCAGGTTTTTCAGAGCAAATCAGATTACAATGTGGCACATTGTCAGACTCCCTTCTCCCAACTTTTGCCCCTCTCTCATCCGACTGCCAGGAACTCCAAAACATTTAATTGCCCGCCAAAATGTTCCCCATCCATCACATTATCTTGCCACAATCCGCCAAAGATATGAGAGCAGCTCGCCTCCAATTACCTGCGTTTTCTCTGCATAAAGTCCCCTGCATTGCAAATGTGACCTTTCGCGCAAGTGCTGATTGCTTGTTCAGGGGTGAGTGTGTGTGAGTGTGTGTGTGTGTGTCGAAGGCCCCTCTGTGACACTCCACCCATTGTGAATGTTAACTCACTCTGATAGCCATAACACAAATCAGTAGGCTTGACATCATGAAGCGGGCCGGAGCGCTTTAACGAGGGCCCCTGTGCTCCAGACTCATGCATAAGGAGCGTTTCCTCTTCCTTAAACTGGCCTCTGCTCCTCTCCTCAGCAGCTCAGCCAGGCCAGACATGTAAAACAGCGGCCGCTCGCATGGACGCTTCAGCATCTTCCGCTCTGAAACTCAAGCAGGCCTAGTTAAAGCCCATGGTCACGCCAGCGCGAGCTGCTCTCCAGAAGCAGGCAGACAGTCGGACGGTTACTCCAGGGCGGTTTGTATTTACCAAAGACACATTTTGTGCAATAGATATGTTCTGCCCACCAATTGTATATTTGACATTAATACTGATATATTGATAAGACCAACAGTTTAGTGTTTGTCATTATATATGAAGTGCATTAGGATTTACTGTACACAGCATGCACCACACTGTAAAGAATTACGGTAATGTTAACATTAAAACACTTCAAGAAGCAGTACATTCCCTATACAGTGAAAATCGGCAGTAAATCTAATATAACATTAAAATACAGCAAAAGGCTGTTCAATGCAGTGTTTTTGGAAGTGAAAAATAATACAAATTTACAGTGAAAGACCTAAATTGATATTCCCTGCATACCCTGTGCTGGGAACAGTTTTTTTTTTATTTTTTTTTATTTTTTTATTGAAATAACAATGTTTGTTTTATATTTTCTTATTAGTTATGTACATGATGGTTATTTGTGACATCTGATGTTGTTTATATCATGTTTATTGTATTATTTTAAGAGTCACGATGGTGTTTTGTGTTTGTTTGCACCTTCTATATATTAGTTTTTACCTCAGCTTATGCAAAAGATACTTGTAAAGAACTTTCATTCATAATGTCACTTCTTCTTTTCAGAGAAAGTGTTTTTTGGTGTTTGTCAGTGTATTATAAAGGTACAAAACAGATTTTAGTACTTCAGTAGATTAATATATTGACATTATATCAGTTAATTTAATATATGTTTTGTTATTGTAAATTTAAGATATGTAAAATCTCAAATGTTTCTACTGTACTTCTCTTTGGTAAAGTTCTGGCAACAACAGGCTTTTTTTACAGTCCATGCATTACAATAAATACAGAAAATTACACAAAAACATTACATTCAACAGTTTGCAATTATGCACAGTGTAAATAAATGGTATATTATTGCATGTACTGAATTGTGCTGTTTGCATGTTTTATGCAAATGACATGCATGCATTAATTCATGTTTTATGCAATGCAGATCAATGCAATCAGAGCATTCGCAAAAGCAACAACCGTTTGCAATTTAATTACACAGAAATACTGTATTGTGCATTAAGTGTTTTAGAAGTTTCAGCTGAAGAGACTCTTCTGCTATACTTCACCAATAGTCAGTGCATATAGTAATAATTTGCAAGGTTCAGAAAAGCACACATTTCAAATCAGTGATTATGTTTTATTTATTTCTGGTGTAAAAAACTGAGTCGGTGTCTGTTTGGGAAGTGTTGGGAATGAACCCGTGTCAGACTCCTGTAAGCATCACTTCTGTCACCTTGGTAATTGCAGAAAGGTCATGCAGTATTGTGCGGAGCTCTCGGATTTATGTACATCATTTGAGGATGGATCAATAGTATATGCTGTTTTCATTCGTCTATGAAAGGCATAAGAGAGTTAAGCTTGACCTTTGCCTCCATATCCAATTGTGTTGCAAAAGATCAGCGGTACATACAAATAAGAGCGGCTTGAGTGTTTCTGTTAAAGCAAAGATAAAATCAAGAGGTCGGCACGAGGGGAATAAGAACACTGATGCTGTAGCATGTAAGGAAATATTACAGAGTTCCTCTGACAAATCAAAAGATGTGTTTGAATGGCTCTTGTTGGAGCAGCTGAGATGTGGCTGGCATGATGAACACTCGTGGGTTTCTGACTGCTGAAGCTCAATGGTCTCGAGCTGCTTTCACTGTATGGTCTTTATGTTTATTATCTGAGAGATTCTCCACATGCTGGAGGCTTAGATGCTCATAATGACTGCGGCTGAAGATGAAGAAGTGTTCGCTGCGCTCACAGGGTTTCTGAAGCTCTTCAGATGCTCAGACTCCTGCAGCACAATCCAGCACTCCTCCTTTCTCATCCCATAGATGTCAGTCTATTATTTCTGTCTTTCCTTTGCATAATCAGGATTTCTGCTGTTCTTATCTTCTCATTTTAAAATAATAGTCCAGATGTTGATTAAATAATTTCAGTGATTCAAAAATAATTTAAATTCATCCACCTTTTCCTTTATATATATATATTTCTTTTTAAGCTGAAATCTGGGTTGCATACAATTAAATTAAACTTTAGAACACTGGTTGTTTCAACAGCATAACCACAAGATATAAGCAATATGTGTGTTAAAATTACTTCACTGTGAAAAAAACTGTTTCTAACAAAGTATCCAATTTTACAGCTTTGTTGCCATCGGAAAATAAAACCTAAACCCTAAAATAATAATAAAAAAATGCACTAGAACAACTTTAAAACTTCACAACATCACAATTATGCATTTGAACCTTTCAGAAAAAAAATGGGCCCATTTACTTTATTGTAAGTCTCTCACTTTAACCCAGAATTATTCATTCATTCATTCATTTATGGACACCAAAATTACTTTTTGTGAAAATTAACATGATGCCACAAATTCTGCAGATGGAGCTTAACTTGTTGAAACATAATACATTTGTTTATTGTACAGAGCCAGTATATCAGGCTTTTATTGGATGGGCATGCCAACATTTTCACTGGCCACACCAACATAAAGTTACAAAGCTGGGAATTCTACAGCTATACTTGAACTAAATAACAGTTATAAATTCATAAAGACACTTGAGATGGAGAATTATGACTTGCAAATAAACAAATAAAACAATATGAATGAATGAATACTGTCTGATTGAATTTCCAGCTGATTCTAACTGATTCTCACAGTTACACTGAAACATAATCACGGCAGAGACAACGAACATGCGATGCAGCACTGGCCTGACAGGGCAAGCTTTACTGTGTTTTATTTATATTTTATACATTCAATGTTTTGTTGGGCACATTGTACAGTTTTTTGTTTGTTTGTTTTGTTACTTGTTGTTGTGTTTATATGATTTTTTTTCCTTCAGTAAAGTTTTTTTTGTTTGTTTGTTTCTGTCAGTGGTTCTTGAACTTCAAGCCTCACGCTTTTGTTAATTGAGTCTGATCTGGAGTGTGTCTTCAGTGTTAAGCAGCACAGAGCTCTGTGACGTGGGCCCCAGGCCAGCGGGCCGGTGTTTTGTGTCTGTGTGATAGTCCTGATAATCTTCCCTCAGTCACACACTCAGTCCAGCCTCTCCAGAGCTCAGAGAGACTCTCAGAGATGACTATGACCTCTGCGGTGGCTCCACAAAGGCCGACGGGAAGTTTGTGACACCTGAGAGTGAAGACAAGCTATCAAACAGAGCAGCAGAAGTCTGCCCTCCAGACCCACGCTGACTAACGGAGGAAAGCTGCCGATAGGCCGTGTGCCTATTACACCAGCCATCTAGTGAACTTTAATGACATTTAAATGCAATTTTAAAGCTGCAGGGAAAACAAATGGCTTTTGCATGTGCTATTTTGTGTGTGATTAGTATTGACTGATAGACCACTCGTGACACTGAATGCAAGATTAA